>NC_053156.1:143177970-143492249 GCF_016835505.1 Polypterus senegalus
ATAATAAAAGGCAAAGCCCTCACTCACTCACTCATCACTAATTCTCCAACTTCCCGTGTAGGTAGAAGGCTGAAATTTGGCAGGCTTATTCCTTACAGCTTACTTACAAAAGTTAAGCAGGTTTCATTTCAAAATTCTACGCGTAACGGTCAACAACGTCCGCCATGTTGAACTTTCTTATTCATGGCCCCATCTTCACGAAATTTGGTAGGTGGCTTACCTGCGCTAAACGAAACCAATGTACGTACTTATTTCGGTGGTATGTCGCCACTGTCAGCCGCCATATTGAACTTTCCAACAGTCTTTGTTACTTATGGGCCCATCTTCAAGAAATTTGGTACACAGGTTCACAACACTAACTGAATCCTACTTACATACATATTTACGTCCATAGCCTGCAGCTCGGTCACCGTGTGAGGCGGCGTTGGGTCCCCCACCCCAACGCCTCCCACGTTGTTGGCTGCCTGCCTATATACAGTAAGGCCGTCCATCGCTCCAGTCTCTACATTCCCTTCCTTGCTTCGCCACGGGATTCACGTCTCCCTGCTGATAACTACAGCCTTTTTATTTAATTCACGGCTTCTCCGCTGTTTTATTGTTCGTTTATTACGATTATAGTTATTGTGTAGGTATTTTAGACTTACTTTACATTGTTCAGGTACCCATTTCCTTTATCATTCCAACCCTACCCCCATTAACATGTCTATCGAGGTGATCACCATCGATCAAAGAACTGTCACTTACCGAGTTGTTTCCGTGCCCAGAGATGGCACCTACCTTTTCCATTCTCTTTGTTACATATTGCACGGCCATATCAGGCTCGCTCTTGATATCCAGAGGAACATTGTGTCTTATGTATTGAATGAGTGGGACAGGTTCAAGGTGTGCACTGATGACGGTACAGGAGATAATTATACTACACAGGAGAACTAGAAGAGTGAAATGCTTAAGCCCTTCACCTATGGTTCTGCATTGCGAGTTGATGGCTGCCGGTGAATTGTTCGGTTGTCGCTTTCAAGTGTACCGAAATGGCCAAATATTTTACACCTTTCAACAACCGCCAATGCCTCTTAAACATCTTAGATTCACAGGTGACGATTTCAGTAGTGGACAGTTTGATGTTTATGAATGTTATCAATGAAACTGGTTGTATGCTTACAACGCTTGACAGATGCCGAATGTCTCTTCAACACAAGTCCTGCAAATACTGTCGTAATTGAAACAAACCATGAAACTCAAACCAATTATGACAGCAGCAATCCAAGCTGTGAGATTTGAAACAAGATTACTGTTCACAAGGCCAACTGTAAGTTGCATGCTTAAGAGTAAGCTCAGCGCACAGCTTGGTCATGTTACAACCGGAGGGCCGAACTTACAATGTGGTATACAAAGAGATCCTTAACAAATAATTATTGGTATATTTTCCCTCAGTTTAAAAAGGTTTAATTTTCTTAATAAAAATTTTAAGGCAGTACTTCGCATTTTGCTAGTTAGTTAATATTGAAATCCTTAATGTTGGAATCTAAGTATTCATCCTTTTTTTTTTTTTTTTTTTATAGAACAAATTCTGTACAACATAAAACAGGAGTACAAGCGTATGCAGAAGCGTAGACATCTAGAGACCAGTTTTCAGCAATCGGACTCTTGCTGTTCAGCTGAAGCACATCCCAATGCATCCATCCTTGGTGGACCTACTTTGCCAGGTACTGTACTGTATCTTCTTTTAATCCTCTTTTTAGACACTTGGCAAGTTTGTTTAAATTAATTTCCTATATAATTTATCACCTGGGCAGCACAGTTGTGTACTGGGTACTGGTGTTTTCCTGCACTATGTAATATTCTGGCCTGTCGTAACCTATATGGAGTGGTTATATTCTGCCAGTGTCTGTGTGGGGTCTTCCCTGGGCAGCACTTTAACTTGCAGATCTAAAAATTATATTAACTTTTAAAATGCCAACTCTAAATTGGCCCCATTTAAGGGAATTTACTGGAGTTTACTTTGGGCTCTACTGCTGCTGTATCAAGAGTTGGATCCTGGCTGATGCTGTTGGAAAGGGCTATAGTTCTTTAGTGACCCTGAATTAGGTTGTGTAATTTCATAAAACTTATGGATGGAGTTTTAAATATTTTTGGATGTTTTTATCTTATGTTTAAGTGGTGTTTTGGGGGAGAAGGAGATTATATTTCAAAAGTAGAATTTTAATATCTGCTTTAGTGTGATTTTTAAGCCTGGAGTGTTAGTCATAGTTCTTTTTATGGTCCTTACTGCTATAGTTTGAATTAATTTGTATTCAGAGCTATGAATTATGTATTACTGTAGTGTGTTCAACTTGATGCAAATGAATTGTCTTTGCAGTATGTATCCTTTAGATTATGGCTAGTTTTCAGTTTTGCAGCATCAAGCAGTAGAGTGGAGCCATTAGTAGTGTGACAAGTAAATGTTAAATCGTTGACAATAGTCAAGTTTCGCAATAAGTAGGCCAGCCTTGTACAGATGTTGCTCCTGCCTTGTGCCATATGATTACAGGGATAGATTTAATATAACCCTTGACCCTGCCCTAAACGCACACCTATGAGTTGATAAAATATATGGATGAGTCGGGGAAAACTAAAGTTCATGGCATTACTTAAGGTTTACAGCGCTTAATTATGTATTGCTTCCCAGCAGAATTGCCACCCACTAAACTGCGTCTCACCACTGCAAATTTTAAGGGCAGTTGAATTCGCTAATCCTCTGTCTCGTTTTACTAATGCATTTAAAAATGCAGTTGAAGAATCAATTTTTGTTAAATAATGCTGAGTGGGACCTGCATACAAATAAAGTTTATAAGCCACATCTATTAATGGAAATGTTAAAAGAGAAAGAAAATATGAGTTGGTCCCGTGACCGAGTCTTGAGATAGCGAACAGAACAAGTTTCCAGTTTAATTTTACAAAGAAGATTAATACTTTACTGTAGTTTTTAAACTGAACTGCTGCCATGATTTTCTTGTTTACTGTATTTGTGCCAAAGTCTGCATTGAACAAATAAATGGAAGTTTGTTTTCATTGTTAGTTGTAATGAATTTAACCATATCTTAGATTTTGAATATATATATATATATATATATATATATATATATATATATATATATATATATATATCTATATATAATAAATGTATGGTATATATATATATATATATATATATATATATATATATATATATATATATATATATATATATATATATATATATATATATATATATATATATAATATGTATATGTGTGTGTGTTGCTCCCACCCCACCGTTGGCTTATATAGTAGTTGATCTTTTTAGCAGTGACTGTCAAATAACTTTAACCCCTCCTTCCTACCAGGGTCATCTTCTGGTTCACTGTCACCAGCTAAAAAAGATCAGCCATTATTCACTTTGCGACAAGTTGGAATGATATGTGAACGCTTGCTAAAAGAACGTGAAGACAAAATACGGGAAGAGTATGAAGAAATTTTAACTACAAAACTGGCAGGTACATACTTTTTTTTTAATTAATAACAAAATATCAATTATCCTTGTAGATTCATATTAATTTTGTATCTTTTTTTTTTTTTTTCCTCCTTACAGAACAATATGATGCATTTGTGAAGTTCACACATGATCAGTTAATGCGAAGATTTGGAGAACAGCCTGCCAGTTGTAAGTGTATTACTTTTTATTTATGTATGTGTGTGTGTGTTTTAGTGTAAATGTAGACGTTTTCACAGGGGCAAACATAAATGGTTCTCTAGAATGGGGCTTAGGAAGAGGATAAAACTTCATACAGTGTGATTCCACTCCTGTGTGAGGGAGCTGGGTGGTTATGTAACAACATGGTTGAGAAGCAGCACAGTTACCCACATTCCAAAAATAGACTCTTAAAAAATGTAAGAGATTTCTAGTAGGGTTGGCCACTGCACATATACTGTAACTTGACCAATTTTCGGTTTAGCTACAAAATGCATGAAACAGAATCAAGATTCTGGGTCCAGGGGTAAGATGTGGCCAGTTGGTAGACTTTGTTGGTTTCATCATGGATTACATGAAATAGAGGGTGATTCTAATGGGTATGGCACCAGGCTATGAATTATTATTACTGTCTTAATAAAGAAGCAGTCCAAACTAAATGGAGATCACCGAATTCCTGGATAAATGTACAAATGAGTGAGGCATTGTGCTGTTCTTTAGGGACTGTCAGCGGGCGGCAGAACAATTACTGCGAAACACTGAAAAGGAAATTACTGCAATCGCCCTTGCAATGCTTGCAGATACCTTTGCCATTATGGAGTGTCGCGTCAATCTGTGTTTGCAAGAAGGAGGTGACCATTTCCAACACGGAATGTGATTGGATCATTTACACATCTATAATGTTTGCACTGCATTTATTTAGTTTCTGTCGCTTCATTATTACGTGAGTAACGCATCATAACTTTGGGGCCTGACCCATTAGAATCTCCCTCTATAAACTTTCCACGAAAAACCTTTTTCTCATGAGTGCTAGCTGTACACTTACTTTGGCTGTTGTGCATTCTACTATGAATCTAAACATTTTGTAGAGCAGTGCACAGCATACAGCCCACACCCACTACTGCACTAAATTGTATTGCGAGTCAAATTCAGGTCCATCTGGAGGACAAGTCTTGAAAGATGCTTAGCTTAATAGTTTCAGAGGAGTAGCACAATTTGCATTACTGCATAGGAGGGTAGTTTGTGCATCATCTTTTTCAAAATTTTGAAACTGAAAAGCATTGGAATACTTTAGTTTTACTTTAAGGTCACTGACAAAGCACCGAAAGATAAAATGGCTAAGTGTATAGAAATAAGCACACTTGCAACCTTTCATACAACATATTAATGATAAATTTTGAGCAAAAGGCCAATATCCTGAAAATGCTCAGCACATAACTGCCAGTGTTGAAGATGAAGCACCATGCTGAGTATTGTAATTACAGTACGTTTGTAGACAGCTGTCTGACAGAATACAAATCTCATAATATAAACGTGCAGCAAGAGTTGCTGTAACAATCAAAGCAAAATTGTTTAAACTAGGGTTAGCTAAAATTAGCAGCATGGTGTTGAGCACTGCCATCTCACACGTGCAGTTCTGGGCTTGAAATCTGCGCATGGGGATTGTGAATTTGCTTGTTGTTCCCATTTGTACATTAGGCTTTTTACAGGTATTTTTGTGTTAATTTCACATACCAAAAAGTGTGTGCGTTATCAGTTTTAATTTGGAATTGTGGGGGTGTACTAATCCTGCAGTGAACTACATCCCTATACAGGGCTAAATTCCTGTCTTGTGTGTAGTACTGGCAGGACATGCTCTGCACCCCATGGCCCTGAACTAACTTAAGGATGTATGGTAATGTTGCATAAAATCAAATCATACTTAAATTCGTGGAGCTTTCATGGTTTATTTCTTTATCAGTGAATGGAAAGAACCCTTTTGGTTTTCCATATTCCATACTTAACATGAAGAGCTGTGCAGCAATTTATTTGCCAGGCCAGCACAAATTCTTTTACACTTCCTTGTGTAATGTTGTAGTCCTTTTTTCCTCCCAGAATAAACTTTTTTTTTTTTTTTTTCTTTCTTTAAATTGCAAGCACTAGCATACACACGGAAGTATGTTTGTTTTGACAGCAAGTATCTACATTGACTCATTAACAGGAAGTGGCCAAAACCTCTGACAAGTCATATTTTGTGTTTCTCCCCCATTTCAACAGCTGCATACAGCTGTAAAATAGTGGCATTTAACTCCTTGCGTTCTGTGCCTTTGCACATAACTTTATTTTTCAAAAATATTGCCATATTAACGTGTGTATGACCTCTGCTGTTTATTGCATTTCCTAGAACAAAAATACGTTTCTACCTCATATGATATTGCGCATTTTGGAATTGAGCATGTAATAAACTGAAGACAGAGCAGTCTGTATACTGTTAATAGATGGAATTAATTTATTACAACCCTTTGTTCTTGATTAATAAGAGAATGTCCGGTAATCTATAGTAGATAAATAAAATGGTGGTGTTTGATTTACTAATAATGTGTTTCCTTTCCAACAGATGTCTCCTGAATACAACATTTGACATTGCTGGTTCCTTTTTATTGCTGCAATTTCTGCATTTTTAATTCAAGAATTGCAGAAGTGCCATATTTCCCCTGTGGGCACAGGCTGTTTAAAGCTTTTGTCGCTGGTAACCACTTATTCTTCAGCAACTGGTTTTTTTGGAGTGCTCCCTGATGTTAATGTTCATATGGACCTCTGCTATTACTACTTTACCAGTGACCACCTATGTTTCATTTGCTGTATTAAAATTGATTAGGCTTTTCTGATTCTTTTTACAAATGGCTGGAAGTCCAGTTCATGCCCTTCATGATCTTGTATGTATAATGAAGCATTGTAGAATGCCATGTAATTTTTGCAGATCAGTTCTCTATATTTTAGAATGAATTTGAGGGAGGGCATTGGTGTTGAGGAATACAATGTGAATTCCTCATGCTGCAGGTGCCTGTGGTGGCTTCTTTTACTTCAGAACTTAAACAAGGCATTTGTGATGCTTGGACATTTATTGAATTTACGATAGGTTAACTCATTTTATTTTTTTTTATTTATTCTAGCATACTTTAACAGATTTTTTTCTGCATTTTTTTTTTCCATTGTACAATTGTTTTACTGGCCATATAGTGTAATAAACCTTAGTTAAAAAACAGTGGTTTACATTCAGTGGTGTTCAGTGTTTAATTCCTGTCTTCCATTATTTGTTAATCTTAAATTTAAAACTTTTCACACAGGTACTCAAATCCAGCATGGAAAGGTGTTTAGTTTCATGTGTGTGTGCTGTAAAATTCTGAATTTTACTATGAATACTTGCTAATTTGTTACATGTGCTGGCAGTAACTTTTATAACTCATTTTACAGTATGTGTTATCGCAGAACATTACATACTTTAAGACAGTTGGTCTCCACTCCGGTCTATGTCCAGCTCAGCCTGCATTGTTAAGACTATTATCTCCTTTTTGATGCACAACTTCCTAACGCAAAGATTTTAATACAGAACTCCTGAGCTAAAAGTCTGCAGTTAATTAGACTTAACTTAAAAATAGAAGTGGTAAAAATGTACAAATTCTTGGTCCTGAATTAGCCTGTATAAAGTAACTATAGGCAGAATTTACAAGTGTAAATTCTCCAGTTATTTTTACAAATATCTTAACAGTACAACTTAATTAGGTAATGCATTTGCAGAATATATATATATATATATTTTTTTTTACTTTTTTTGAGTATGGTTTCTGATGAGTGAAATATTAAAATACCCACAGCACACCCCTAGTACACAGTCGCAATCCTTTAGAATTAATTTATATTTAATTTTAAGGTCATTAGGGGTTGTCTAGAGTTCAAAGCCAGGGCCAGTCCTAAATAGGACATCAGTTCACTGCAAGGCACATTTATATTTTATGCTGGATCTGTGTAGAGTTGCCTTTAACCATCATTCACAGTTTTGTGGTGTAGGGGGAATATTGCATACAGGCATGCCAGGGCAGTATTTGAACTGTGTCTGTTTAATGTTTGAAGCACTGCACCACAGTTAATGTAAGGTGTAAGTCGGTAATTCAGCAAATTCTCCTGATTTCATATAATGGTTTTTTTTGTGTGAATGGATTGTATTATTAATCTGAATAAATTCCAGTTCTGCATTTCACAGAACACTTTGTGTTAAGAAGTAATTCTGGTGTCATTACCTGAAGGAATATATATTTTTATAGCATGATTCTGTAGGAAAAGAATTCCAGGAATTTCTGTCTGTTAATGTGACATTTGTAAACCACCAGAGTGCATGTGTGATCTTAGATGCCACTGCAGTGTATTGTGGGCCTGGGGGATAACAGCATTCTTGTTTATATAGAAGCAATAGCAAAAGCTGTGCACAAGCCAAAATTTACCACGATGTAAAGTACATACTCATGTCAGACTTTGATATCATCTTGAGTTGACCATTGTGTGAATTATGTGGTTGCATGAACATGCCCTAGCTACATAGTTGTTGAGGAAGGGGAAGACTTAAAAAAAATTAACTGCATTTTCAGTTTGCAAAGCTCACAACTTTGCTACTGTAAAAGACTTGTAGTCCAGATGGGGGATGTGTTACGATGTCACGTTCATGCACAAAACCCTGCTCGATTTCACATAGATTTTAACGAGAGGTACTGCTGAGGTATTGAAGAGTTCCTCATGACACCAGAGGGGTAATGCAGCATGGTGGTAAACTGTAATTTGAGCAGAGGTGAGGCCTAGATTGGGAAGGTAGGCAAGGATCCACCTGCTGTACTCTGGAGTGGAGACATGCTACCTGTCATAGCCAGCTATGTGTGCCTGTGTGTAATAAATAAAAATTGTCAAATCCCTTTGTGCAGAAAAAGTGCACTTTTGTAATCCATTAGTTTTTTGTAGTTTTCAACCTTAAAGAGCTCCCAGTGTGCAACATGAATATGTGATTGGCCCACAACGCTGGCCATGATATCCTTTTCTGGTACTTTTGATTACTCTTGACAAAGGTGCTTATTTATGAACTTGCATTTATTACCAAAAGCACTTGTGCTGTTCCACTGCCTTTTTGTTTTTATAAAGTGTAATGTAAAAGTGATTTGCCATTTCAAAAACAGCCTTTTTTTTTTAATCCTAACCTAAAAAGGATGTTATTTTTAGATATAATCCGGAATTGTCAAAAGACAATTTGACAGTGAAACTATTTTTAACACCTTTAAACTGAATAGAAATGCAAATGCTTTGTCTATCCACCTATAACAATTTAAGTCAGTATAAAAGACAAAAAGCATCATGCAGGGTGGTGGCAACAGTCAGAAGGGTGGCCAGCTCCGCCATTTGCACAGCTTCAACAAACTGCTGCACTGACTTTTAATGTACCATCCCCTTCATGAGACTGTCAAATCTTTGTCTTCATGCTAAAACACTACAGTTCCTTAAGGAAGTGTGGCATGTCACACTACCTTAATGTCAATCTGATGGTCACTGAGAAGATAGCAATGGGAAATTAACGGAGGACAAATCTGTATAACAAGCATACTTGCTGAATTTTAGGCAGAGTGAACAAAGAGGGCTATCTGAAACATTTGATCGAGAGATTGTAGACGAGTGATCAAAAAGCGAAACATGTGTCATGGTCCCTAGACTCTGATCAAAGACCACTTTCCACAAGGAGTCCATTAAATGACAAATGTTCTCTGGCTCCAAAGCTGAATTAAGGCGTGGTCTATTTTTCAGTAAGCTTGTGACACATCGTTCTTTTTAAATTTATGGAATATGTAATTTTTCCAGATGTTTGTCTTTTTAATTAGTGAAATGTGCAGAGCTTTGAAAATGTATTTAGATCTAAATATGATTTTGTTTTATATCTGATTTTACACATTTGATATAGAGAAATTTTTTGAGCCCAGCATTACATCACCTCAGCAGCTGGTGATATCTGTTCATCAGAGGGCCCATTTGCTCATATTGGACCAGTTCCATTTAGCCAATCAAGCTCAGCTGTCTGCTTCTGAAAAATGGGACTTCACAGAAGGAATGCACAAACAAGAGAGTTTGCTCCTCCCCTTAACAGAACACAGCCACAATTTGAACTCCACCTCCTGTAGGTGTGCTGCAGTGTTACAAACTACCATGCCATCCTACAGAAGTGGAGTTTTGAGTACAACGCTAACTTCGTAAAACCTAGAATGTACGACACCATGGATATGACCTCAATACTGTAGTTTACAGGGCTAAATACTTAATTTGAGCCAGGATATACCAATCAAGAGCTAAAATGTGGAAAATAAGAGGATAAAAAACTAATTAAAAGATAATGTTTTCCAGTAGTTTCAAAGACATCTGTCCTTGATTGATGCCACTTTTGATACCTCACCATTGCCCGTGGTTCATAGCCTCTCATGCACGTGGTTTTTTTTTTTTCAAGATTTTAAAGTGCATTAAAAAATAAATTAAGAAGTCCTGAAAACCACTGAAATGTTTTAAATGCATCAGAATAGCGAATACAAGTAGATGTAAAGCTCGAAGTCTATGACTGTACCTAAGACTAATGATGGATAATGGCAGCACACAAATAAAAGGCTGAAGAGCTTTCATCTTCCTATGTGTTGGAGATTCCAAAAAAACAATGTTAAAGTTGGGGCACTGAACGCATTGCTACATGGTGATAAAAGCAATGTCTTTTAAAACTCGGTTTTCTCTCTTCTATGGCACCCTGAGTGACCTGCCTGTGCTAGTTGTTCATATGTACTTTAGTTAATAGAATGCATGTTTATATATAAATAGTTTTTTTTTTTGTTGAGGATGCATCTCCAGGACGTGGAAGTTTGGTTAACTGGAGACTTTAAATTGACCCTTGAAATCAATTTGTTTGTGTGCATTAGTGGCACATGTCATCTTGGACTGGCTTCTGCAATTGCACGTATACCTGCTAGGTAAGTGGTGGACCCTGCCCCTGTTCTTAAGTGGGTTTCATAATGGAATGATGTTTTGGGTCTTAATTTTTTTTTTTTTTTTTAAATGGTCATCACATTAATGTGTAAAGGTAGGTCCATACAGAAGAACAAATACCATGTTTAAAATGAACAAATACAGCATGTACACCACTGCCTGGCTGCAAATTTGATAACCAGTAGGGATGGGTGGACTGCCGCTTGCTGCTCTCCCTGATTCTGTTCTGCATCCTCCCTCAAGTCTCCAGAAATTTCTCCTGTGCAAGCATTAAGTGATTTCTAAAATTAATAAACAGCCAAAAGGAGGCACTTTACATAACTAAACTTGTGTTCCTTGAAAACATGATATAGTGTACTATCTGAGTGCCACCTGTAGATTAGAGGTGAAAAACACAGAAGCAGAGACCTGAAGAAGTCCAACCACATGAACTACTGACTGCCCACTGCACTTTAGTGTTCGCAGTCCTGTTATTCACATACCCATCGGGGCACTTTTGACAGCTGGCAGGATGGACTTTCAAGATCAGAACTGGCAATTCCTTAAACTGGGCAAAACACTTTTCCCTTGGTCCAGCAATTTTATTGTTTGGCCCACAGCAAACACAGTCTGTTTTATGGTGAGGGCAGAGCAATTTTGGTAAGCCATCGGTTAAGATGAATTGTGCATTCTGATGTGCCTCTTTCGATGCTGTTGTACTCTGTGGTGACAGGATTTTTTATTTTAAGCGAAGCTCTGTTTTCAATCATGGACCTGGCTGGATGTTTCTTGGATTGTGGTTCATCTTTGATATGTTATAACAGTCAAAATCCCATCAGGGTTGCTGTTTCTGTTGGCACCCAGTGGCCAATACCCTGCAGAATTCAAAGTCACTTAACCATTTTTTTCTCATCCATAATCCCTCTAAACTGCAGATGCATAAAGTGGGTAGGTGGGGACCACCACGTCAACAATCAGGTTGCCATCAGTGAGGGAGTGATGAATTGTTTGTGATTAATAGGTGGATCTAATAAAATGGCCACTTAAAGGGTTCCGTTTTGCTTTAATGTATGACTACATTAACGACCAAAAGTAAGAATACAAGCAAAGGTCACAAGTTTCTGTCTACTCTTAATATGTTTCTCCAAACTGGTTTCCTAACGTTTGTTGACTTAAATAATACATAACACATATCACCTCAGAAAGCCTGGACCTTATGAGAAGAACCTTGGACTCATGGTGGGCACCTCGTTATCTGCATACCTACGGACAGAGAATAGAAGTGATCAAGGAAGCTAATGGGATGTTAGGTTACTTATCAAAAGGTGTGGAGTAAGAGTTGAGGGAGGTTATGCTTAAGTTGTGTAACACACTTGCGTGTGAGGGCTCACCTGGAGAACCGTCTTCAGTTTACGTATCCATATTACAAAAAAAACTCACAACAGTGCTAGAGAAAGTCCAGAGAGGAGTAACTCGGCTGATTTCAGGGCTAAGAGGAACGACTGAAGAAGCTGAGCCTTTTCAGTTTAAGCAAATGGAAGAGTAAGAGGTGACATGATCTAAGTGTTTAAAATTACAAAGGGAATTAGTACAGTGGATTGAGACTGTGAACTCGGGGACATGGTTGGAAACTTGTTATGGGTGAATTTCACACAAGTTTGTCTTCACAAAAAAAAAAACAAAGACACATGAAAAATGTTACCAAGTAAGATTCTAGAGACCCAGAGGTCTCAACTTACTGTTTTTTAGTTTTATGAAGAATTACACAAATAGGATGACTGTCCTAGACTTGTTGGGATGAATGCCCAGTTCTTGTCATGACAAGTCTGTTAAAAAAAGCAAGTAAAGCTGAGTTGGTGAGCATCTATGAAAACAAAGCGTCACACGCAGAGCAGGGCTTTGGGTTCAAATCACAGTAGAGATTCCCTCTATTGGAAGCTTTGATATTCTCCACTCTTTGTTTCCTTCCACAATCCAAAAACATGCCTGCTCCTTGTGTACATGATGGCCTACATAACTATATGCTTCATATTATTACAACATGATTTTCGAATACCCTATATGTATCAACCCTAGTGCAGCATCCAAGTTGTGTAAAGATGTCAAGCACTACATCAGTGAAGAGGAAACCAGCTGAAAAGCAGAGTTGCTTTGAGCTAAAGCTGTCTACGGAGCATGTGAAGGTAGCACTGGGACACAATAAGATGCTGCAGATGTTCTATCAGACGGTTGTGGTGGGCGCCCTCTTTTGTACGCAGTGGTGTGCTGGGGAGGCAGCATAAAGAAGGTAGGCTCTATTGTAGGCAAGGAGCTGGACAGTTTAACATCTGTAGCAGAGCGACGGACGCTAAGCAGGCTCCTGTCAATCATGGAGAATCCACTGCATCCACTGAACAGGATCATCTCCAGACAGAGGAGCAGCTTCAGCGACAGACTGCTGTTACTGTCCTGCTCCACTTACAGACTGAGGAGATTGTTCCTCCCCCACACTATGCGACTCTTCAGTTCCACCCGGGGCGTAAACGTTAACATTATACAATGATATTGTCTGTCTGTCTTCATTGTTAGCACTCTTTAATTTAATATTGTAGTATCTATCTGTCTATCGATCTATCTATCTGTGACCTGAGTGACATCACAAAAGTATGTGAAAATAAATCAACAATATGGCCGTCGCCAAATCTGCTGAAAGAATATAACATTCTAAGGTCGAGGCCAAAAGTTTTGAGAATGACACAAATATTCATTTTCACAAAGTCTGCTGCCTCCATTTTTAGGATGGCAATTTGCATATACTCCAAAATGTTATGAAGAATGATCTGATGAACTGCAAAGTGCCTCTTTGCCATGAAAACAAACTTAATCCCTAAAATCCCATGCCCATAAAGGGCTTCACAGGCAAGGATATTGCTGCAAATAAGATTTCACCTAAATCAACCATTTATCGGATCATCAAGAACTTCAAGGAGAGAGGTTCAATTGTTGTGAAGGAGGGTGCCCAAGAAAAGTCCAGCAAGTGTGAGGACTGTCTCTGTATTGCTTGTAATTTTAACTTCAGTAGACCATAGAAACGTCTGACAAAAAGATCTAAAAACACTGAAGCGGCAAACTTTGTGAAAACCAATACTTGTGCCATTCTCAAAACTTTTGGCCACAACTATCGATCAGTGACTTGTAAACTTTTGCATTCGTGGCCCAATTTTGCCTTTTTTGTGTCTCCGGCGACAGTCATCCCTGCCCTCCCTTGGAGGATTGCCACCGACAGTCATTGTTCGCCCTTGGCTGAGCAATGGATTTTGCTGAAACTACTCACAGTGATTCATCGCAGGATACTCTGCAAACCACACATGAAGCTTTCCCATTGATTACAATTGTGAATCGCCAAAATAGGACAACATGCGGCCCAACGTTTAAGAACCTATGATCTTGATAAATGAATGTTTTAAGATTCCATTAATCCAATTCAGGTTTGCGGCATAAGATCGCCAGTCCATCATCGTATACACTCGCACCCGCTGGGGTAAACATCTTTAGGGGTTTGGGAAGAAATCAAGCACAGACACTGGGAGACATATAAATTTCCTGGAGAAAAAGGAGCTAGGCATGGATTTCATACCCAAGAGACCTGAACCATAAGGTGGCTGCCCTTCTTTTTAATACAGAAATATAAATCTATCAATCCATTTTATAAATCTGCTATTCCAGAGCAGGGTTTCAGGGAAGCTGAAGTCTATTTCAGCAAGCATCAGGCATAAGGCAGAAGACTAGCAAGTTAGGCGGATTGGCAATGCTAAATTAGTTCCATAGACACGCGTTTGTTCACCTGACAATGGGCTGCAGCCCTGTGTAGGGATTATTCCTGTCTTCAGCCCGATGCTTGCTTAGTTAGGGTCCAAATATACATTTGCTTCTCTAATAATTGTGGCCTGCATGTACACAGATCTTAACTGAAGTGTGAGAGTTCTGCAGACTCCGCACATGTTACCTAAAGGGTCTTTGTGACTGCATGGAAAATGCTGTGAGAGAGAGAGGGAGAGATTGTGAGAATGTAGCCACTCCTTGAAAGATGTTCTCAATTTTCCATATAAAAATATCCCTCTTTTATGGTTGGGAACAGCACCCGTGTCTAAAAAAAAAAAAAAAAAATGGCTCTGTGAACCTTTCCGGATTTGGTATTATTACTTTCTGAGCATTGTTGATGAATTTCTTTCAAATGTGGTATGATGGTACTTGTCTGCGGATGTCCTCACTCCAGTAGTAAGCGCCAAGGCTGATTAGGTTTACTGCATATTGGACAGGCCTGGTCTCAGTCAGGGCTCATTGTTAACCCAACAGCAGACTATACTGTAAGTATCCCTTTACTTGACCCAGCATAAGCTTTTGTCTCCACAGTCCTGAACTGAAGCAAGAAGGGTTCAGGAGTGCTATGTTAACCACATCTGCATCCGTTTGATAGCGTGCACACCTTTGCTATTGTTCATTACAGTATCTGGTTCGAGCAAATAAGCCCAGCAAACATGGAGCTTCCAGCACATCTCTGACTACAGAATGTCTGAAAGGAGTTGTTAAGCAAACATTTCTCTACTTTCCTACTTGAGAGGAACCAAAGTCATAACTTTATTTTTCATGATTTGGCTCTTTTTGGTTCACTTTCCCAACCCCCTCAACGTTTGTCTTGAATAGCTGTCTTCTGTGAAAACCACTTCAAAAGCCATGCATTGGCAAAAGACTCCAGTCACAATTGGAGCATTCAGCACATGGGCCTCTTGAAAAACAGTAACTCTTTTGAAGTCAAAAGAACAAGCCAGCACTTTGAAGATTTGGGAAATGCGTAGCTTCAGCATTCAGAAAAGCAGAACAGACCCTGCTCCACTGGGCATCACTGAGTAATGAAAAGTCACCTAAACAGGCAAAGCGTAATTCACTTAATCATGGGCACAAGAGATTCACAGAAAAGAAACAGAAAAAAAAACTGTTGTACGGGCTCCAGAGATATATAAAAGGTCACAGTCAAGCAACATTTATTTAAGTGTAAGCTTCAAACATTAAATTAGAAGGGCAAATGGAAATCAAATCAAAATATTCAGGTAAGTGATATAGGAAGGAGCAGTCTTGGCACTGCATTGTGTTCATGATGAGAATGAAGAAGGCAGGCACGTACCACGAATAAAATGGAAATGCCTGAATTTCTGAAACAATCTACCCTAACATCAGCACATTTACGGGTTTTAACTGTTAAAGGTTATTTCGAATTGTGACACAATCTTGGCCTTTTCTTCTAAATTTGCCTGAATAAGAAACATTTTAAACACCTGCATTCTCATCCAGGACTCGCACAGAAACAATAAATGGCAATGATTCATCTTCATTCACCTTGAAATTCTGTCTTCTGCAAAAGCCATTACTTCAGATTCAGCAGCCCCCCCAAGTCAGCCTTGCAACATGGTCCGTCTTCTTTTTTGTTGGCTTTACAAATCCTACAAATTCCAGTTCTGAGACTGCTCTGATAAATCGAGCACTTTGAGGAATTGAAGGTTAAGGGAAACAGGAAAGGCATATCACCAGAGAGACCCATCAAACCGCCCCCTAAAGACTCTGCTTATGACGAAGACGTTTGTACTTATTGGTCGCATTGACATGTTAATTAACTACATTCCAATTCAAAATTTAAGTGATAAAAGACTATTGTGGTAAACTACTAAATCATATGTTAACATCCCATTAATAAAATATGAAAAGAAAAATGTTATCAAATGAAAGGTCATAAAACATTTAAGGAAATTTAACAACGGTATACAGTATTAGAAAACACATTACATTTACACACATCACAAAACTAGTGGTAAAATCCTTACGGTTCCTTATGGTGTTGTGAAATCCAGAGTGTTCTGTGATGAGTCTGGGTGTCCCACTGCTAAAGTCTTAAAATGAAAACTATTTGGGGCTTAGGGGTTCCAAAAACAAAACATTTTGGGCAAAGCAATGATGACTACACGTGTTTCTTTCCTGAAATGTGGTGGAAATGGGATTTTTTTGGGATTAAGTTCATTTTCATGGCAAAGAGGGACTTTGCAATTAATTGCAATTCATCTGATCACTCTTCATAACATTATGGAGTATATGCAAAATGCCATCAAAAAAAATTGAGGCAGCAAACTTTGCGAAAATTAATATTTGAGTCATTTTTAAAACTTTTGTCCATGACTGTAGTTCCAAAAAAAAAATTCTAACTGAACAAAGAAAAGATCTGAAGCAAAGCAATGAAATTGTGACTGAATGTTTCAGTGCTGTTGAAGTAAGCTTCAGGCCCTGTACTGTGAGTGAGTTAGCAGCTTCTACACTTTGGCACCATGAAAAGTGTCCTGTGTTCTGCGTGATGTTGGTGAGAAGTACTAGGTGGCATGGATTTGCAGATTGCACATTCACATATGATGTAATTAGTACATTTAAGATATTCCTTTTTTGACTTTGTGAAGTGGGGTCCAGCCTCAAGTGGGGAGGCAAAATGGAAGGGTGGGGGGATAAGGGGGGAGAGAAAGAGAGCAAGCTACAGTATGTCTAATCTATCCTTTTAATCCTTATAATTATAACTACCAATGTAACAATAGGCTGCATGGCAATAACTCTTGGGGAAAATAGCAAATTAAGGTTAAAGCTGTCTTACTTCCAGTTAAGACTATAAAATGACATCAAAAATTCAGAATCAATGTCTCCATGATGGTACAGTTAACTTTGTGAGCTGGAATGTTAAAGGCCTGAATCACGAATTAAAGAGAAAGAAAGTATTCTCTCATCTTACAGGTTTAAACTCTAAGATAGTACTTTTACAGGAGACCCATTTACTAAGTAAGGATCAGTTCCGGCTGCAAAAGGACAGGACTGGCCAAATGTTACATTCTAGCTTTACAAAAGAAAACTAGAGGTGTGGGAATTCTCATACATAGAACAGTCTCATTTGTAGCATCAGATGTAGTATCTGATCCTGAAGGGAGATATGTGATTGTCATGGACAATTTATTTAACTGTAAAGTGATTATGATAAATGTTTATGCACCCAATGTCGATGATAAGAAATTCATGCAAAATGTATTTGCATCGATTTCCAATGTGAACACTCATAAAATTATAATGGCTGGAGACTTTAATTGTGTTTTAAATCCACTCTTAGATAGGTCTCCTGTCACAGGGGGGATGACATCTAACACTGCAAAGACAATTACACAGATTTAACTGACCACAACCTCTCAGACATCTGGAGGTTTCTAAACCCAAACTCAAGAACATATTCCTTCTACTCACCAGTGCATCATTGCTACTCAAGAATTGATTATTTCTTTATAGACAATAATTTCTTGCCTTCGATTAAATCTTGAAAGTACGACACTATTGTTATTTTCGACCATGCCCCTCTGATCTTGGAGCTAAAATCATTATGCCCCACACACTCATCTTGCAGATGGCGTCTTAACCCACTTCTATTAGCAGACGAGAACTGTACAGAATTTATATCCAAACAAATCAGTTTCTTCCTAGAGACAACTATATCCTTATAGGTCTCTGCAGGAATACTCTGGGAAACTCTAAAGGCCTTCTTAAGAGGACAGATTATTTCATATCTTTCCCACAAAAATAAATTAGAAACCAAGAAGGTATCAGAGCTAACCAGCGAAATTTCTAGAATAGATGAAGAACATGCTAGGTGTCCAAGTGAGGCTCTTCATAGGAAAAGACAGGCACTGCATTCAGAGCTCAACCTCTTAACAACTAAAGAAACTGAACAACTAATTTCTAAATCAAGACATCTTTACTATTAACATGGAGAGAAAGCTAATAAGCTCTTAGCTCAACAAATCCACAAGCAAGAAGAACACGAATGGAGATAAAATCATTGACCATAAAAAATATAATGCACACATTTAGAGACTAATATAAATCCTTATATTCTATTGAGCTTAAAGAAGACAACACATTATCTAATGCATTTCTGGATACATTACAGATACCACAAATAAGATACTTTTAGTGCAGAGGAACTGGATAAACCTCTGGCGCTATCAGAATTACTAGATGCTATAAAGTCACTTCAAAGCGGGAAAGCAGCAGGCCCTGATGGCTACCCTGCAGAATTTTATAAGAAATTCTCTGCTCAGCTAGCTCCCCTCCTATTAACAAACAACATTTACAGAAGCTAGAGACAATCAAATTCTACCTCAAACTTTTCGCCAAGCAATAATCACCGTCTTTCCTAAACAAAATAAGGACTTATTACAAAATGCATCATACAGACCAATTTTACTTCTGAATAATGATGTTAAGATACTCTCCAAAGTCTTAGCTAGAAGGATGGAGAAAGTGCTGCCTTCGGTAATATCACAAGATCAAACTGGATTTATGAAAGGCTGACAGCTTCCAATCTTCGACACCTGTTTAATGCAATATATTCACCAGCAAAGTCAAACACCCCAGAGATATTATTATTGTTGGATGCAGAAAAAGCATTCAACATTATTGAATGGAACTACCTTTTTTATTACATTAGAGAAATTTGGGTTTGGCCCGAATATTTGTGCATGGATCAAACTACTATATACCAATCCAGAAGCTTCAGTTTGTATTAACAACATTTGTTCAGACTACTTTAAACTAGAATGTGGTACCAGACAAGGATGCACCTTGTCACCACTGCTATATGCAATTGCCATTGAACCACTGGCAGTTCACTGTCGAAATGTTTATCAGATAAAGGGGATTATCAGAGAAGGACTTGAACAGAAAATTTCTCTATATGCAGATGATATGGCACTGTATATATCAGACCCACAAAAAAACTGTGCCTGCAGTCCTAACAGCACTTACAGAATTTCAAAAGATCTCTGGTCTCAGAATTAATTTGAATAAAAGTATGCTCTTTCCAGTGAATTCTCAAGCATACAATATTAGATTGGACACCTTCCCTTTTATCATTGCAGATCAATTTAAATACCTAGGGGTAAACATCACAAGTAAACATAAAGCTCTTTAACAACAAAATTTCGCCATCTGTATGAAAAAAAAATTAAGCAAGACTTGCATAGATGGTCAACCCTTCATCTCACTCTAGCTGGAAGAATTAATGTTGTTAAGATGAATATCCTTCCTAAGCTTTTCTTTTTATTTGAAAACATTCCAATATACATCAATAAATCATTTTTTAAGCAATTAGATTCAACCATAACCTAATTTATTTGGAACTCAAAACATCCACGTATCCAAAGAGCGACCCTACAAAGACCTAAGGCAGAAGGTGGCATGGCTCTACCTAACTTTCAGTTTTATTACTGGGCAGCAAACATACAAGCTATAAAAACCTGGACACAAATAGATGAACACAGGCTTGGTCTGCAATAGAAATAAATTCCTGCAGTACTTCTTTTTATTCCCTGCTTCGTGCCCCAATAAACGCAAGTTATCGCCAATATACTAATAACCCAGATGGGCTTCACTCACTCAGAATATGGAACCAATGTAGAAAGCATTTTAAAGTGGAGAATCTTTTATCTGTGGCACCTCTGCATGACAATCACCTTTTTCAACCCTCGCAAACATGCAGTTTTTAATACATGGAGAACATTTGGGATTAAATTGTTTAGAGATCTTTATACAGACAACATCTTTGCATCCTATGAACAATTACATTCCAAATTTAACTTTCCAGAAACACATTTCTTTCACTATCTTCAAATTAGAAAACTTTGTTAAACAGAACCTGGCCGATTTTGCTCATCTAGCACCCTCCTCTATGCTGGAAAAGATATTGCTCAGTTTCGAAGACTCAGACAGCATTTCTGCAATATATAAAATTATTTTACAGTCCCTCCCTTTCAAAGATCCAAGAGGACAATGGGAAAAAGATCTCTCACTCAACATATCAGAAAAGGAGTGGAAAGTAGCAATGCAGAGAATTCACTAGAGCTCCATATGCACAAAGCATACAATTATTCAACTCAAAATTATGTATCGAGCACATCTGTCTCGCTTTAATGCTTCCAGGACAAGATCCAACCTGCGAACGCTGCAATCAAGCTCCAGCCTCACTGGGTCACATGTTTTGGGCCTGCACCAAATTAACACCATTCTGAACAAAAATGTTTAAGTGCCTTTCAGACAGCCTTGGTGTCACAATCCTTCCTAACCCATTAACAGCTGTGTTTGGTGTTCTTCCAGATGGGCTTAAAGTGGAGAAGGACAAACAAACTGTGATTGCATTCACTACACTATTGGCACGTAGATTTATCTTACTAAACTGGAAGAATCCCAACTCTCATCTTTTATGTCAATGGGTAACTGATGTTTTATAGTATTTGAAACTGGAAAAATCAAATTCTCAGTTAGAGGATCTGTGCAGAACTTTTTCAAAACCTGGCAGGATCTAATCAATATTATTTTAGAATAAGCTTTTAAAGCACTGAGGAAATAACTCTCTTCCCATTTCTTTTTCTTCTCCATTTATCTTTATCTTCCTATTAAACTAATCAATTTACATATTTTTACAAGCTTTAAGTTTTACTCCATTGGCTATGCTCTCCTTCTCAGGGGTGGGGGTTGATTTGTTTTCAATCCTATTTTTTTTTTAATTTATCTATTTGTATGGAATGATTACAATAAAATCAATAAAATTAAAAAAAAAGAAGATATTCCTTTTTAAGTGATAGCATTCTATACATTGTAGCTAACTGGAATTCCACAGAATCAGAATAAAAGTGGCAGCAATGGGGCACCAACAGGCCCCCAGATTAGCATGGGCTATTTTGCACACTTGTGCTAACCATTCAACAAAACAGGATGAACGCATTAGGAAGCAGTTTACAAATTGGCTCTGAGTCCCCAATGGGGAATATTTAAAGAAACACTGGCCAGTGACCGTAAGTTATCCTAGTGTACAGTATACAAAGAAGGACTCTACAGATACAGTATCAACCTGTCAATAAACTTAGCGGCTGACCAAACTGGAGAGCTTTTCTGATTTCTAATTTCAGGTCTGTGTCAGCTAACTGGCAGCTCATTCCAGCAGTAGGCCTTGGCACCACACCTCTTCTCTGCTTCTTAGTATTTTGAATACCAAGCTCATCAGAGACTAGACACTTAACCTGGACTCTAGCAGACACTCTGTGAACCAGGCATGTCAGTTTGATACTTAGGAATGGGGACAGCACACATTAAATACACACTGGGTATGCTGTGTGTATTGGTTTGCACTGTGTAGTTACTGCTCTGCACTCTATTTGTGTATACTTTATGTCCTAAGCTGCTGTTGCAGTACATTATTTTCCCCAATTGGCCAAAATAAGTTATGTACATAGTAACAAACTGTCAGCATATCTCAAGCATCATTTTTTTTAGCAAACAGAAGTCTTTTTTACAATTTATACCAGAGCCAGGCTTACCTCACATTAGGAGTTGTTGTTTATTTCACTGTAAGTATATCATGATCCCTAAAGTAGTATCATCGTTTCTTTATTTACCACTCCATGATTGTGCTAAGACATAATAAAAACAGGTAAGGACTAAAACATTATAAAATACATAATGTTCAATACATGTGGCTTATGACAATAGCTTTTTGCTATGGCTAGTGTAGAACACCACTCTCTGTGTGAAGAATTCTTTCAACACTTGGTACAAGTTGTAATGAATGTCAGTGATTCATCCAGCCCTGGCCTTGTTTGCTGTCTGGCACACTGAACTATTTTCCATGCATAGCTTACATGTCATACCCAGATTAGCACTGAACTGCACTCACACAACTACTGTGGACAGTTACTGACCATGGTCCACTGAAACTATAGGAAACTGGACGGGATGGAAAAAATCCTCCCTTATACTGGAATACTTCCAACTATGAAAGTGCTGTTTAAAGAATGTGTTAAATTTACAAATAATTGCATCCACCTAACCACCTAATTAAAAACAGAAAAAATCCTGGTCTATATTCAGAAGGATACTGTTTCACATCATCTATTACAGGGGACTCTGTATCATTTCCTTCAGTTGCCGAGACCACTGTTGCAAAAGCCTGCTCACAAATGAGAAAAAAAATAAATGAAATTTTATATTATATATATATATATATATATACACATACATACACACAAACATACACACACACATACAGGGTGAGTCAAAATTATGGTACTGCTATGTATATACTTATATACAATTTTTGTGGATAATTTATGTGGCACATATAGTATATGTGTTGAACATGATGGCAAACAGAGACATTCCTGTAAATCATCTTGCACATATGAAGCATGTTTTGTGAATAAATTGTTTCCGCAATATAAATGTTAACATTATGTTCACTCACCCTGTGTATATATATATATATATATATATATATATATATATATATATATATATATATATATATATATATATATATATATATATATATATATAAACCCAGTTTACACAGCGCATCACTTTTTCCACATTATGTTATGTTACAGCCTTATTCCAAAATGGCTTAAATTCATTTTCTCCTCAGAATTCTACACACAACACCCCATAATGACAACATGAAAAAAGTTTACTTGAGGTTTTTGCAAATTTATCCCTAGGTATTTGGATAGGGACACAATTTTCATAATTTTGTACACCACCACAATGGATTTGAAGCAAAGCAATCATTATGTGATTTAAGTGTATAGACCTTCAGCTTTCATTCTAGGAGTTTAACCAAAATATTGTATAAGCTGTTTGGAAAAGGCAGACATTTTTACACATGGTTCCAAAAGTATTTGGACAAACTAACATACCATATATACTCGTGTATAAGTCATGTCTTGAAACCAGAAAAAAATCGATCATAAAATCAGACCCAGACTTATATGCCCATACAAAAATACGACACTTCACTATTATTATTATTATTTTCTTTTTAACATTTTCTTGTTTCCTCCAATCTCTCACCAGCTTCTCAGACACATTGAATTTTGTTGTAGCAGTGCATTTACCAACATCTTTCACCACTTCAACGACTTTTAATTTAAAACCAGCTTCATATTTTCTTCTGATTGAACGCTACATCATAGATAAGGGATGTACTTACGATAAAGGTGTATAAGGCTATGAGACACAAAACAGTCAAAACGTCGCTTTGGAATAGTTCGGGTATTACCGTGTGGTCATGTAGGCACAATACATAGAAAAAAAGGCAGTATGCTCCATGTTTACTCTCTCAGGTGGGCGTTGGCATATCATAATCTCTTGGACCATCCTGCAATTTCTACCAACAGTCATATCATCAATAAACACTTGTGACTGACTTCCATTAGCAGCCATGCATCATCAGGCTATAAAACTGCATCCACAATGTTTCTCATATGATGTGGCATTTCTTTTCCATAATCTTCTCTTTGCAACATTCTAGCACATATTGATCTTGTTCCAGAACTTTCTCCAGAAAAAATGTTTTCTGGCAAAGTCTACTCTGCCCCTCCTATGCTTGAGGTTTACCAGTGGTTTGCACTTTGAGGTAAACCCTCCGTCTTTACTTTCATGAGGTTTTCCCTTGTAGACTTTGGCAATGATAGGTCTACCTCCTGAGAAGTGTTCTTGGTTTGGCTAAATGCTGCGAAGGGAGTTTTCTTCACCAAAGACAGAATTCTGTAATGATCCGGAACAGATGTCTTCTTTGGTGTTCCAAACCTTCTGGAGTTGATGAGCACACTAATGTGTTTCTTCTTTTTAAGAATGCACCAGATGGTTGATTTGACCACTCCTTGTGTTTCTGCTATCTCTCTAATGGGGTTGGTTTTGTTGTAATAATAATAATTCTTTGTTTTCTCTGCATAAGAGAGTTCACAGTAACAGCTTCCAAATGTAAATTCTACACTTGGAATCAATTTCAGACCTTTTACCTGCTTAATTGTTAATGAAATAATGAGGGGAATGAATGTCTCACTCCTCGCTATGGAGCAGCTTGTCAGTCAAATGTCCAAATACTTTTGAATACCTGGAAATGGGGGTCTATGCAGAAAAAAGGCTGTCATTCCTAAACGGCTCATATAATATTTTTGATAAACCCCTTAAATTAAAGCTGAAAGTCTACACTTCTATCAACTATGACTGCTTTATTTCAAATCCATTGTGGTGGTGTACAGAGCTAAAATTATGAAAATTGTGTCACTGTCCAAATACTTATGGACTTGACTGTATTTATACTGCTTGTTAAACACGTCTTTTATTTAAAGGATGTGTAAATAAAAGGAACTACCTATATTCCCAATTACTTATCCAGATTAGGTATACAGCTTGTTAGAATGATGTGCATCAGACAGAAACCAAACCCAGTGACTCTAAACTACCATGTCATGAGAAGAAATTCAAATGTATGATAAAATCACAAAGAGGAAAAAAAACACCGTAAACTGGAGAGCAACTGTCCGCGCAGCAACATATTCATAATCAAACACAAATACATTCTGCACTGACAAGGAGATGGTTAAAGAAATTATTGATTTTTCACTGCTGCCTTACTGCTCCAGAGTGCAGTCTCCAAGTTGTCCCTATTTCAGTATGGACAACTCTAAATTAACCTAGTGTGATGAAAGTGTGCACTGGGTTGGTTGCTGTCTTTATAAGTTGTAGCAATAGATATGTCTCTTACTATAAGCACACATAAACATTTTTTCTGAGACTGCAGTTATTTGAATTTTGTAAAAACTGTACATTTTTTCTGTGACTCATTGGTGTCAAAACTTGAAATCATATAAAAATAAACATATCTCAATCACAGTTTATAAGGGGCAACACTAATTACTTTTCGCACATAGGAATAATGAACACTGTCATTCCACTTATGGTGGCATAATAACATTACAAGGGAACTGAAGAACAGCTAGAGTCAAATTGTCAAATCTGCCCTGTCCTGGCAGATTTTAGAAATTGAGGAATGGATTGTTATTCTCTAAAGCAGTCAAGGCCTCGATTAAAAAGTGTGCCAAGATTTACAGATTCGTACTTGATCTTCTCTTTTACAGATAAATGCATGTCTGCTTTAGATCAGCATTTATATTTAACATCTTAAATACCCCATTTCTAATAATTCCCAAAAACACTGAGTGGCAAACTTTCCCCATTTTTGTGAAAACATTGAACGATATAATGGCATATTAGTGGCAATGTGCTGTTACTTTAGTAAATTTGAGAACACAGGAAAAAATAAAATCTACTGGGAAGATAAATCTAGATTTATAAGAGGTTCTGCTGCTTTTTCAGTTCAAAATAACAATGAAACCTTTCCCAGATATAAAAGTGTGTTTTTACCTCTAACCAGTCAAACAGATTGATTAGCCGGCCACATTCCAGGTGGAGTTTGTAAGCAATGCAAATATCAGGCGCCGTGCTGGATATGGCTCCTCCATCACTTTGTAGGGATTCATTCTAAAAGAAAGAAATAAAAAAAATTTTACACATACTTCGATATACACTCTCTGGATCAGCTACAAATGTAAAGTCAGAAAAGTGCAAACGACCTGAGAGATTAACAAGAACATAAATTAGACAGATATAAAGAGAGAGAAGAAGGAGGACTCATTGCACCAACGTGTTTCAATGCATGCACTACATGGCAACTGGAGATCAGCCAGAGAGCAGCACAGTTGGTGAAGTGCCTCGGATATCAGCAGAGTCTGGCTGGCAGAAGCTTTGTGCATGTAATGTAAATCTCTTATACCATAATAAACAAAAGAAAACTCCACAGTCATATGGTATCCTCAAAATGTCCATATATTCAGATGATACTTTGCTTAACTGTTTTTCCAAATTGTAACTAACCACAGGTTTAAAAGAGTGGCTTTGGAATAAAAAAAAGACATTACAGAAACATCAGTGCAGTGAGAATGAGTTCAATTTAGTATTGGTCAAGTGGGCTGCAATGGAATGAGACAGCATATACTATGATATCTTTATATATAATACGCTACTGTGGCATCTGTTTGTCTGTCCAGGATTTTAAATCACCTGTAGCTCACAAACCGCTTGACCTATTGACCTGAAATTTGGTACACATATACTACGTGACGTCTACTATCCGCTTTCAGGGTGATGATTGACCTCCAAGGTTATTCCTCTTTTAATTTTATTTTAATGTAGAATCAACACTCGGCAGTGGCCAGCAGGGCGGCCGTGTGGCACATGCGTATGGGCACCGTTCTCATCCCTACCACCTTCACTTCATATCTTGAATTATTCTTGAGACAAATTGAAGACTTAAATGCCAGCTTAAGTGAAAAATTAAAGAAAACATTTTAAGTAATTGCAACACAAACACTGACTTAATCAGTTTTAACGCAAAAAGATACAGACGAAAGAAGAGGAGAAGTGGGCTGCTGGGGGGGAGAAAAGAAGAGCTGCTCGTGAAGCAGCAAGCGCATCAACCTCTGAGCAAACAAATGCTAAATGTACAGAGAAAGAGGATGAAAACTAGGAATGCTCAAGTCAAGTGTATTCACTGCATGTTATCATGCAGTGTGCCGTTACTGGTTATTATATAATACAGCTAAAAAGTTTTAACATCTACCATCTCCCATGTTGATTATGAAGAAGCCAGTGATGACACTGCATCAGTTCAGCAATTTAGCCATTTACACTGCAGCATTAAATTATATGCAGTAAAACTGCACAGAGTTTATTACATCATGACTTCAAAGTACAAGGGAGTAAAAAAAGGAAATCCTTCCAATTAAGAAAATTACACATACAATTACTGGCCCATATAATATCTGGCCATGTTTCAGTGATTACAGTTGTCCTGTTTTTACAATTATATATTTTTGAAGTTGGTTAAAGATGAAAAATATAATAAAATGAAATCAAATGTTCAACACAAAAGAAGAACAAAAAGGCTGTAGAGACTGTAGGAGATGAAGAATTAAGTAAAATGAAATTAAAAAAAGGAAATCAAAAGAAGAATTAGAAGTCTTTTTGGTAAATAACTGTTAACGTTCACTGAAATTGGTTTCAGTTAGCCATGAATAGTATTCAAATTCATCAATGTACATTGTAGAGTGCAAAAAAGATACTCAGAACTGGCTGCACATTATGAAATATATAGATTTTAGTTAATTCTGCAGGTAATGGTCCAAATGAATCACAAGAGAAGGAATTGAATTCTTTTTGAAACTTTCATCTTACTAACCCTTGACACACTTAAGGAAAAAAAGAGCAGAATTAGTTTGTCTCATTTATTTTTCAGGAAAAGCAACATAAAATAATTGTTAAACCTGTTTAATCCAATTCCAGAAGTCAGGGTGCGGACGCCTTTCCATGCATTTGTCCATGCTTGTATTCACACAGGGCCAATTTAAAAATCACCAGATAATCTAACATGCACATCTTTAGAGACTTGCAGAGGACCAGGAAGTAGACTTGCAAACTCCATACGGTGTAGGATATCTAGAAATGTTAGCCTTTTCACTTAACATTAACTCTAGTCTTAATGTTTACATTGCAAAATAAACTGCCAATGTTTTCTTTTTAACTATTGAGTAAAATTTTCTTTATTGATCAAAACATCCACATACTCCGGTCTAGAAATGCTTATAGTCATGCCCTTCTCCCTCCATTACCAAGTCTGTGAAGTATAATTAACATTTAAAAAATACCAATTGAGACGTTCCTTTATTGTGGGGAAAGTAATTCAGATTATGAAAATATAATATTTAATACACATCATTTATAAATGTTTTCTATCTGAAAGTGTAAAGTACCATTTCAGGCTCTATATAAATAAAATTATTGTTACTATTACTCCAGTAAGACAGCTTATTCCTTTTCAAAACATGGCGGTTTTGTGGTCAGATATATTCCACTCGGCTGTACATCATAAGGCCTGTATGGTAAAAGTAGCCAAACTTCTGTCGACAAATGCAATGTATACGGTACATGGGTGGGCTCTGCAATGGTATGGCAGTTTCCTGCCCAGTTTGACAGGGATAAGCTTCGCTCCCAAACGCACCAAACCTAATTGCTTTATGAAGGATTTTGTTATTCTTCTATATTGTTGTATTCATTCAGCAAAAGTGGTCATACTACTGTATAAAGATAATGGTGAGAACTACAACTACATTGTTGGTTTATTTTTACACCCCAGAATTTTTACTAGCTTTAAAATTACACAGAAACTATACTATTTATTGTGACAAAATATAAATATGAGTTTTAACAGCCAAATTAAAGATATCTTACATTAATGAAAAATATGACATTTAGATCTGGCATTATACACATCTTTTTGTTGAAGGTCAACTATTCTCATTACACAGCTCATTTCTGTTAGCTCAATTTTTCTGAAAAGCGACTCTTAAACTTTCTTCAAATAGCAGTGCATAGAAAAATGACTTTTCAACCACAAGTTTATTTAGGGGTACTAATCGGTTTGACAGATAATTAGTTAAATATGCAGTAAATGGTGGTCTCTTCCATATTTATACAACTTCTGCAGCAAATTCTCAACTAAGGACATTTTCAGCAAAAGCCAAAAACGTATGGCATTTTGTTCTGCATGAGTTCTATTCAATTTATTCTTGTTAGGAACAGTTCCAGTTATGATTCCACAGCACTATATTAATACATTATCAAAATCAAATATTGCCCTGGAGTCTAACTCTTATCTGATGTTAGCATTCAACTACTTACAATTACTACACTTTCTACCCTGTTTTAATTGTCATCATTAATCATAATATTATATCACTAGTCTGCTTTCTTTGTTTTTTTTGCATTGAATATCTATGCCATGTACAAACATCAAAAAATAATGAAGTTTTTGGCACTTCATGTCATATTTTTTCGCTTAAAACAATATACAGAGTGATGTAGTTATCATTACAAATATGGTACATCTGACTGTTTATCCATTATAATCTTTTAGAGTTGGGAGAACATAACCCGAGATCAACTATCATTCCCCAGAACTTAACCAAGTGACTATAAGTTCTCTATATGTTGTACTGTATGATAAATGATATACTTTTAACAAACAAAAACTCCCTAAAATACATTTAAAATATTAAGCAGCATACACTTTCTGTAACTATACACTGACACCTTGGTGATCTCTGATTCTCAAAGAAGGCCAGGGGGCTTACTGTTACTAAGCTACTGGACTTCCGCTTTTCATTTAACTTGATTTATTAACCATTGCTTCATTAGAAGAGTTTAAAAAAAGAAAAAAAAAAAGAATAAAAAGTGACTTGTTTAGAAAGCAACTGTTGTTTTGGTCTTGTTTCCATGGCTCAAGCTGCACTCACATATTCTGTTGTGCTACGTAAAAAAAAAATAGTGAAAAGAAAAGGAACGCAAACAGCTGAGTAGGATAGTGGAATAGCTGTTCTTAGAACAAAATCCGGTGCTGGGAAAGCTGCTCGACTTTAATTCTGATAAAATGTTCTGACACAGGAAACCATCAAGTGTTACATTAGATGAACAATAAAGATTATAACAGATGAATGCTTTAAGATGTTATGTTGCAGGATGGACACATGAAATTAAGAAAGAAGAGTATGAGGCAATTTGGAAGACATCTGATAGGAACAATTCATTGAATAAAATGTACAGAAAGTTAAACAGAGCTTGTATGAATCAACACATGGTAGAGTTATTTTTCTGTTCATTATTATTGTGGTGTATTACATGAGGCAACTATTACTTTGGAATGTTCTTTTTGTGTGATATATGGTAATGTATTCTTTTACACTGCTGTATAAAATGCAGTATGTGTGTGCTGGTTAACTTGCTAGTCTGTTCTGTGAGATAATCCAATAAAGAACAAGGATCTTTTTTGCATCCCTTCTTGTTGACTGCAGTTCTGAAAGAAGAAATGTTACTGTACCTAGGATATGCCAGTTATCTCTATTACAGTATTTTAGGTGTGATCATCAAGGAAAGATCAGGGAGTTATTTTTTTTTTCTCCCTTTGGCTTTTATTTTAATGTGCTTAAGAAATGTTTCATTGTTTTTTTTGCACACAGAAGAATTCAGTGGCCAGTTATAATAAAGTAACATTCCAACAGAAAACGTGGTGATTTGTAGAGCATGTCATCACCTCAGACAACCTGATGACAATAACAGTGTTTAGTATTTGGGGATTGATACGATGAAATAATGTACATAAACATTTTGAAGCATCGTGAAAAAATATCTAAGACTTTCCAAAATTCATGTTCTTCATGCTGGTGTAACAAAAAAAATTATATAGAGTGCTTAAAAAATTAAAGGAACACTTTTTAATCCGAGTATAGCATCAAGTCAATGAAACGTCTGGGATATTCATCTGGTCAGTTAATCAGTTAAGCAGCAGAGGAGGTTGTTAATCAGTTTCAGCTGCTTTGGCGTTAATGAAATCAACAACTGGTGCACTAGAGGGGCAACAATGAGATGACCCCCAAAACAGGAAGGGTTTAACAGGTGGAAGCCACTGATATCTTTTCCTCCTCATCTTTTCTGGCTGCTTTTTCGCTAGTTTTGCATTTGGTTTAAGGTTCCTTATTTAGTCATGTTTAAACAAGAAAACATTAAATTTGCCTTCTAATAACAGACAGAATGAAATAAAACAAACAAATAGAAACAAGACAGGTTAAGGTAAGGCAGTTAGATAATGCATATTTACACCAAAAAAAAAAAAAAAAAGGTTACAGGATATATATATCAAAACCTTAATCATTATCTCCGATATTTCTTATTGAAAAGTCGAATGACACAAGGAAGAAAGGAATTTCCGGAGCGATTTGTGTGGGTTTTCAAAGCGACTATCCTTCCTGATTTACTGAAGTTTAGGTCTACATGTAATGGATGTCTGTCATCAGTTGAGATGATTTCCAGTTTCTTTAACAACTAGTTAAATCATCAACATCAGCCCCAATAACTTTAGCTGCATACTTTGTAATCTGCTGGAACTTTTTTGAGTTTTGGTTTGTCAGATTATTAAACCAAGCAATGAAACTGAAAGTGATCACAGACTGGATCAGACTGCGATTTGACTACGGTCAGTGTCACTACTGGTAGCATGAGGCCATACTTGGACCCTATTGAGGTTGCACAGGTAGTCCTACTTCTCAAGGATAGCACATCAATATGCGCCATTGCCAGAAGGTTTGCTGCGTCTTCCAGCACAATCTCAAGGGCATGGAGGAGATTCAAGGAGACAGGCAGTAACTCTTGGAGAGCTGGACAGGGCCGTAGAGGGTCCTTAACCCATCCGCAGGACCAATATCTACTCCTTTGCACAAGGAGGAAGAGGATAAGCACTGCAAGAGCCCTACAAAATGACCTCCAGTAGGCAACTGGTGTGAATCTCTCTGACCAAAAAATAAAAAAACAGACTTCATGAGGGTGGCCTGAGGGCCTGATGTCCTCTAGTGGGCCATGTGCTCACTGCCTGACACTGTGGAGCTCGATTGGCATTTCCATAGAATACCAGAATTGGCAGGTCCACCACCTGTGCCCTGTGCTTTTCACAGATGAGAGCAGGCTCATTCTGAGCACATGTGACAGATATGTGAGAAGCCGTGGAGAATGTCATGCTGCCTGTAACATCGTTCAGCATGACCGGTTTGGTGGTGGGTCAGTCATGCTCTAGGGAGGCAAATCCATGGAGGGACACACAGACCTCTACAGGCTAGACAACTGCATCTTGACTGCCATTAGGTATTAGGATGAAATCCTTGGACCCATTGTCAGACCCTATGCTGGTGCAGTGGGTCCTGGGTTCCCCCTGGTGCAGGACAATGCCCGGCCTCATGTGGTGAGAATATGCAGGCAGTTCCTGGAGGATGAAGGAATTGATACCATTGACTGGCCTCAACACTTGCCTGACCTAAATCCAATAGAATACCACTGGGACATTATGTTTCAGTCAATTCGACGCTGACAGGTTGCACCTCAGAATGTCCAGGAGCTCAGTGATGCTGTGGTTCAGATTTCAGAAGACACCACCCCCCACCCCCCACACAGGACACCATCCATCGTCTCATTAGGAGCATACCCCAATGTTGTCAGGCAAGCATACTAGCATGTGAGGGCCATACAAACTACTGAGTACGATTTGGAGTTGCTGCAATGAAATTAAGGTAAAATGGACTAGCCTGCTGCATCATTTTTTTCACTTTGATTTTAAGGGGGGCCTTTGAATTCAGCCCTCTGTAGGTTAATAATTTTCATTTCCATCCTTTTGTTCCTAATACATTACCCAGTCCATATCAGTATAGATATCCAACATGATTTTTTTCCCCCATTGAGATCTGATGTGTTTTCAAAGTGTTCCTTTAATTTTTTTGAGCAGTTATATATATACGTCGTCACGCATGCATTTTGGAGGGTCACCTTCCGGTCTCGGTAGAGGTATGTAATACCTCTTTGGAAAGAGTGGGACACTGCTGATAAAATTTTCACCTGCATCTATCTCCATAGCTCTGCACTCAGTAAGGGCAACTGATTACACCCCTTCTGGGCCAGGTCCTATAAAACAGGGCATCCCCCAAAGAAGACACCTTACTTTGATTCATGTCAGACCGCAGGACAGAGCTCGACAAACACAAGACCTGCTTAACCAAGCAGCATTATCGACTTATATAGCTATAGCCTATATTTCTGTTATTTAGCACAATCACATGTTTATTTTGTTTTGCTTTATTAGATTAATTAAACGGGATGACTCGGTTGGTGTCCAAACATTTCTTTTGGACCCGATTCTCATTACCACTTGACCACTACAATTATTTGATAAAAGTTGTACTGATCAACATGAAGTTCACTTTTGCATGGCAAATTAGTGAAGGTGGCAATACAAATATCCATGATTTCTACTGCCTTCAAAATCTTGATGCAGCTGCATTAAATTGTTATACATTATGCGCCAAACTGCCCTCTCTAAGCCTTGAAATACATCAAAAATTTCAAAATAGCTTTTGGTGAAATTATTGACTAACAGTACATATGGCGAAAAACACACATAAAACAGACAAAAAGGGTTGCTAATTTAAAAGGTTTCTTTGTGTTCTGTACTTCTAGGTACTTCCATCAACTGACTATTCACTTGACAGTGTTTCATTTTCAGTCTCTGTGGCCATTTTAAATATGTCAATGTACTGCTCCATTTTAGTGTTCCCAATCATATTTTTACAATAAATCCAATTTAATTGGATTGAGGCAAAAACAAAGCCCAACAGTAGAACCATGCAGCTTAAAGTTTATGCTTCCCTGACACCAATGGAAGACAAAGGTACCCTCAAGAAAGTGTGTGTAGAATTGCTCCCAATCAAAGCCCAGACTTACCACTGATTCCTCAATGTCCATTGAGATCCCTGGAAAGAATTTAAATCACAGCTGTGTTGTATATTTTGAAATGTGAAATCTTTCCCATTTCTACCAAGACATTCACTGCAACAGCACTTGTCAATTAATTCTTCCTAACTAAAGACCACTAAATAATTTACATCATGCCTAACATATACCCAGTTCTTTTTCAATACAATCCACCATTAGGACAATAAAACATGCTGAACCATATATTTAATTTCATTAAATGTAAATGTCATATTGTAGGATCAGAAAAATACTAAAAGGCAACTATTGCTTATTTAAAATTATTTGGTGAAGAGGCACTTACTGGCAGATATTTATATGGGTTGTTCAAGGCTGTCTGAATAGCGGTGCGAGGTGCAGCATTTAAATGCTTTCGTAGAGTACCAGAACAGCTGTAGTATACCACCTCATGCAGTGCAAGGTATTCAGGAGGCAACAAATGTTTTCTGGGTAAGACAAGAGTGAAAGAAAATAAAAGCAAAAGACTTACAAACATTGACATTTTAAAACATATGTATTGTTGCTTCTGTTTTACCTTCACTGTAACTTAGTGCAAGTACCAAAACACCTTAGCTCTCAGGATTGGACTTGTGTCTGGTAAATTACAAGTTTACACTTATACTTTACATTAGCTTCAAATTAGCTAATTTAGTATTCACAAACGGTTAATTACAATGTCCAATTTAAAAAAAAATACCCTAAATGCACATGGAATACATTACAAAAAAAGGCATGCAAAAAACAATCACACATCCCTTCTACTTGAACAATGGGTACAGTTTCGCTCATCAAATCACCTACTTGACAATATGATCAATGAAATCTATGGCTTCAAGTCGGAGCATTTCAAACTTGTTAAGTTTTTTGTTTTTTTTCAGTTCTTTCATTTCCAGTAAGGTCTGCCAAGAAAGGACAAAATAAAGTGTAAAAGAAAAATAGTACAACATATGTTTGTTTGTCTTTATGTGAATTTGAATTGCAGAATTCTTGCCTTACAACATTTTCAGATTAACAATCTACAGGGGTCTACATTCCAATATGTAATAAAGGTCCTACAGATGAATGAACTACAAAGACAAACAGAGAAATGTAGAAAGATGATGAGGGTCTGAAATGCATTCAGCTTAGGTTCCCTCTGTCCTGTAGTGTTTTATTGTCACAATATAATTTTAAAGAGACAATTCAAAACAACTTTACCTGCTGACTAATTCTAATGGAGAGTAAGCATACTTTCATCACTGCCATGGAAAATTTGAGAGAAAAGGTGTGAGGAATTTAAGGCATTAAAATGTGATCATTGTGAAGCCAGCAAGATTAATATGGTTAGAAAAGTCACCTAAAATACATTGATTTCATAACCCGAAACCTACAGAAGGAGCAGCCACAGCAAATAAAAATGCCACATAAAACATTTCATTCAAATACTCTGTACTGATTAGAGGGAAAAGGATCTTAGCCATGTTTTCAACATTGATTAAACTGGACTTGTACACAAAAGGAAGCCAAGCTGCAAGTGTATTTCCCTTGGGAAGAAACCTGCCTCGGTGTTCTAAGCTGCAAAGTTTCACTGCACCTTAATGATCATAGTAAGTACAGCTCTTGTGGTGAGAGGAATGACTAAAGCATCAGATACCTTGATACTTGGATTATATTACCATCCAAAGAAAAACAAATAATAATAATAAATGCTGATGAAGAAAGCCAAGTTCAGTTGTGCAGAACAGTGTAGCTAAGTAAAATTAGTCACAAGGAATGATATCTAGCGGTTCAAAATGCCATCACATGATCACACGGCACCTCTCAAGATTCAAAACACAAACATACCGAATTGCAAAATTAAACAGAGTAAGAGTAATACTAAGCAAGGCGAGGTAAAACATGTCTCATTGTGTCCAATGTGTCAAGAGGAGAGGGTTTGGAATGTGAAATCAACAAATTCTAAAATAATTTAACATTATGTTTTTTTTTACAGTGATATGGTATACAAGACCGCAGACTATTATAAAGAAAAAAAAAGTTACATCACATGTATTTTGGCACAAGTGTTGAACGTTTCATTCACATAGATATCACCTGCCCACTTGTTTTTTATTTTTTGAGTGATGATCACATACAACATCAAAGGAAGTGAATGCTGCAAAAGTTTTTTTAGAACTGTTGTAAGAGGAAAGAAACATCCACCACAGTCTCCATCACTTCAGTATTTATGTGCAGTATATATGAAACAATAAATTTCCTGGAAGATGTGACTGATCATCACACTTATGCATTCTTTAAAGACTTTTTACCACATAACCTCTTTATGGGGAACATGAAACCAGGGTTTAGACTCGTCTGTTATGACAACCCCCTTGCATTAGTCAAATTATTATATAAAGTTACCATTTGCAATTTAAAATATTTAATTTAGACTGTAAGGCACAACAAATTTCATTATAAGAAAGCCACTTTTCAGAAATATACATTTTTTTATGAGATTACTTACATGAACCACCTCTATCAAGCATGCCAAAAATTTAGATAAGTAGATAAGCAACACTTTTGATTGTAAGAATATTAACTTAAGACATTTGTTTTAATCACCTTCCTTTACAAAGCAACTGCTTCCTTTAATAAAAAGGTTATGTAACAGGTATGTTAATAATAATAATAATTTTTTATGGCCGGCATAGTGGCGCTGTTGCCTCGCTGTTAGGAGACCCGGGTTCGCTTCCCGGGTCCTCCCCTGCGCGGAGTTTCCATGTTCTCCCCGTGTCTGCATGGGTTTCCTCCTTGTGCTCCGGTTTCCTCCCACAGTCCAAAGACATGTGGGTTAGGTGCATTGGCGATTCTAAATTGTCCCTAGTGTGTGGGTGCGTGTGTGTGTGTGTGTGTGTGTGTGTGTGCGCGTGCCCTGCAGTGGGCTGGCAGCCTGCCCAGGGTTTGTTTCCTGCCTTGTGCCCTATGTTGGCTGGGATTGGCTCCAGCAGACCCCCATGACCCTGTAGTTAGGATATAGCGGGTTGGATAATGGATGGATAATGGATGGATGAATAATTCTTTACATTTATATAGTGCTTTCTCACATGATTGAATGCAGCTAATAAATTTCTCTAATTCACTGGTGAGTATAAGAGCCTGTTTTTTTGGTTACACGATTCAAAGGTTCCATTTAGTATATTATGATCTCAATAAAAAATACACATACTGTACATGTGTGTTTTAGTGTAACTAATTTCATAGAAATCAAAGGAAAATTACTTTTTGAAGGTGGAATAAGTCTGTTTTTTGCTGAAAACCCTTCTGGGGAGATGTATCTTCTCCGTCATCTTCCTTGTAATCTAGAGAGATATCTGAATAAAGAAGAAAAAAATACCAGTATGGATGAATGAGAGACATAGTCCAGTGTTAATACAAAATCAACCTGACCATATCTAGCTTCAGGTAAAGACTGACAATCACCAGAAGAAATCTAACAAGAGAGTTCAAAAGAGCTTCAATTGAAGGCTATGCAGCATGAAAAATCAAGAATGAAATATAAATTGCGTTAATATTACTAACATGAAAACAAACAATACATGTAAACAGATGTTCTTAATCTCTCTATGCACAGTATAGAAGAAAATTATGGGGAAGTTCTGACTTCACAGTTTCAACAGATGTACAGATTTGAAGAATTTCTGAATACACTTCCAGCATGATTCTGTCCATCGCTCTGTCTACCCATCTCTGTGTCCATGAATGGATCAAATGAGTTAATCAATTTATTCACTCATATGGATATCCTGAAATGTTCCAGTGCTGCTCAATATTTCTGCAGAGAAATGTTTTTTAAAAGAGGTTTAAAAGGAAAGTTGTCAGGAATAACAACAACTGCATACATTTTTGCAAGGTCTAGGGAATTCCTAACTGTTTAAAAGCAATGGAGCAAATCATCAAATAACAGACGTGAAGGTATGATATGTTAGCTACCTCCAGACTCTTTCACTTAATAGATATTTACACTTTGTTTACTTAATTTTAAAAAATGTAAACACTCGCAACAAGGATTATCATAAAACAGCCAAAGCTACCCGACTATTGGACCAAATTTTTAATCACAATTTTCAATGGTGACAGTAAGGCCTAGTAGCTAAGGTCCTAGATGTAAAACCACATTGTTGCTGATTCCTTCATACACTACCTAACCATGAGCAAATCATCTACCAATACTATGATGTGAGAGTGGAGGGATGCATGAAGACGGTATATGTTTGAGGTGTTTCTGTGGGTCATTAAACAAAGTAAAGTAAGCTGAAACCAACCTGTCCTTTTAAAACCCAATTAGTCACATTCATATCACAACCCAGGCTGAAATTCTAGGTTATCACCTCAACCTCAAGAATACACATTTCAAAAACCTCAGCTATATCACCTCTCAAATAATATAGTATGTTATTTCTAGATGGCCCAGTTAATGGTAAGATCTGTAAGCTACAGATCACATTTTAAACCCATCTGCAAAAGAGATATTTGTGGCCCAGTGGACAGATAGTTGTCTCTTTTTCAGAATGATATGGGACTGCCGAAACTGCCATTATAATGAAACTGAGAAATCAAGGCTCTAGAAGCACTGAAAAGATCACAAGGAAACGCATGCAATGGTTTGTGACTGTTTGACCCTTAATAACTGCTTCACTTGGCATAAAAAGCCACTATGAAATCTAAGTTCAAGAAAATAATACATGAAAAGAAATGCTTCATAATATTTATTAAACATAAAAGAAACCTAAACAGTAAAAGTTAGTTTTGTGATCCACATATAGCTTATAGTTATTGCCAGGTTTAAACACTCATTGAAAGCAGATATTGTCTTTTTCTCTGTAACCTGTAAAAGCAACACTGGTGGCTTCCCTTGAAAAACACGTAATAAAATCCCAAAAGTTGCCAAAGTCTTTATGAAAACACACTGCACTGTAAAACAAAAGAAAAAAAATCTGGGTATCCAATAAAAGCTAGACAAACGGCAAATGGGGAAGCAATCAGCTATAAACATACATTTGCTAAAGAACACATTGGAGTCTTACATAAGACAAAAAATAGATGTCAGAAGAAACCTACAGTTACATAAACATCTGAGAAAGTGTGAGAAAGTGAATATTGCTGATATAGTACTTGCTGAACTAAAGATTTTAAAGAGTGAGTCTCCCCCCCACCCCAATTACTTCAGCAGATTTTACACATTGAAAAACAAAAAATAATCCCTACTACTAAAATGAGCCACTGGAGGGATATTTCCACTTTCTAAAGCTATTTTCCTTTAGGCCTGTCGTATTATTCAAACAGACTTAGAAAACACATAACCTCACTAAACAGAAATTCACCCCCGCTATGACTTTTACAGTAAAATCTACAAACACCATTTATAAGCTGGTTTGGACCATTCTAGATCAAATGAAATACTATGAAATCTAAAAAGAATGCATTTCCACAATAATCTGATCAGAATATACCCTTACACATCTTGGCAGCTACATACGACACCTGTTGCAATACTTTGCTATTCAAGACAGCACTAATTGGCTCAAAAATGAAGCCTGCCCCAACCAACCCATACTGTCTGACTCCAACCAAGCCCAATATAAGCTCCTAAAACTGAAGGGCTGATTTGACAAAAGTCAAAGAATTTACATTAAGTCATAATAAATAAAAAAGTAATTCATTGGGCGTCCTGCTCATGTGTGAATTGTGCTCACTCAGCAACCTTTCAAGCTCTCTCTCCCTCTGTCTTGTTAATCAACAGTATACATTTATGCTTTTTAATTCACACTCAAAACTTTATGGTCTTAAATGGGCATACATGAAAATTCCGAAAGAGATGGACATCAACAAATAATTCATACGAATAAATATGCTATATCATTTTCTTTATAAATGCTATCCTTACAAACACTTAACATGTATCTACTATCGAAAATAACAAAAAATCTGGCTGCTACAGCATGTTAATATAATATTTATTTATTGTATTTTGTAGGCAAAACAAAACAGGGCAGATCTGGGAGTCTTGCTAGATTGTCATAGTTTAGTAGAGCATGTAAAATGTTGTCTGAAACTGATTAAATGCTATCATATCAGACTGATCTGAATCCGTAGAACCTTGTAAGAAGGAATACTTTGATTAGGATCTCAAAAATATATACAACACAAACTTCTTCAATTCAATTTTACCAGTAGCATTTCATCTGAATGTTTCTTAATTTCATATTATAAAATGTGCCTACAATCTTGTAATTCATTATTTTAGACTCCATGTGAGACTCCATGCACCACAGCAGTTCTCCCATTCTCTACAGTCACTAACCCATCCCATTCCTTGAAGCTTCTGTAATAAAAAAACACTGTGGTGCATAACATTTAAAACTATGGCTTGTATAACCAAAAAATCTGAAGCTGTAGAAGCAGGCTGGCATGAACACCCTCAGCCCCAATGAAGGCATTGGGGGTCTCAGGAAAGGCAGCAGAATCAAGATTTATTGTATGGTGCAAATACTGATGTACTACAGATGGCAATGAGAGTGCAGCCATAGGAATCTCTTACATTTATTACAATTCTTATCATACAAGACATTATTCATCCTCATCTGACTCCTGTCATTTCACTGCTCTAATCTTGCCTCTAATTAATTCTACCAATATTTCTTAGCTGAGGGGGTGTTAAACATGTCTCTGTCCATCATTTCTGTTTGACAAGGCCTATCCTTTCCCCCTACTAGCTCAGCGCTTTCTCTGTCTAAGCGAGCAGCCCATCCTTTCCCAGCTCTCCTGCATGTCTGATCATTGGCTTATAAACTATTGGTGGTTTCTAGGTCATACAGAATAATAAAACTATGTAGGCATAAGTCTTTTTAATCCTAACTCTTACATCTTAATGCTTAGTAAAATATAGTATTTACTTTTTCATGTGCTTATAATACTTTTCGAATATGTAGAGATTACCATTGTCAAGAATACATTTTTTCTCTAAAGCATACCTAATTTTTTTTACTATATTAGGGTAACAGTAATATGGGAATAATAATAATACATAAATACACAAATTTCAATTTACTTTTACATAAATGTATATTACACATAGGCATTTTTGCTGCATACTGACATTTCAATGCAGATTAAACAGGCATAATGTAAAAAGGAAAGGCCAGCCATACAGTTATTTAGCCAACTATCCTGGTTAAAATTTTGAGTTATCTGACACCAACTGTAATATTTTAACAAAATTTAAACTTTTCCTTGGGGACAAATAAAGTATAATGCAGCCATCTATCTAACATTCTTGCAGCTAATACATTTTTCTTCAGCCTTCAAAAAACTTAATACATTTTCTGTTGCTGGCTTCATTATGACCATGGACCATAAGCATACCAGAGCATTCTCAGTCACACTGGCCCATATTTGCATCATCAAGTGAAAAAAGGCAACATGTATGTAATAGAAAATCCAGGTTAACTTTGGGAAAACTATTAAATAAATAATATCCAAATTAGCACATATTGCTAGACCAAATAGATGAATCATTTTTAAAATTATATATACTGCATTGGTAATATTCAATACAAATGATGCTAAATTGCATAAAGGCTTTGCTGTCACTATAGTCTTGATTCTAGTTACACTCTTACTTATATTGCAACAGTTCAAGACCACTATTTATTATGAAATAACAACTTTTAATTAATAAATAATATCAGAACATACTTTATATTTAAAAAAAATTAATTTTCTTTTTTTTAGTATCTAGTCAAAGTCTTAACTATGATGCACATGTCAGAGGTCAGCAATCTGTCTTGAAGAGTTATTTTTATATCATGGAACTTATTCTTTATATAGATGTCTTAATTTTTCATATATATGAACTTTTTTCTTTATAGAGAATGTTGTAAACAAAGAATACCAATATCTTACATTTCCCATTTATAACAGTTTTTTGTTAATTATTTTACAGTGATGAGGAGTTAATAGTTTTACTTGCATAAAATTGTTTATCTTGAAAACTAGATATCTACTTAGCCTTTCATGAAAAATAACATTAAAAGACAAAAAAAAAAAAAAACAAGGAAAGACCCAATGGCATAATTAATTGTTACATTTATTTCTTTAGCCATTTTTCCTCCATCTGCACAAATGAAAATGGCACTCTACTTCTCCTGCCTATCAAAGCTTTCAATTACTGGTAGGTATATTAACAAATACGAAAGGTCCGCATTTCAGATATATAAATAAAGTATAATTTCTGAAGCAGCAGCCTGGGAGTGAGGAACAGAAGTTGCCCCACATTTGCCCTTTAACACATAGCAACTTACACACATTGACAGCACTTAATGGGTAAGTCAAATTTCAGGTAATTAATATAGTACCAGGACTACCAACGTAAAAACACATCTTTGCTTGGCTTAAGAAACAAAAAGAAACCGGTTCACATGCTGAAGAGCAAGTAATCAGGTACCGTCACTATGTGGACCTCAATCCTTAAATATGCAGAGTGGATGAGTGGGCAGGAAGATTAAGTAAATCATTTAACCTAGATAAGCTTTACAACTGAAAAATCATTCTTTTCCTTTCATATAGTGCAGAGTTTTGTAATTAATATAATTCAATTGCTGGTTTAATTGGTTTAAATCAAAACTTTAATTATGAATAATATCCTCATTACCACTTAATCATGCTCATTGTTAATGGGCAGGGAAACTATCCTGGCAGCAGAGGGCACACAGTGGGAGCGAACCCCGAACAGTGTGCCAGTCCATTGAAAGACTCATAATTTCACTCAAACAGAACAAATATGGAATCACCCATCACCTTAGCATGTATGTACAGTATTTGGGAACATGGGAGGCAAAGTGTAAGAGGAAAAAAAAAAAAAATCAGGTATGGGCTTCAAACTAAGGACATTTAATTTGTCAGACAGCAGTGGTCATGAATGCACACATTTATGAAAAAAATTCTCTGCATATACTGTACATTAAAATTCTCCTGAGATCATGAGGTCTGTTATTATAATATCAGTACAGATAAGTTGAAAGAAGAATGCAACTATGAATGCAATTGATCAACTTAAATGATTTCTACTCAGTTACACTAGACCTCGCTGCACCTCCTACTGGAAAGTTTTTTTGAATGCTTCCTTGATTTCTGCAGATTTTTCAAAAATATAACTACATCTATTTATGCAAAAATCTGGTCTAGAAGGAGCTGTATTTATGTCAAGCTGTGCACCATCTGTAAAATACTTATGACTGTAATTGTCACCTCTAATATTGTAAAGCTTTTTACTTTTTAACAATAGAATCATTTATTTGAATTGAGTCTTTTTCTCAATCTGTTTTAATTAAGGAAACTATTAATAATTTAGAAGCTGAATTTAATCACAGAGCAAGTGAAACAGCATTTCACAAACAAAATTCTAAATTTTTTTTTGTGCTGGGGCAGACAAATTAAAATACTATAAATGCTTAAGCTTTCATACCACAATTACATACACCGTACACAATAAATAAACACAAGTTCAATGCAATAAGAGAGGGAAAATATCTGCATTTTGATTCAAGTCATGGTCTTCTTTGTGGATTCATCTTATCCCGCTGGCTGAAAAAAAAAGGATAATCTTACCACTGATCCTTTTAAAAATGTATGCTACTTTCTATTGCCTTTTCCACAACCAGGGCACAACGTCTTTGGAGGGTCTGGTAAACACACCTTGGCGAGTAGCAGAAATGAAAGATACCATTCTAAAACTAACAAGATTCATTTAATGTTCTGAAATAGAAACCTCTGTTTAAAGCAAAATATTTGCATTTATTGGGCTTCTGAAAAACCTGTTGTGCTTCAAATGAGACATTTATTGGATGACATGCATATGTAATTTCTAAAAAATATTATGTTTTATAGCAAATCATAAAAAACAGGCTATACATTACACATTAAATTTTAACGCAGCGAATATTTACTACAGATGCTTCTTATAAAAGAAGTGTCAAATTGAAACAGAGATTGAACACTTGGTCTGTGCTTCTTAAGGTTTTACTTACTCCACCAGCTTTTATTTATTTATTTATTTATTTTTTTTACCTAGATCAGTCAGGATGCAATGTTACATACTGTATCTGCATATGCCAGAATATAATGAAAGTGATAATGTATATTTGACTCAAGATACAGCTGTAAATGTAGAAAATCTATTTAAACAGAACAGTACAATTATGAAAAAGAAAAAAAAAACTTGTTTAAAATTGCACATCAGCATATACGCATTTTGGAAAGTAAGACATCTTTGCTGTGCAGAATTAATTCTTAATTTACTGCAGTGGAGGAGGCTAAATGAATGACAGATACTTTCTACTGTTAACATGAAGCTAGTTGTTGAATAAATTGGTGTCTATTTGATAGTGAAGGCAGACACATGCAGTCGATTATTCACGATTATTCGACTTGCCTTTCAGGAAGTCCAATCTTGACTTGTTCCCTAACACGATGAAAGTTTAATTATTCCCAGATATCACATCTAACAGCAATAGAGGTCACGTCACTAGTCCAGTAAAATGACAGCAAACCAGATTCACTTTTAAACGAGACAAAGATTTACATAAAAAGATCAGAGCTGTGTAATATATAACCAAATTTAAAGCAGGAAAAAAACAGAATGCTCACAAAGAATTTCTAATGCACAATATAAGGAAAAAGTGTGAAAGCAGTTCTGTTATGAAAAGTCTAACATCTTAAGGTACATATTTTAAAAAAGCAGAATAAAAAAAAAAAAAAACACCTGTGGAAATTGTGCTATGAAAGTGTTGAAGTGGCTGGGGTATTTCCTTGGAGATGTACAGAATGCGATGTGCCTTTGAAATTCTGAACATGTAGATTTCAGTGGGGACCACGTCAACAGAAGCTCCTTTTTCATGTGAATACCTAATAATTGTTAATGTTGAATAGTGTGATATAATTAGTAATACTTTTGTGTTTTATTATTTTAGTCAATCACACGGCAAACTAGGTGTGCAGCCAATTTATCACAATCGTTCCAGTAAATGCAGCGGGGTGCCAAACCATTACTAGAAACTGAATAAAAAAAAACAGTATTTTGATGGTTTTGATAATCTGATTTTATACAGATTAGTTTAAGAAAGCGTGAAATTAGACGTTCATTAAAAGGCAATCAACCCTAACATTCGACGACGGTTGTGGAGTTGATAGCACATAATAACATATGGGCACACATATATTTGATACATTCCCCTGCATAATGAAATTATGGATCACGGGGTGTAAGAAACACTGTGCAGGAAATAACCCTGGACCTGGGTACCAGTAAGTTGCTGGGCATGCTCATGCACACTCAAACTGGGACCAGTTACTAATTAACCTAACCTGCACACCACAGGGGGTATGGGAGAAAAAATAGAATGTCTCAACCAAAACTCCTGACACAGGATAACATGCACGCTCTACACAGGTAGCAACTGGGTGCAGGATTGATGACGACGATGACATCACCCCAATTTTGGTAAAAAAAAAAATCTTGCATAAAAAAATAGATTTTTTTATTTTATAAAATCAGTACATTCTGTTCATTCTGTTTTATAGAACTTACTGTCCAACTCCTGAAACAGCTTGACAAATGTTTCCAGCTTTTCCTGCACCTCATTAATAACTTTCCCCTTAGCATACGTTAATATTTCTATGCATTTAGTAAAGGCAGTCAAAAGCTCATCTTTTGCCATTAGCCTGGAGAGAAAGATAAAGGAAAAGAGAGAGAAAAATTAGATGGTGATACAAATGTATTCACTTTAGAAGAGAATAACAATGAATGCCATTTTAAAAACAATACAAAAGGACTACTGTATTCAGTTTTTTTCCCCAAAATAAGACATAACAACAAAACATTTATAAAGATGCTGAACATTTGTTTTAAACTTTTAAAGCAGCAACACACTAGCAGTACTCACATCTATATGAATTATTATACTCTGTGAGAAATATGTACAATGTGAGGAAAAAAGACAAAATCAGTAGTTATAAGTATATAAGTGATAAATGCAGCTGTATATCAAATGTAGCTTTAAGTGATGCATACTAAACTACATTTTTATCAGTAACTAGAAAACCACAACTGGCATTCTGAAAATCATAATGTAGCTTGTACGCATCCACTTTAGTATTTGTTGTGTTCAGTGGAAGAATAAGCAAGAAAAAGATATTTGTGCATGTTATATTTAAACAGCATGACTTAAATAAATTCCATTGCCAGTACATTTTATTTACTAGTTGCTCAGTATCAAACTAAACAGCACAATTTAATTTTGTTAAGCAAAATCCAGTTAGTTTACTTGTACAAGCTATACATGCTGAGAGATAGTCTTTTTCATGAAGATGTTTCTTAATAATAAAAAAAAATTGATGATGTATTCATTCAGAAGGGGCGGCACGGTGGCGCAGTGGTAGTGCTGCTGCCTCGCAGTTAGGAGACCTGGGTTCGCTTCCCGGGTCCTCCCTGGGTGGAGTTTGCATGTTCTCCCCATGTCTGCGTGGGTTTCCTCCAGGCGCTCCGGTTTCCTCCCACAGTCCAAAGACATGCAGGCTAGGTAGATTGGCGATTCTAAATTGGCCCTAGTGTGTGCTTGGCGTGTGGGTGTGTTTGTGTGTGTCATGCGGTGGGTTGGCACCCTGCCCGGGGTTGGTTCCTGCCTTGTGCCCTGTGTTGGCTGGGATTGGCTCCAGCAGACCCCCGTGACCCTGTGTTCAGATTCAGCGGGTTGGAAAATGGATGGATGGATGGATTCATTTAGAAGTGGAAGTTAACCCTTTATGAAATATTACCTCATTAGAAACCTCTGGGCAGTGTAGACTATTTCTGTATCTGAGCAGACTTCTCTCATCCATTTTAATTTGTCTTTTTTACATTTTGAAATGTACAAAGTAATAAAATATTAACTTGCACCTACCTGTACAGCCATGCTGCACAGAAGTGTTGGATTTCACACTAACAATTGAGGTCTTGAAGACCAACAGTAAAATGTGCTTCAAATTAAAACAGCTAAGAAGCAGAGGAGAAGTTGATATTTTTCTTCTTAAAATAATGAAATTTTTATTTTGTTATGGAAACAATGTTACATTTTGAAAAACTGTTACTAGCAAATTAAACTGATAACTTCTTTTAGAATATAATAAGGTACCACCTCCCTCAATGAGTATGTTAGATGAAAAATACAAATTATTAAAAATTGAAGGAATGAATATGAAAACTATTTTGGAAATTAACACTGACCTTAAGTATTATACAAATTAAAAAAAAGTTTTACTTTCTTTATAAATGTTTGCTGTGGTTAAATTCTGAATAATTTAAGGAATCAAAAGTGTAATCACACTCATAGCATGGATGTAATGCACATTTTTGCCTGTTAATTAGTTGATGCTGAAAAAGCCAATTTTCGACTTACTTCTCTAGCGCACAGACAAATGGAGAGTAGAAAAATGTGGTTGACCTATTTCACAATATTATAAGTATTTAAAGGAATTCCGATGTAGCACAGAGGCATCTACAATACTTAAATAAATTATGTAAAATGACCATAACATCTTACAATTTGATAAGCATTAGCATAAAAATATATTTAATGTAGATTAGAACAAACTATTCATTGCATCAGTTAATTGTCAACACCTTTCGCAGATGTTTCACCTACAAAATCCGAATTGGTTTATTAATGCTATTCTTAAATGTCTCTAATGCCTAAAATGCCCAAGTGACATTTTCAATAAAAAAATTACATAAGTGTATATGCATATTTAGCTGCATCTTTATTTAATCTGTATAAACACCATAATACAAGAACAAAATTACATTCTGCAAATATACTTTTAATGAGTAACAGTGTAAACAGACCTTAACCTTATATGTTAATGATTTAATTCATTTCATGTAATTCACTTAATTAAATTAATGTAATTACATTCATTTAATACAATTATTTAAATTGAATGTAATTAATTTTGTTTTTACGAAAACAAACATGGCAAGTTTTGGAATATTACTGTTGCTTTCTGAAAATACTAAAGGAATGACAGCAGTATTACATTTTAGCTCTTTACATTCCTTTGCTTCGAATAAAAAAAAGGGAGACATTGCTTATGATTCTAAATTGATATTTAACCCTCAAGACTGGATCATGACATAGTACAGAGTTATATTTTGTGCATATATATTATTACTTCACATAACTGGACAATAGAACTACTGAGATACAGCTTAAATAAACCAGCACAAAGTACCAGCTCTGGAATTTATGTTATTGTTAAATCATATCTTCACAGCAAAATGAAAACACAGCACTCAGTCAACAGTTGATGCTTTCTATCAAACACTGCAATTAAACTCAACAAATGCTCAAAATGACAAAACTCCTAAAACAAAAGCCACCTATTAGATGAAATAAAATGCTACATTGGCCACTGGAGTTTGTTAATAAATACTACACATGTGGGAAAACACACATTATTCACTCTAAATATGAACCTGAAATGTTTTGAAAATGTTTAGAGAAACTGATACTGATTATATAATAAAAGAAACTAATTCAAGCGATGTGTACCTAACAGAGCCAAACAAGAAAAATGAAAATATAACAGGAGTAAAAAATATCCATATGAGGAAAAAACAGTGGCGTTAAAGGAGAGGTCAATAATTTCATTAATTTAAATCTTAAGCAAAACTAAAAGAAATAATCAGAAAACATTCTGTTTCACAACATAATATTATATGAGGAACTGAACCATATTTTACCATGACCTCTACTTAATCTGCAATTGCTCTGTCCTGGGTATGACGTTAATCTGCATCCAGCTCTGCATGTAGCCCCTCCAACCTGCAGGGAAAAACCTGGGGGTTGGTGGCAGAATTGGCACTCCAACCACCATAAAAAACCTCACACTTGTTCCATTCCATCTGAACTAGTGTGGTGCTGAGGTGTCATTCATTGCATGGCTGTACTCGGATCCTAACCTGGGGTCATGAATTGGTTTGTCATGTGGTGGTTGTGACAGTATGCTGTATCAGTGTGTGCTCCTAACCTCCTTGACTACTAGAATGGGCGGAGTGGTGGCTCTGAGGCTTGGAATCTGCACCGGCAATCAGAAGGTTGTAAATGCCAGAAGTAGTTCCACTCTGCTGGGCCCTTGAACAAGGCCTTTAACCTGCAATTGTTCCATCCTGGGTATGATGTTAACCAGCATTCAGCCCTGTGTGCAGGTCCTCCAACTTACAGGGAAAACTTGGGGATTGGAGACAGGATTGGCACTCCGACCAGCATAAAAAACCTCACACTGTTCCAATGTGGTGCTAAGGTGTCACCCTCTGCACTCGGGTCCCAATCCAGGTGGAGTGATGGGTGTGTCAACGTGCTATCATTGCATGCTCCCAACCTCTCCTCTCTACGGAGAATAGCTGCATTAATAGAAATTTACTGATTGGGAATTTAAAGAATATTGAAAGAATGCCTCTAAAGCTTCTTTGATGTGCAGCTCATTCTATCAACCCAATAAATTATGAACATGTAATGCAAAGATTTTGGGTTACAGCTCCAGCAATGTGTATTTTTCGATGTTGCATTCTTTAATGTATCAGCTATATTTAAGCTACTGTGGAAAAGGCACACTTTGACAGGACTAGTAATATCTTGATACTAATGTGTGATGTTCTATTTTTATAACTTCAAATCACATTTAAAAAAATAAATAGGAAATATCAAAATTTAACCTCAACTATTTATATAAAATAAATTAATATTATATAAAATATTCATGCACATAAAAAAACCCTAGTTGTATATAGTAGTAAAAAACTTTACTAGTAATTACAGATATAGATTATCTGCACATAATCACCTCAATAACTGAAAAGCAGATTTATATTCCTCAGTTTCCCATACATTCCTCTCCAAGCACATGCTGTGCAACTCTCTGATCTGAAAACAACAACAGGACATGACAAAGGATGAAGCAGCAGCTGAACAAATTCCTGAAAATATGGAGCATGATCTTTATCTTCCATGACACAGCTACCATACAACAACATTATTACTAATTTAAGATGACTGCTTACCTGTTTGCCTAAAGGGTACTTAGGGAGGGACGAAGTCAAAACATGCAGGCACCTCAAAACTGGATAATAATTCTTATGGTACAAATGGAGTTGTTTTAGTAGTTGCTGAACCACCTCCTATGGAGAATAAAAGATTGAAAATTTTAAAGGCTTAAAAATTTCCACTAATGAGTCTTCTTGCTTGTGTCAACATTAACTCCTCTTTAAATCACTAAAACACTTTACAAAACAGAAGAAGCCTATCACAAAAATCATCACCAGACGGAATGGTGTAACGGGATTTAACATAAATAAAAATAAAGCTGGTAGACACTGGAAACAGTTCATAGCCAACCTAGAAAAGATGGAACATATAAATAAACTACATTTACAAAAGTGCTTATTGACAGAAATAATCTATGCAAGGCATAGCATAGCTAGCATTGGCACAGAGACTTACGAATCTGTATCAAACTAATTAAATACAGGAATGGTAGTTCTAAAATGTAAGAGATTAAATAGGGGCTTTAGGTAGGTTGAAAAGTTCAGGGATAAACAGAGAGATACACAGATAAGGTGTCAAGAATATAGGTTTGAAAAATGGTAAAGCCATCACCAAACACACATCAAACTGTATAATTGTAAAAGGTTTATGTGAAACAAGCAGTATACCCTGGTTGTTGAATTCTTGTTTTAAAAGGTCAGAAATTAACTCCACTGAAAATTAATATTTTTTTTGTATGTAACTTACAATATGTACTTGTAGTGATGGAGATGAAAAAAAAACTGAATGTTTTCACAAAGAATGGAAAGAAAAAAAATTGATTTAGTAGAACCCAATTGAATCCAGTTCTGTACGATGGCAAATGATGTGAAAAATGTCAGTTGGGGGGAAAAAAAATCTCATACTCATAATTCACATATCAGCAATCCAGCTGATGCTCAAAACATGCAAAACACTCATGTTTTTTGCAATACTATTTTTAAACACATAGCATGCACCATAAACCAGAAACACATTCTATAAATACTGCACTTTTGAATGTGGTGGTGTATTCCTTTAAGGTTTTTCTTTATCAAACAATGCTTTACTTTGATTAATAAAAGCAACTTTTGACGTGTTCTTTCTTTGTTCTACTACGACAATACCTCTGAACACGGGTTACAGGATATGGTGAGGATGAATCTGTATCCAAGCTGCTTTCTTTCCCAAAAAAAAATTGTATTAACATTAGAAATAGGAGTGAAAACTTGAGATATAACAGGTGCATTATTCAAATTTTAAACTTTGTATTAATATTTGCAGAGTGAAGCGAGCAGGACAAAGCCTACTGGTGCAATAAAATATAAAGCATTGCTAAAATCTACTAAGAAACATAAAAATTATTAGTTCAACTATCTATCTGTCTGCTCAATTATCCTCTCAATTCAGGTTTGTTGGAGGCTAGAGCCTATCTTGTCAGCACAGGTCACAAATCAATATTATTCCATTATAGGCCTATGTATAACTCCACTATTCAAAAAAGTTACTTATTATAAAATGTTATGAATTACAAACATTGTGTTACTTTTTCTTCTTTTGTATGAAAAACTGCACATTTCACTGGCCACCATTTGTTTTTACTGTAAATCCTAAGCCCAGAGCCAGTTCATACCAATATTTTGATGTGTGCAAGGAAACAAATTGTACCTTCATACGCTGAAAACAGGAAAAATTTTTAAATTTTTTTTTTCCATAGCCAAGTGACGAATTGCACATTGTATGAGCTGGCGGCATTTCATCAGGCAAACAAGCAGCTTCAGTGCCAGCTATAGAGGAGCCAATAAAAAAGGCAAGCCTTTTAAAGTTGCATAAGAATTCCAACTAGCACGCAAACGGCAAGTGAGCTACCTAAAAGAGCGATGTAAAAGACCAATAAGGCATCAGTTAGCACAGCATCAGCCCGGCGTTTCAAACTGAATTAAGTCAATTGTAATGATTGTGCCTTTATGATGACACTTAAAAGAGCATTTTGTATTATAGTTTCTGAGCAATTTAACATACAGGTGATCTGCGTATAATTTAAAGTGACAATGAGAGCTTCTGAAATGTACCCAAGATGAGCAAAAGTGGTATCACAGTACAAATTTCTCTAACTTTAATTTGGAAAGACCGTCCAAAGATTGATTCCTGGGAGCACTCCTGGTTGCCAGATTAAAAAAAATAAAACACACAGACTGCAATCCAATTGATTGTTTCAAAACAATTCTTTCAGAGAGGACTTATGAATTGATGATGGTGTAGACAAACAGTCATGCTGAACATTTTTTAATTCTCCCTATGAGTTATCAACACATTTCTATTTCATTATTCTTCAGCCACCTACAAAAATAAGAAGCATAAACTGGCCTATGTAGTCTGTAGCAACAGGGAATATAAACTGAGTTACAGTGAAGCACCTATGTGAACATAGCAAATTACTAATGCATGCAATTAGTTGCTTTGAATGGTTTATGCACTTTAAAATTTGGTAGTTGTATGCTTTCCCCTGTTTCACTAATAAAATAATATTTTGAATCTTTCAAAAAAAAAGAGTTTTCAGAAGAAGAAGAAGAAGAAAAAAAAAAAAATCGGCCAACAGCCTTAAAGGGGGAAAAAAATTAGGCTTCAAAGAGTTCACTAACAAAAATATATATTTCACTACAGAGGTACAGTTTTGTTGTTAATGAAAAATGAAACAATGTACATTTCTTACTTCATTCTCCTAATGCTAATTAACAAATGTAATTGAGGTTCTTGGCATGCAGCAGATCTTGATGTGGTGTTAAATTGGGAACAATTAATGGAAAGGCCTCCAAACTAAATGTCAACCAAATAAGTTAAAGCAGCAAAGCAGAAAGTAACAAAAAGATGCATTTTCTTTATGCAGAAAATTATGGGACATATATTCAACAATAAAAAAGGTACATGAAAACATCACACAGACAAAAAGAAATTTAAGCACCGGTGGTATGTTTTACTAGTCTGCAGCGAAGTAGTAATGAACCTACACTGTTCTGGAGGGAAGGAGGAACACAGGAAGAGTTTAAACTTCTGTTTAATTTACTAAATAAAAGTCAAACTGAATTTTCTAGCAAGGTTTCAATACAAACCTTGTAAAAGTGAAGATATGTCAACTAAAAAACAGTTCTGCCAATAAAACAAAATATTTTCAAATTGTAGAAGAAGTCAACCATAATAAAAAAATCACCTTCAGGTGGTGGTCATCAGTCAGCAATTTCACCTGTTCATCTGGCTCCTGATTTTCAACATATCTTTAATAAAAAAAAGAATAATCCCACAAATCAGATACAATTCATACGGTTATGGACATTTAAACAAAGCACCTAAGACACATAAATGTTTCTGGAGTGCAAATTATATTTTTCAGACTATTTGGTCTTCTAATTTCTTCACTAGCAAAGACCTATAGACACTTCAACTCTTAATATATAGGCCCTGTTCCTGTACAATATCGCCCTTCCTTGCCAGGCAACCACTTCCATCACAAAATATATTTTCAAATTAATTTAATTATGTGTAGTAATTACACACTCAAAAATCCATTATTAATCTTTTTATTCTTGTATAAGCAGGTAATTTAAAAGTACGATGCTCAAAATTCCAACCCAAATCCTAACGAAAAGTTGTACATTTAAAAATGAGCTTTTATTCCTTTCTCATTGCATATTAATCGACAATGTCTGTAATATATATATTTATTGAAATACTTTGTTATAAAGCAAGCTACCAAGGTTGTCAGTTGATTTAGTGCCATAACCAATCCTTAAATGTTTTTACTTTTACGAGTGAGGAAAATGATAATTTGGTATTTGCAGAGAATAAAAGGCCAATTTACATCTCTATTTGCTTTCTTTACAATTCTTGCTTTTCTTTGTTGATTTTTGCCAATAATGTATTTTTTAATGATTTGGGATATACTGAGAAGTCAAACAAATTAAAACAATGCACAACATAAAAAGGCTAAACTAAAAATTATACCCAGCTAAAGGTCTTTAAGATACTGTCAGTGTTAATGCTATTACCATTAATATTTGCTTTATAAATCATTGGGTCCAGACCTCTGGTACCTGCTTAATGTAGTTCAGGTACATATAACCCCACCTTTTTTAATTGCCTTAAATATGTATATTTTAGAATATCGTTGGTTTTTGCTCACAGCATAAAAACTTCAGGTAAGCAATAGTATTGGGACAAGTGTCTGCTGGGTATTATGTTATTAGTCAGGACTTTTTGTGACTGTACTGGATTTCATAGGCCTATATAAACATGAAAATAAGAGAAATATCCATGTAAAAATTATACTGGATTTCTTTAACCAGTGGATGCTGAGAAATAAAAATATTGAATCATAGCATAGGACTTGGACACAGAAAAAAAAAAATCAACAATACAGGATATCTTAAAAGCAAATAAACAAAATCCCTGGTGTGCTTAGCTAGTGGTGACAACAACAGTAGATCACATAAAGGCGGCAAATCTGAATGATGACATAAATAATTTACTATGAAGGAAAAGTCTAGAACAACTACTGCTAAAGTTACCAAAAACCTCTATAGTACCACTATAACAGATACTAAAACCTGCACCTCAGCGCTAGGCTTTTTCCCATTGCAGGTACTTTTTTCAGGAACCAGGAACTTTTTTTAAGCTCATGAACTTTTGTAGCATTCTCATTGCAGGAGCTGGGGCCATTTGTAGTTCCAGGTAAGGAGTTCCTGGTACCTTTTTAGCTACTACTCCAGTGTATGTACTTTTTATTCAGCCTGGAAGTATTGTGGTGTGGCTCATACTGACTGGTTGACCAGAAGCACTGGTGCCAACTGACAAATTTGTTAGTAGTAGTGAAGATGGAGTACCACACTTTGCACTGGATCACTATTTATAGCTGCCTCCATTGTGTACCATGCCATGCACCGCACTGAAGCGGTAAGTCTCTTGTGAACTCCTGAATGTGCCAGACTTCAAAATACATCACTCTTTTTTGTACACCTCATATTTTGCATAAAAGTTACAGTTTCTGTTGTGCGATGAGAATACAACACATGAAAGTGATCCGGGCCCTACATCAAACAGGAACTAACTGGTTCCTGAAAACAATGTTCCTGTGCTGAGAAAATGCCTATTGACTATAAAAGACATTAACACACGAGAAGTAAAAAGGATGGTTTTGAAAATGCTAAAAAGGTTAATTTTTGGCAAACCTTTAGTTATAAGAAAGTATGGAACCAACTATAAATGGTGCAAAAGATGTCACCTCATATATAAAATATGGACAAGGTGGTATAATTTCTTTGGTATATATACTTACTCTAAGACAAGTTCACTCATCTTTACCTAATAGCTGTAGCAGCAGAATGACTTATTAAGTGTTTTTAAATCTTTACTAGCCTATGTTCAAAAAATTGCTTTCTCGCTTATTGGCTAACACCAAAACACACATGAGTTTGCAACCAAGGATTTAATTTAAAGAGGAACTGGAACTTAAATCTAGACAGGCTAAGTAAATATACAGAATTAAGTTAAAATTTAAGTAAATTTCACTGAAAAACTGACTTTGACTTGGAGTAGGCCTGCTGAACAAGGTTGTATAGAATACTAAAAATTAAACAACTGTGAAAATGTAGCATATTTTGAATCTAAGAACTGCTTGATTGTAGCAACCTCCTTCCAGTGTACATAACTTAGATTAACTGTTTCATTTGATCTGCACCGAACAAGGAGACTGTGTGACAAGCAATGAGCTTGCATTTGTGTGAGGTCTTTGTTTATTGCAAGAATTGGTTTCCAGTGTAGAAAATTTTCTCCCATGTGCAGAAAAAGTTTAGAATAGTGTTCAGACTTAGTAATGCAATATCTTTCAGAATTGGAGAAGACAGAGGTTTGCAATGGTACTGTAGTTATTGGGGCTAATCCTTTTACAATAGGTTCTACTTGGTTATGCAAAGAATAGAACCTTTTACAGAACAAATGTGCTGACGAATTGGGGACTGGTTATGTTGTTTTCAAACATATATCAATGCACAAAAGAGGCTTTTGAAATTCACAAAAAACAAAACAAAACAAAAAAAATGCCTAAAGTAACATGGGTGAATTTTTATACTTATTTAAATTATTAGTTTGTATTTTTCTGTGAGTGAGTGAGTGTATTGAACTGTCACCCCAACCATGGTCTGTTTCCGCCTTGCATCTGAAGCTGCCAACACAGTTTCTGTCACTTGTGACCCAGATATTGGATTAAGCAAGTTCAAAAAATGGATAGATTTTTAAATTGACAGTGACCAGAATCATAAACACATCTGATGATGTCAACATGTTTACAAGTGACAACTGATTATTAATGTGAAAGGAAAGTACAAACTACAGTTTTTAATGAATCAGCTGATATGTCAATTAAGACTTCACTTGTAAATCCACATCTTGAATGAAAAAAGTATTTATGGTAATTCTGTTTTTTTGCCCCAAAGGTTAAATCTCTGCTTAGTTCCTCCACCACCAAAAGCCATACCAACAGTAGTATGGTCACTTACTGCTTTGATAATGTCAGAGAAGTCTACAAATGAAGGCTCTTCACCTACAGTGAGGGATAAAGGTGATTAAAAGGACTTAATTGTTTAATCTTCTTCTTCTTTCATTTGCTCCCATTAGGGGTTGCCACAACGAATCATCCAAAATTGTTGTACGCATATTGATTTGGCAAAATTATACACCGGATGCCCTCTCCTGATGTAACCCCCCTCATTTATCGGGCTTGGGACCAGTAAATACTAATAAGAAATAGCAGTTTAGACTGAACATAAACATTAGCTATGTAATTCAAATAAAGACTTTTTAAATGTCTTTAAATGCGATATAAGCAGTGTGCCTACACTGAATAGAAGCAAGACAGAATATTTTGATAGGTAAAGGTAAAATGATGTTCCTTTCTCTCATTGTTAATGGAAACCCTTACACATGGATGCTCTACAAGAAGGGAAAAAATAAAATTAGTTGAAAGACTCTTAACATACCTCATGAAAGATGGGAGTTGGCGAACATTTTCACACTCCTCTGAGCTCAGCATCTGAGCCCGTTTAGAAGCTTTATGTTTATCACAGCATAGTACACTGAGAGGTTGGTTATAGAAGTGCTCCATAAGAGAAAGCTGAAAAAGTGAACCACTTGTTTTAAGAAAAAACAAAAAAGCACAGTTAAGAAAAATAAAAATCAACATCCAGGGAAGCCAGAATAAAGCAATGATATACAGAAATATACAAAGAATAACAAAAAAAGGACTCAGTCAACTTTTCATTTGACTAAACTAATATAAAATTTAGCAGAAACATGAAATTTGAATCTGGACCATGATTTGGCTTTTAAATTCCCAGAAAAGGATTTAGGGGTTTACATTGACAGAAAGTTTTTATCATCTAAGCAATGTGCAGAAATAATTTAAAAAATGAAATAAAAAAAGAAATAAAATGTTTGCTTTTATTGTGAAAACTGTTAAATATAAATCAAGGAACATTCTGCTTAGACTATATAATGCACTAGTAAGACAAAGCTGGATTACTGTGTGCAGTTTTGGTCACCACACTAGCTATGCAGTAGAGAGAAGCCAGTTGCATTCCAGTACTTAAGGACAAGTCAGACAGACTTAGAGAATTAAACCTGTTTAGTCTTGAGCAGAGGAGGCTGCATGGGGACCTAATCCAGGTCTTCAGAGTCCTCAAAGGCACTGATAGAGTAGATCCAGCAGAATTCTTTCAATTTAAGGGTGACTCATATATTCAAGGACACAAGTGGAAATTAAGGGAAAGTGCATTTAAGACTGAAGCCAGGAAGTATTTCTTCATCTAAAGATTTGTGGGAATCTGGAATAAACTACCGAGACATGTAGTTGAAGCAGAAATCTTGACAACCTTTAAGAAGTGCCTGAATGAGATACTGGAGCAGCTTAGCAATTAGCTAAACAAACAAGCTTGATGGACCAAACAGTCTTCTCTTGTTTGAAAAATTTTATGTTCTAAATTTTGAAAATATAAGGAAGTTTCTTAAAATCCAGAATAATGGAAACATAGGTAGTAATATGTACTGTTCAATAATTCATAAACATTGTATAAAGAAACATACAGTATCTAATATAAGTACAACCACAAACGTTAGGTTTTTAAATTAGTACATTGGCTTATAGTTAAACAGAGCCAAAGTTAAATTCCTCTATTTAATACATTAAGTAATTCATTCATTTATTTATTTTCTAAACTAGATAATTCAAGTACATTTTGTTTTTGGCACAAGATGCCAAAGCCTACACTAGCAACATCAGAGCAAGACAGAAACCAGTGCAGAATTAGGATAAAGTTCATCACAGCGCACCTTCAATCTTATACATACCAGCCTTTGGGATTTGAAAAACACTAAATGTGAACAATGACAGGGAGAATGTACTTGCTCGAGAAAGCTGAACATAATGAGTCCTGAAGCGGTAAGGCACCAATATTTGCAGTTAAACTCTTCTTACTGGCTACAGTTTAAAGTGTTCACTGGCATTTGCAAGATGCTTCTTAAACTTTCCAAGTGAAACTGAAATCCTGCATGAGGCAAACTTTTTAGCTATAAAGAGCCTAGTCTACCTGCTAGTCTAACATATGGTCCAATTAAATCAAAATGGAATACGTGTAACTTTAGCATAGTGTATTCCCTGTTATAGCTACTACAAAGTGTGTTCATAAATAAAAGTTTTAATTATTATGGAAATTGTTGTGGTTCAAAATTAAAACTGTGACTGCTCTTTTTATCTTAAGCCAGGTCAGAAGTTCTCTTTAATTTTAGTCATTTAGTCACTCTGGTGCATATTTGAGAGGGAGTTTCTTTTTGTTCTTTATTACACCTTATATAATTTATTGTATTAGGACTTTGTTTGTTTTCGTATACCCTCGGTGTCAGAGCACAGAGTCAGCTATTGTAAAGTGCCCCTTGAGCAACTCCAGTTTAAGGCCCAGCAGAGTAGGATCCCATTTGGCAGTAACATGGATTCGAACCGGCAATCTTAAGGATACCAATGAGATTTTATTTGTCATAATATAATAATATTTATTTAATGATTGATATAACTTAATAAATAAATCCAAATTTCCCCCTGGGGACAAATAAAAGTGCTATCCATGTATCTACCTAAACATAATTTGGATTTCCACTCTCTTTCTCTTCTATGTCCTAAAGTGGCATTTAGCATGGCTGACATTTACTGCTGTATTATATATATATATATATATATATATATATATATATATATATATATATATATATATATATATATCATATATATATATATATATATATATATATATATATATATAACATATATATATATATATCTAACCCACCCAATTGACAATCCTGACATCACTTTTGTACCACTTCCAGCTCTATCGCTTCATGTTAGTCAGGATAAAATAACATCTGCATGGAAAGTGGGTGTCACTCAGAGCACAAGCACTCAGTTTACTTAACAGCACAGAAATTAAATGGGGTATCTCATCTGAAACCCTAGCCCTTTGTCAAGTTGCTTATTTTACAATATGTTTTTACATATTTTGCTCTTTTACACATAAATACACACACATTTTATGTACTGTATATACAGTATATCAATCAATCAATCAATCAATATGTATGCGAAGCTCATGGCATTTTTTACTTAATAAAAATAAAATAAAATGATTTTTTGTGATTTCATTAAATAGTATGCTTTCTTTTAAGCCAATTTTTAGGTGGGTACAATGAACTAATCTTTTACATGTCAAGTGGGCCTTAAATAATTTTTGTTAATTATGTGAATTTCCCCTTGGGATTAATAAAGTATATCTATCTATCTATCTATCTATCTAACTGGGACTAAACTGAATTCTAGCTTTACATTTGATACTTACATTTTCTTCAGCAACATTCAGGTCTGTCAAGCAATGTCAGTAAAATCTACCACTTGTGTCATATAATGTGAAAGCGGACGTATGCTATATGAGCAATGACTATCCTTAGTAGAGCTGGCATCAACTTGTTTTATCACTATGTAACCTTAACTTTCATCTCTGAATTATGCTGTACAAAAAAGATCATAATAGAGTTCTTGTTTACTGCTACAGTATGTGCCTAATATTGTAGTCACCATAGATTTCTGATATAACTTTTTAAATAAAATATAAATGATAAAATACTTATGTTTTGAAATGAAATATTTGAATATTATAGAAGTTATTTACTAGTCTTAACTCCTCCTTGATCTTTTTTCTAAGTTGTAGTGTAGTTTTTTTATATACTATTGATACTTTCTAAAAGGACTAAGGCCCAGTTTGGTAAGTTAAATAATATTTACTTTAATATATTTGTATTAAAGACGGAAAACATGAAACAAAATCTAATTATTTGGACAATATATAAAGTTTACAAATAAAAGAAAATAAAAACACACTATGTAATCTTTTTAAGCTAATATGTAATTTTCACATTTCATTTGAACAAAGGCTTCTAAGGATACAGCACTTGTACCTCATTTAAACTTAATTACTAGATAATTTATTACGACAAAATTGATGATTTAAATTTGCCTAAATAGCCATTTCAGTTTATGACAGTTGAAAAGATACTGGAATGCAAAAAAGCTGAGAGGCGTTTTCTTTTTCTTATTAGGCATATAGTCACACAAGCTAGTTAAATGAATTCATTACTCTGTCAGTTACAACAGAAAATATATTTACCTGCAGTCCTTTAATGAAATTCCTTACAGAGAAGTCATGAAACAGGAAGATGCTCAGTAGAACCTGAAGTGCTTTACCATTTAACTTGAATGGAAAACTTGTGGTCAATATAAGCTGTTGAGGAAAATATTCACAAAACATAATTTTTAGTGCAATTACTCAAGTACAATTCAGCTGTATACACCACAAAGTGCTAACAGAGCAACACAACTATTAATGTGATTAAATGCACTGCAAAAAAAGTGTAAATATTGAAGAATTTGATCAACAGCACATGGAAAAGCAAAATAAACATATTTAGAAGCTATCTAATTTGACTTGAGTTCTAGAATTTTTTTCCTGCAGTCTGAAAAAATAAACAGTACATCAAGAGAAAAAAATTACTTGAGAATGAACTATGAAGGAGCTAAAAACAGAATAACAATAATAATTTTAATCAAAGCTGAAACTATTCTTTTTAAGTTTAAAGGTTATACTTCAAGCTGAAAAAACAATGAACAGATGAATTTAAAGCATTAACTGTGAACTGTTACTATAGAATGTAATGAAGTATTTTTACCATACACAGTAGAAGTGATTACTGTTGCATTCATTAATACTTTGCAGAATTTGTTAACTTAACCAGTACGAAACAACATTTAAAAAAAAAAATCAGCACTCAGTACTGCACCATAAAAGCTGTGCTTTGACAAGTCAAAAAATTATTTGGTGAAAGAGATTTCTGTAAAACACTGTAAAGACATTTCCTTTTTGTGTTTTTATGTTCTTTGCTACTGAGCTAATCACTCAGAATTTTATTTGAAAACGATCTGATGAAAAATGTTCAGACACTGCCTTTAATAAACTGTGTGATCTAGTGGTAGTTACTTTATTGGCCTGTACTGTCCAGTTTTTTGCACAAAAATTCTTATATAGCTACTACTTCCAATTTAACTTAGAAGCCAAACCTGAATATTAACAGTATGCAACTTTTGACAAAATATGAAGAAGCTACTATGGTCAGGCACAGGACCAGGATATAACAGGCAAGTCTACATTTTAAAGAAAGGCTTCAGGACAGACTACCAGACTGAAAGGACCGGACTGAAAGAAATCCTGTGCATTCAGCATGGGCCACTACAAGAATTTATGCCCTGAAAGTGTGCTGCATACTTGGGAGTGGCATTATGCATGGTTACTAGAATGACAGGATGAGTTGTGGCCTGAGTGGAAGCAAGCAGTGCTCCATCAGGAAACTACAGGGCAGTCAAACAAGCAGTATGCAACAAAGCATAACCATCTGGTCGAACAGAGGGTGAGGCACTGTGGAAAAATCAGAGGAGATAAATAACTCACAAAGGAGACATACAAGACCATACTGTTCATTTAGCAGGTCAAGTAGCCAAGAAGCTGCTTTAGAAATCTGTAACATAATGCATGCCAGGTGCTACAGAGGTAAAGTGATGCCAGGACCCTTTAAGGGTGTTCTAGTGTCAATTCCTTGGAGCAAAAGTAGGTGGTGTTCCAGGCTGTGTAACTGATTTTGTGCCTTGGCTGGAAACAATTCCTGCATGGAGTTCAAAGCTTCACAGGCAGAAGAACAGTGAACCAAAAAAATCCAATTTTTGAAGGAATAGATGCCATGGTCTAAACACATAGATAAACAATGATGGGAGATGATGTGGAGAGCTTGATTGTGCTTGGTATGTGGGAAAGAGGGTGAGCTACCTTTTTAGACAGACAGTGACTCAAGACACACATAAGAAAACTCTGTTGTTAACTTTATACTAGGTGGCTCTTTTTGTGTTTCCTCTCTAAGGTTATTTTTGGCTAATTAAGTTTCCACTTTTGGTTTTAGCTGCCTTAACATATTTCTAGGTGTGGCAATCTGCTTCAGACAGTCTTCTTTCTACTTTAGGGAGTTAAATTGTCAAAAAAAAGTGCAAAATGTAATTGTAGCCCTCTTTCATCTATATATTTCTTCTAGAAGAAATTATTTTTATGCAATAAACAACCTCTAGCATGAATTTATAGACATCAATGTGGTATAATGTTTATGTGTGAGTACTAAAAAAAGACATGACACCTTTTGTTAAATAGTCTTCATGTCTACAACTTTAAATCTACTGATTTTTTAGTGTATTGCCATTAGTATGTAATAATGTGTTTATTATAGTGTCCTCAGCAAAACTAGAATGCCTGCTATTAATTCATTTATAAAAATATTACAGATCGAGGGGACTTCTCAGCTTGAAGCTATACATAAAACATGTGATAGGAATAAAAACAAATCATTCCATTAGATGACCACATTCAACAAGAGCCCAGTTAACTTACATTCACTATAAGTGCAGATTCAAACAAAAGGGTGTTTGTCAAATTAAATTAATTTGATTAAATTTTATACCTTGTCCATAACTGTAGTCAGGTGCTTAGTGCAGGAAAGAGACTGAAAAAGCTCAATGCACAGGAGAGAGGAAACTGAATGGGGTAGCATTCGATGAACAGTGGCTGGAGAAGTGGCAATTCCAAATATGAAGATGAAAGGCAACTGATGAATGTATTGGCTGTTTTGTTAAAAAAGAGAAGCATTATTTAAACATCGATGTTTAAAAAGAGATAGAATAAAGTAAATTTAACTAATTAAAAATATTCAGAGTATACTGTTAGGAGTTTGTGTTTTGCATATATATAGTAAATACCAGTTTCTGTACATTGTGCAGCATTTAAAAATTTTGTTTACTAAATATCTGCTAATTAAGAAATAAATCTATTTTAGTTAAAAACATCACAATGCATACAAAGCTTGATATCTGATTACTTATGGAACCTTAACATAACATTCACTTAGTTACTTAGTCACTTGTCTCCAAATCAGAAAATATCCGCTAATGACAAAGGAATTAAATATTTTTTAAATAAACAAGTAATTTAGGTAGTTTTACATTGCTTGAGGGCTAAAACCCAATTTTATTATTAACTTAGAGACCTCCTTAATCATGTCACCTAAGTCATAATTAAGCATCCATTTACCACAACCATTTTTACACTAAAATAATATAATATTCGTGAGTTATTTAAATACACATAAAAGTAGAAAAAGGCATCTTTAGAAAACTTTTTTCTACTCTTGCTTACCTCAGCAGAACTACTGCAAACAAGGTCCAACACAGACTCCTAGTCATACACTAGAGATTGCTTCTAAATTGTTATTGATCTGTCCCTTACCAATCTTAAAAGATTCAAGTTTAAAACAAGAACAAGTATAACATCAAAATAAAAATACAATTAATGTTATAAAGAATGACTAATAATAATTATAATAATTAATTAGTTAATTACAATTGTATAATCCTTTTCTAGTCTACCCAACTTTGTAGTTCATTTCACACAAAACAATAGCTTGTTTTTGAACCGGATTTAGATAAAATAGTTAAAAAAAAAATTCTAAACATTATAAATAGTTACAGTAAAACAAAAAGAAAAGCCATCAGGGTTTAACAACTCTACCTGGGCAAAATGTAATTAGAATGGCATAAACTAAAACAGAGATGCAGGACAACTAAAATACAGGTGTATAAAACAGCATTGACTTAAAATGTTATTGATATGTATATGTTACATGTTATAAGCAGATATAAATAATATCACCTGCTTTCAATACTATTCTAAATTAATATATGATCAAAAAGCTTTAATCCTGAACCTGAAAAGGGCATTCTATAGTGCTGAACTGGCCAAACATTAGGTTCTGTGTGCAAAACACAATTTACAAGTTTTTATCATTTGTGATTTATAGTGTTTCTTGCTTCAGAACCTATTCATCGTGGAAGCTAAAAAAACCATAAAAATCAAGGATTGTGCTATCACTGACTCTCTAACACTAGAAGATAAAACTCCTTCAGAAAGTCATTCTGTGCCAGATAGCATATACCGTCTTCATATATGCCACAGTGAAGAGATGGGACACAGAATTCCACTGTGACATGATATTTATATCAGAGGGTCTCAATATTAGTTCCACTAAATCTTCACAGAATTTAGGTGTTACATTTAACACTGATCTATCCTTTAAGACCAGATTCTAGCTATGAAACTGAAGAAAACTGACTGCATTTTCTCAATATAAAGTATTCCTGAATTACAATTACAATAATTATTGGATTTATTTCAAGTATTATTCACAAAAGTAACACTTTATTACTTTATTATTATTTACAACCTACTGTTAACACAAAATGGTGCTGCAAAGCTTCGTACTGGAACTTTAATAATGATATATAACCCCTGTTCTTAAATCTCTACATTGACTTTTAGTTAAAATCTAAAGCCAAATTTTAAACCCCACTTGTAACATATAGGGATGTAAATAGATTCAGGCCACTTTATTTAACATAACTTATTAATGTATGAATTTTACAGCTTAGATTACTGTCACAAATCTAAAAATTTAATGGATAAAAAAGTACAAGAAGTAAATTGACAAGCTGCAGAAGTAACATACTGAGATGATCTGTCTGCCAGTGTATACTCCACTCAACTCTGAATTTAAATCCAGGGAGAATACTCAATGCACATTTATTATTGCTGTACAATTGTTAATTTATCAAATATATTTTTCACCATATCCAATTCAATATCTTGACATCCTGTAGTAGCATTACAGTTGGGCCACTGTTATTTGGTTGAATTTGCTACTTCTGACCATGAACGATACTTCAAAATGATCTGACCTTTTGCCATCAACTATAACAGATATAGGAACACCAGACTATCAATTTATTATATTAAAGTAATAGACCATAGTACCCAGTGGAGAGGCAAAATTTATGTTGAAGTCTCGCTCTAAAATTGTTGGCTGCATTTAACCTTGAAAAACAACAGTGACTGTGGGACTTCGACAATAGAATATATTGTCAGAGAAATATTGAACCATTACGATCAACAGATAATGCAGTAGTGAAATTGTTTTTTATAACTTAAACAACAGGTACATGAATATTCACTATGTACATAATGTGTCACTGAGCCATATTTCCTCTTCTAGTCATCTTGGAGTAAGTTGGCGGCATTTTTTTGTTTTAAAGTCATGAAGATCATGTAATGTATCTGGTACAAATTCAAACGACAGGAGAAGTGTGATGATATGATAGAGCTTAGAGTACTACACAATACATGACACTTTAAATAATAGAACATTTCATTATAAATGGGTATGGGAAAGTCAAATCGAACATTTATAAGGTAAAGAACTTTAAGGTAGGTTTTCTCTTAGCTTTATGACACAGACACTATCCGGAAAAGCTGAAATCTTATTAATGCTTTAAAATATGGGCAGTGCAGTCCATTAAGGTAAGGTAAAGTAAGGGTGCCCTTGCCATGATGTCCCGAATTTAGATTGCAGTTAAAGACAGAGGATCATGACCAAACAAAAGGGAAATCACACCTTCAATTTCTCAAGAAAATACTTGCTTGCTATATTAAAGACTTGACAATAAACAGACATGATATTTAACAGATGGTAATTTCTCTGTTAAATAACTTCTCCAGTGCTTTTCTGCTCATTTGTAGCTCACCAGCCAAAGATCATAACGGAAGAAAAGCTGTAAATAACTTGCTGATGTGTATTTTCTAACATAATTTGGATCTAAAAGGCTTTTCTCACATATCTATACAGATTGTGTCAGATTTCTGAAGTGTGACATTTCAGAAGGCATTAAACAGTTCCTATCATCTGCAAAAAGATTATGCCAGAAACAGTACAAGCAGTAAAATGCTGAAGATGGGCACCATCAGAGAAAAAAAAAAGCTATTAGTTAATTCCAACTCCAAGTACACAATCTACTGTACTATTGCTCTGTTAACATAGCCCGGAAAAGAGCAATGCTTGCCAATCCCAAATAATTCAACAAGCTTTTATTTTTTTTTTTTAAAAAAGAAACCCTCACTTTCTAAACTAAAATAAAATAATGACAAAACTTGAAAAGAGAGAACCACTCAAAGGCATCTTTATAAATCATCACTTTCCTTTTCCGCTTGTTAAGCAATGGGAAGTCTTCACCCAAGAATGTCAAAAACATGCATCATGCAACACCTCCAGCTGCCTCAACACTTGCCAAGATCACATCCGCTACTCAGTCTGATTTCTGGACAGTCAAGCTCTCAAACTCCAAGCTTACTTCCAAATAAAAGAAAATATCCAGGCTGCACAACAGAGAAAAGTAACTGTAGACAAGAGCTCTTTGTTTAGCCTTTCACATCATACTGTGATGCCCCAGCTGTGAATTATATAATTCAGTAGCTGCCAGAACAAACGCAGCTGCAATGCAAAGGGAGCTACAGGTGATATTCTTTTCAAACTGGAAAAAAAAGAAACCCAAAATTACTTTAATGTATTAAAGCATCAAGCAGCCCCATCTCAGAACTTATCTTTCATTACCCCTTTTTCCTTATTTTAAACAGCTGTTTGATAACTCCTCTTGAAAAATAAAACATCTTTCATCAGGAAACTGTTGCATCCTGCTGCCATGTTTTATATGTAGACTGACTGCACGTTCTAAACTGAGAGCTTACTTATAATCCCCCTTCTCTACCCTCTTGGCAAATCTTCAAAGATGAGATTAAAACAGTATACTTCTCAGTATACAACAGTGACCTATGCTTTAATAGTTACTATAATATTAGATTAATAACACATTTAACTTTAAGTTCAACAGATGCCCAAACTTACACTTAGGGGCCATTTTATTATTGTCGATATACTCTATGTCATAGTGAGTTGTTTCTCATTTTGCCTTCAGTACAATCTGCATTATTTAGGTCATGAACTCAACAAGGCATTGAAATGTGTGTTCCATTGTATTGTAAGCGGTCATGTGGTAGATCCTAATTGTAACAGCTACATTAATTTCATCTCACCCCACAGATGTTCAAACAGATTGAGATCTTAAACTCCAGGATTCTCCTAGACTTGCACTTTATTCACCTGAAAATTCCCTTAACATACAAGTACTCTGTAGATATATAGAAATAGACCTGATGAGCAATGATATGCTATCTTGTGGCATTCTCATATTGGTCTATATTATGAAAAGAACCATGTGTTTGCCATGAAAATATGTCCAACGCCATACACCATGACCATCAGGAAGAAGTATCTATGTCAAAGTGTTTTTACCCTTCCATCTATATGAGTAAGTGGGAACTGGATATCTAACTTGAAAGGCATGTTTTCTTCAATATTTAACCATCTTGTATTTGAGTTTCTTAGCCTAATACAAATTCACTTTACTTTTTTGATGAACAGTAACAAAATTCAGCCGTAAACTGGCTGATACACCCTAATACAATGTGTGAAGAGTTGTACACTTTCAGCACCATTGGGCTCATATCATGGTTGATTGATTGTTGCCAACCTGTTAAGCTGCAAAAGTCATGTTGACCTCTGCCGTTTTTATTAGCTTTCTATGTCCCTGGGTTGCTTTTAGAAAGCATTTTTACATTTTGGTCCATGGTGCACATACCCAAGATACTATTACCTGTACGATGCTTCCACTGACTGAGCAGTCAATTATGCTTAATGTGCAAGGGTCTCTCAAAGTGGCCACTCAGTGTATTATAATTCAAACAGTGAAGAAGCTACCATGCTGACTACTAATTGATATCTTGTGTTTTTATTTATTTTTTTAAATTATGCAAACTGACAAGCCTGAAAAGGAACTCAATACTGTTTCCTTTTAAACAATACATTAGGTTCAACACCAGGCTCAATACCAAAACACACACACACACACATATATATATATATATATATATATATATATATATATATATATATATATATATATGTATATACACATACATACATAAATAAAAGTATAGGAAGGCATCGTGGTTGCTAGCAATGATGCATAACTGTTCTAGAGTCCTGGACTCGAATTCTAGACTGGTCACTGTCAATGAAGATTTTACACATGCTCCCTATTTTTGTAAGGGCTTTTCTTGAGGTAGCAACGTTTTTGCTCCATATCTGAAAGTCATGCATTAAGTACATTGGTGAGCAGAAGTGTGTGTGTGTGTGTGTGTATATAAGTGAGCTCTGTGTTAGACTAACATCTTTTCAAGGGCTGGTTGCTGCCTGGTGTCCTTCTTAGATAGGCTCCACCTCATGACCATCAATTTAGTTTAATGCAGAATATAAGCTGGTGTGATTATTTGCTAAAATAATACTAAATTAATAGTGGTACATATCCACTACAAGGCAATAACTGGTTGATAGTGCACCTTATTGAAATGAATCTGAAGGAACTGCACTTTATTTAGAATCTGTGTCTCTCTTGGCTTGTATCTTATTATGATTTTTATTGTTATGTACAGTATATATAAAATTAATATATATGCAATAATTTCTGGTACAATCTGACTTTGAATATAGACTAACAAAATTTTACACTTTCTACATATTAAAAAAAAATCAAACCTGAGGCAACCTCACTAAAAAGTTGCCATTTTCACTGGACCTTTGCACCTTTTGCACTCAATAGCTCCAAAACACAACATGACATCAATGTGATTTTTACTTCAGATAATTAGAAACGATTGCATTAGAAAACACCACCGATTCCAGGTGTTTATGTTGACCAAATATTTGATTTAAATAATTAAAATTGTTCAAAAAGAATATCAGTTTTTACATCTTTTGTTCAATAAGTGTTTAATGGTTGATCAGATCAAAAATCAGTTTGCTCTTTTCTAAACGCTCACTTTATGGAAAACAAAATAAGTCACATTCAGGTTTTGTCTAGAGCAAACAATATTTGAGCAAATGGCCCATTTGTGAAGAAACGCATGCTTGAGCTGGAGTAAGAAAAATGTTTTGAGAAGACGGGAGTGAGAAGGGCAGACACTCTGAAGGGATAAGCCAGTAATGCTCCTCAGGGATAAAGATGGTGTGTGCGTCGATCGAATCTCATTTATTTTTCATTGGTCAAGTACATTACAACTGTGGTGCATTCTACACATTCTATAACATTTTAATATTATTACTAAACTATTAGGAGAACTATTACAACTGTTCCAAATATTGTTCCTTGCTGTAAAGAGACTTCTATTTCGTCAAATCTTATACTTATACTTAATTTCATAGACAGAAGGCAAGCAAGGCATTTGAAACTAATGACAGAGTCTTAGAAGCAGGCTTTATGGAAATGTGCTTGAAAGAGAGAGCACTGGTCAAAACTGGTTCAGATACAAGTGGATACTGATGAAAGATGATGAAGGTACATGTTGAACAAGAGAGAGAGAATATTTTCAAGTTTATTCTATTACCAGTCTTTGATAGGTCACATGGCTAGCTTGAAATAAATTCCAAAAAATACAGTGTGCAAAGAATATTGTGTCTTTGGTACTGCATAAAGTAAAGTTTAATTAGCAATGTAGTGGAAGCAGTCAGCACAATGGATTCTAGATATTTGACACTGATGTGTGTGGGTTTCTGAAAGAGTATTCTGTGATCCATGGCTCACATAGAACTAAAGTTTTTTTTGGTTTTAATGGATAGATGAATTACCGTTTAAAACATGCAAGTTTTTCATTATATGATTATGAGCAAAACTGGTTGAATTAAGGAAGTATCACTAAAAAGAATTGTACATTAAATATTAGGTCTTTCATAATGCATATAAAATGGTTGATTAGCAATGCACTGGAAGCTAATACGCACAACATAAGGGATGCTAGACATCTGGCATTGGTTTAAGATTCAAAAATTAAATGAGCAATCTAGCTAATGGAAAATGAATGTGGTTGAAACTGAATATATAATTATTTCATCTGCTATAGCAAGTTACATTGTTGGGCATAGCATGTTTTATTGAGTATTTTTTCAAAGAACGGCTTAAACAAACTTGTCCACTGGGACAGGTCTGTCATTAAGAGTATCCTTTCCCCTTTATTATTTGAATTGTGTGGCACACATATAGATATGTCAGTTTATAATACAGTAAAAGTGATGCAAATATATTAATCAGGATTAAAACCATTATCCCGTGTTAAACACAACCTCACCAGTTCTCAACCTGTTGTGAGATGTATTGATATATGCTCATTAATATTGTTTATTATTACCAGAAAACTGAGCAGTTTGATACAGATAAATCCCATAATGGAGAGAAATGGTTATAATGAGCAATGATTTGATAGTGATGGTGAAGTTGAAGGGGGTAAAGCAAAAGGTGAGTCTGGAATGGAAAAAATATTAATGGTATAATTCAGAAGCAGGGGCTTTACTCTCAAGGATCATCAAGATTATGAATAGTGAAACCGATGAATTTAGGGTGAACAATCCACAGTAGGTCATTGTAATCAGATAATGACAATTAAGTTAGGTGATAATGCTACAAATAAAGAAAGAAAATGGACTAATTGCTGTTATTAGTTCCCTGAATCAACTTTAAGAATTTGTGCTAATGACGTTTGATTCTCTGGGAGAAATTGTACTGTAAGCTTGTACCATCAACATACCCAACAGCTAAGTAAACGCTAAACTGCTCTTTAAAATTTTAAAAACAACTTTTACTTCATACGCTATATGCTATCAATTTATAAGAATATAAATCCTACCTACCCTACTCTATTTTCACTAAAAGACATAAGCAAATAGTTTTTCTGCATGTCTGTGGACCACAGACATTTGTGCAATGGGCAGATATATTCAGAAAATCTTGCCATCTTGAAGGCTGGCAACAAGTCACATAATTAAAAATATTAGACAATTCTGTCAAACTTGTTTTGATATTTTTCAAATAAACAGTTCATATAATTTTTTTAAAAAAAGGAAATGAAAAAATACACAAACACTGTTGTTTTCCATTAATGATTTCTTTCTTCTACGATACACACTTAATGACATTTTCACTTGGGAATAATTAAATTTGTCTGTTCTAATCTAATCTAATCTGCACAAAACAAAATACATTCTAGCTTGGTTTAGCAAGACTTGACCTAAAGATAAACACAGAAAAATAAAATTTCCATATTTTTATTTCATTAAGGAAGCATATTCCGAAATGATACTTTGTAGAAAACAAACAAAAAAGACTGCTTTTTAAGAGTTTGTTTTTCTTACTATAATAGTTTCTGCTGCAGTTTACAGAATATCACACACTGTTTAAAAAAGTAACACACATTTATCATATCGGAGGAGAAAATGAGATATTCTGGAAGCAAGAAGCTGGGAGGCAAAGTATGTGGGCGGCCCCTTATTTTAATGTGCATTGTGATTTTGTTGACTCCCATGTGGCCTTTCTTTATTATTAAAAATAATTCAATCAATACTTCTGTCTATGTCTCTGAACTCTATTGGCTACCTAGGATCAGACCTGACAAACTACTGAGACCAATTGTCACCTTTTAAAATTGGTTTAAGATTAGATCTAAACAAATGTGTGTACATCTTACCTGCAGATTATAATGAAGTCCTGAAGCACCTTAGAAGTAAAGCTCTCCAGGTCCTTAAAAATCACAACTATTGGTGGGTTTTGCCCAAACTTTCCAAGTGTGGATTTACGCTTTTTGGAAGGAGAAAGTACATTAGAATCCTGCAATATGAGAGAAAAGAAAAACTAACAATCCATTCAATTTTCTAATTTTGCATGTTAAAAACAATATTACCTCTAAGGAATTGCCTGGTGTGTGCATATTTTTCTTTGCATGAATGACAAGATCTAAAAACCACAATTTCTGAGCACCAGTACTAGCAATTTATTTCCGTATATAGCACAAAAAAAGCATCACACATATGCAATACATTAAATAATCATATTTAATGTTAAATACAGAAAAAACAACTGTACTGATAATTGGTTTTTTTAAGTTTATTTCTACTCAAAATTTAAATGAATATTCAAACAGTTTCTCTTCTGACGTTTTTTGTCTTCCATATGTTAGAAACTCTATAAACATTAACAATCTGTGCAGAATTTAAATATAGCCAAATCAAATTTTCCAAATACTCTGCACTAAAGCAATTTTGTTTTATTTTTGTTAAATTTTGTTTTTATATTGTTTATTAGACTAAATCATCTTTCACAGTCAGCACAAGGTCTGGCATATGCCACAAATTTACAAAAGTGAAAATAACTCCTTGAAATGATTCTGCTATTTAGTAAATGTAACCATATCTGAAAATGTCTTTACAGTTCCAGTTTCTAACTTTTCCTTAATTAAAATCAATAAACAAAGTTCAAGATTCTAATGCAATCACAGCTGCTTCTGTAGCTTTGACAAATTCGTCAAATTTTGCCTTCTTAACAGATGACCTGCAGAAAACTGTATAAAAAAAGTCCTCTGTGTGTTGATGTCGCTCATCAGGTGAATGTTTTTCCAAGCACCATCTATACCCAGGTCCTCACCATGTGCCACACAATGTTGCTCTGATAAGTGTAGAATGGATTGGTGCAAAACAGCAGCTACACCGTTTCATTTGCACTGTGTTACTGATGCACAGTCTGAGGTAAACATTACCATCTAGTTTAAGTTTAACTTGTTTTCCATATAAAACTGTTGAACAGCACCAAGAGTAGATGAAGTACCACATGCTGTTGATTTTTTATTCCAATGAGCACAGTTTTATGAATGGAATTGCCTTCAATCCTAAATTAAATACAATTAACATTTTGGAAACTGTTACAGTTATATGAAAAAGTCTGGGAACCCCTCTCAGCCTGCATAACAATTTACTTTAATTTCACCAAAAAAAGATAACAGTGGTAGGTCTTTCATTTCCTAGGAACATCCGAGTAATGGGGTGTTTTCCAAACAAAGATTTTTAGTGAAGCAGTATTTAGTTGTATGAAATTAAAACAAATGTGAAAAACCGACTGTGCCAAAATTTGGGTACTCTTGTAATTTTGCTGATTTGAATGCATGTAACTGCTCAATGTTGATTACTTGCAACACCAAATTGGTTGGATTAGCTTGTTAAGCCTTGAACTTCATAGACAGGTGTGTTAAATCATGAGAAAAGGTATTAAAGGTGGTCACTTCCAAATTGTGCTTCCTTTTGACTCTCCTCTGAAGAGTGATAGCATGTGATCCTCAAAGCAACTCTCAAAAGATCTGAAAACAAAGATTGTTCAGTATCACGATTTAGGGGAAGGCTACAAAAAGCTATCTCAGAGGTTTAAACTGTCAGTTTCAACTGTAAGGAATGTAATCAGGAAATGGAAGGCCACAGGCACAGTTGCTGGTAAACCCAGCAGGTCTGGCAGGCCAAGAAAAACACAGGAGCAGCATATGTGCAGGATTGTGAGAATGGTTACAGACAACCCGCAGATCACCTCCAAAGACCTGCAAGAACAGATGGTGTACCTGTACATCGTTCTACAATTCAGTGCAATTTGCAAAAAGAACATCTGTATGGCAGGGTGATGAGAAAGAAGCCCTTTCTGCACTCACGCCACAAACAGAGTCGCTTGTTGTATGCAAATGCTCATTTAGACAAGCCAGATTCATTGTGGAACAAAGTGCTTTGGACTGATGAGACAAAAATTGAGTTATGTGGTCATAACAAAAAACGCTTTGCATGGCAGAAGAACACCGCATTCCAAGAAAAACACCTGCTACCTACTGTCAAATTTGGTGGAGGTTCCATCATGCTGTGGGGCTGTGTGGCTAGTGTGCTGAATTCAGTGGATGAATTCAACCCAATTTCAACAAATTCTTCAGGATAATGTTCAAGCATCAGTAACAAAGTTGAAGTAACTCAGGGGTTGGATATTCCAACAACACAAGACAATGACCCAAAACAGAGTTAAAAATCTGTGAAGGCATTCATGCAGAGGGAGAAGTACAATGTTCTGGAATGACAGTCACAGTCTTCTGACTTATCTGAATATCATCGAAAATCTATGGGATGATTTGAAGCAGGCTGTCCATGCTCGGGAGCAATCAAATTTAACTGAACTGGAGAGATTTTATATGGAAGAATGACCAAAAATACCTCCATCCAGAATCCAGACACTCAGTCTATAGGAGGCGTCTAGAGGCTGTTATATTTGCAAAAGGAGGCTCAACAAAGTATTGATGTAATACCTCTGCTGGGTACCCAAATTTATGCACCTGTCTAATTTTGTTATGATGCATGCTGCATATTTTCTATTAATCCAATAAACGTAATGTCACTGCTGTAATACTACTGTTTCCATAAGGCATGTCATATATTAAAAGGAAGTTGCTACTTTGAAAGCTCAGCCAATGATAAACAAAAATCCAAAGAATTAAGAGGGATTCCCAAACCTTTTCATATGACTGTATGTCAGTTGATTCATTGACTATCAAAATGTGGTGGCCAGTTTTCTAATTTCATTTAACATATCAGTTTTATTGTTGAATTTACACAAACTATGAACACAAATGCGTACTGTAAATGCTACTTCACCAACTAACTTATGTTTTCATGTAATTGGCAACTTGAACAAGAATATCCTGGACCACCTATAACAATGAAGAGTTTCTTTTCACAGCCAGCAAAATGTTACCTATTAAAATGTTAACCTTTTCAGGTGTTAATTATTTTCGCTGCAAGTTTTTTTTGTCTTCAAGTTCCTGTTTGAATTCTGTTAATCTTTTTTACCCAACAAACCTTTAGATTTATTTTAAAATTTTGTAACTGAATCTATATGAGATTTCTGGTGTCATGGTTCACAAGGTCTACTTTCCAGTCGCAACATGCTTTCTCTGAGGTCTATTTGTTAAAAGATGCTGCTTTCAAACATACTGCATGTGCTGTCCGGCGGTCTGTGCCAAGATCTTTTAATATAACATTCCACAGTCAGTCATTCCATTTTAAACCCCAACAGCATTTACTTGAAATACTGCTTCAACTCTTTTAAGCTTTTCACTTAGACATCATAAAAGTGATAAACAAAAAAGAGCAAAAGGTAAAAAGAAATAACAGTATACATTGTTTAATATATCACAAATTAGTTTGAAACTTTTTAAAATCAGATTAGTAACTGATTTAGTTGAACTTTTATTTCATTTTTGATATTTTAATTTAGTTTGAAAATTGGGTCTTTTTGTGAACAACCATGTAAAATCTGTGAACGACACTCCTAAACTCACATGCTCAGCTTAGATGGTAAATTGGTCATAACATGTCTGAGTAGCTCTCTGATTTACAGATCAGTGCACAAAGAACTGAATTGCTAGAAAATTAAAAGGTGACTTTAAATTTTTACATCACAAATTCTTAAAATCAATTTTTTGCCAACTTTATTTAGACAATGTATTTTGGTTAAATGGGGTACCTAAATAATCCAAACAGCAATAACAAACCCAAGTAACACTGTCTAACACCCTTATCCAATTCAACAACAGTAAATGTTGCAGAAACAAATGCCTATCCAGGCCAATTGCACATCATATTGGTGCACATCCACATTCACTCATACTATGCCAGTTTAAAGTTGCCCATCAGCCTAACTTTTATTGTGATGTGAGAGAAAAAAACAGAGTACCTAAAGGAAAAAAATGCAGACCTCAGGGATTCTAAAACAGATCTCAGGAGTTGTGACCTATATAAATATATTTTCACTTTTTGCAAGCTTTCCATGGCTATCCAAAGAGAGTGAAATCTCAGTCTTCCTAGTATTGTCATTAGAAAAATGGACATGTTTCTGTTTCTTAAATTCATTCTATCCCGACACTTCTTTGGACAGGTTTTTGATGTATTAAGAACAGATATTTAAACAATTCTTCATGCAATTTTACATGCAGAGCCACTTGCATTATATTTTTGCTGTACATGTAAAGTAGGGAAAAGGATAAACAAAGTTTAGTTTAGTCCCATATGTTATTCATTGATTGATGGATCTTGCCCACAGCACTCAGATGGAGTCCTGTGCTGTGAAAAGCGTCAAGCTGGGTCGGGCACTGTACACTTAATCTGTTCTCTACCAGCTGAGTTTATTTATTTATGTTTTTAACTAGCAAAATACTCGCGCTTCTCAGCGGAGAAGTAGTGTGTTAATGAAGTAAGGAAAAAGAAAAGGAAACATGTTAAAAATAACATAACATGACAGTCAATGTAATTGTTTTGTCATTGTTATGAGTGTTGCTGTCATCAAGGATTTGATTATCATTATTTCTTTCAATCAGGTTCGTATTTGGAGGATGTGTTGTGTTATACACAATATTATATGTGTATATATATATATATGTGTATATATATATATATATATATATATATATATATATATATATATATATATATATATATATATATATATATATATATATATATATATATATATATATATATATATATATATATATATATATATATATATATATATATATATATATATATGTGTGTGTGTGTATATATATATATTACACAACCTGAGCCACTTTATAAAGCGCGTACAGTATTTACATATGAAGACGATTTCATTTTTAAGATGAAATGCAACAAAATATGTTTATTATATTATACAGATAAAACTTTAACTTCATTTAAATAATCTATATTCTTCACTGGGACTGTCGTGAAGGATAGAATAATTAAACATGTACTACAAAGATATTTCAATGTTCCTTAAACGTTTTGAAGAATCGGTGCTCTAAGCTTACAGATGGCTTAACGTCTATTACAGAGCTGATTGTATGGCGATCTGTTACTTGGGGAAAGAAAAGCAAGGACTGCAGTGACGGCTACGCCAATATATATTGAATATAAAACAGAAGGAGAAAACAACAGCACAGCTAAAAACGCAGCGACAAATTTCGGCAAAAGTTAAATGCTTGTGTCATGAGCACGAGGCGGCTATGCAGTGTCCGCAACGGACGTGGCCATCCACCATGCATAAGCTACCTTACTGACATTGGCGGGTGAAAGAGCCACTGATTCTTTCTCTGCCCAGGGCTGCCACGAGCCTACAGCCGCTCCTGAGTACTGCTGCAATAAATTATTTCATCGAAGGTTGCACACAATCACTGCACGTGAAACCCATGTTTAATAACGTGCTTTAACTCCTATCACCATGAAAATAATATCACGTATACATTTTATATATATATATATATATATATATATATATATATATATATATATATATATATATATATATTGTCACAAAATTGAGACATACTTCAAGAAAGGTTTGGGGCAGCCACCCGTATAATGTGGTATCCTGGCTGCAAAAGTCATTTTTACAAATAATCAGCACTGAAGTACATACAACTGAGTCCAAAACAAGACTGAGGGAAAAGGGAAAAAGGGCAGGCTTTTAAAGGGGAAGACAGGAAGTGAGGTCTTGGGAATCGGGCATGTGTTCGTCACTCATTGGATCAGGCCCGGGCGTGACATCAGGGGCGGCGCCGGTTAGTTCTGTCTCCATTGGTTCGGTCCCGGAAGTGATGTCACGAGAGCCAGGTGGAGTCTCCCAGGGATGGTCTACAGGGAAGTGAGAAAAAGAGTCAGTGCACTCTGCCACACCCCAGCCTGCCTCAGAACTGTCTTCACTCAAGCCCTTTAGCTGCCTCCCATGCGCACATGTGTGACAAGGCCCCCCCCTTAGCCCAGACCCGACGGGTCGGGCGACCCTAACCGAGAGGTCGTGAACCCGAGAAAGAGCATCAGCGTTTGCATGGAGAGCACCCCGACGATGAACGAGCGAAAACTTGTACGGCTGCAGGTCAAGAAACCACCGGGTGACCCGGGATTCACTCCTTGTGCAGGGCCATCCACTGTAGAGGCGCATGGTCCGTGACAAGAGTGAACTCCGCCCAACAGGTAGTACCTCAGCTGAGTAATCGCCATTTAATCGCCAAAGCCTCCCTTTCCACCGCTGCATACCTGGTCTCCCGGTCCAACAGTTTCCGGCTTAGGAACATGATGGGGTGTTCCACACCATCGACACTTTGGCTCAGCACGGCACCCAGGCCTGTGTCCGAAGCGTCCGTCTGGAGGATAAAAGGCAAAGAGAAGTTAGGTGCCATCAAAATAGGTGGACGTAAGGGCCTGTTTCAAGTCACTAAATGCAGTGCCTGTGTTCTCAGTCCATACCACAATGTTCAGGGCCCTCTTCTTTGTTAAATCAGTCAAGGGCGCCGCTCTCCGAGAACCGGGGTACAAACCGGTGGTAGTACCCGGCTAACCCGAAAGGCTTGGACCTGCTGCTTGGTTCATGGACGGGCCATTTCAAAATGGCATCAACTTTGGAGCACTGTGGCCTCACGGTACCTCACCCACCAGGTAGCCTAAATATTTGGCTTCACTTAACCCAAAGAAGCATTTCTTGGGATTAATCCGAGCCCGCCTCACCAAGTGTTCGTAATACCGCTTGGACCTGCTGTAGGTGTTCTGTCCACGTGCTGGAATAGATGACCACGCCATCCAGGTAGGCAGCACTGTATGAGTTATGAGGCCGAGCACTTTGTCCACCAGACGCTGGAAGGTTGCTGGCCCGTGTAACCCAAATGGAAGGACACGATACTGCCAGTGTCCGCTAGGGGTACTAAACGCGCTTTTTCCTTCGCGAGTCCGCTAAAGGAACCTGCCAGTACCCTTTGTCATGTCAAGTGTGGTCAAGTACCGAGCCTGTCCAAGCCTCTCGAGGAGGTCGCCCACTCGAGGCATTGGATAAGCATCGAATTGGGAGACTTGATTAAGCCGACGGAAGTCATTGCAAAACCTCCAACTCCCGCCAGGCTTACCGACGAGCACAATTGGGCTGGACCAGGGACTATAACTTTCCTCAATCACACCTAGCTCCAGCATGCGCTTGATCTCAAGCTCCACTTCAGCCCTTTTTGCCTCGGGAAGACGATACGGGCGTTCTTGGACAACAACCCCGGGCTCTGTCACAATGTTGTGCTCAATCAGAGAGGTCCTTCCGGGCGTTCACTGACTACCCTCCGGACGGCCGGATAACTGTTTCCAGCTCCTGCCGCTGTCTGGGACTTAAGTCCGCACGAAGTTAAGGCGTGTGTGTGAGCGGGCTGGCCGGAGGAGGGATCGGGTCCCTGTCCTTCCACGGTTTCAGCAAGTTCACATGATAAACCCCTCCTTTGGCCGACGCATTGGGTTGACTCACCAAATAGTCGACCAGCCCCTTCCTCTCCTTAACTTCGAGGGGCCTTGCCAATGGGCAAGCAGCTTAGAGTGGGAGGTAGGCACTAGGACCATGACCCGATCTCCGGTGGAACTCCCGAAGAGACGTGCCGCGGTTGTAATAACGGGCCTGTGCTGCTTGTGCTTCTTCCATGTGACTTTTAAGGAGGGGCCGAATCTTTCCCAATCTATCGCGTAACTGTGCGATATACTCTAATATGTTTGTAGAGGGAAGAGCCTCTTCTTCCCATCCTTCTTTTAGAATGTCTAATATGCCCCGAGGTTGTCGCCCATACAGTAATTCAAAAGGGGAGAACCCCGTGGAGGCTTGTGGGACTTCCCGATAAGCAAAAAGGACGAGGGGGAGGAGCTGATCCCAGTTCCTTCCATCCTCGCTGACCACCTTACGTAGCATTTGTTTGAGAGTCTGATTAAACCTCTCTACTAACCCGTCGGTTTGAGGATGATACACCGCGGTCTTTAAATGCTTTATTTTCAGCAACTTGGCAGTCTCCTTGAACGTCTCCGAGGTCAAAGGTGTCCCCTGGTCTGTCAAGACTTCCTTGGGAACACCCACGCGAAAAGACCCCTAGTAATTCCCGCGCGATAGCTTTGGATGTAGCTGAGCGCAACGGAACAGCTTCGGGTATCGTAGCGTAATCCACGAGGACTAAAATGTACTTGTGTCCTCGGCTGAGGGCTCTTGGGGTCCGACCAAATCGACCCCGATTCTTTGGAAGGGAACATCAATCAGAGGAATAGGGACAAGAGGAGCACGGTCTCTCCTGGGAATTTGTCGCAGTTGACACTCCGGCAGGAAGTGCAAAAGCGACGAACCTCCTCATTGACTCCCGGCCAGTAGAAACAGAGCTTGATCCGCTCCAGAGTTTTTTCGGTGCCCAAGTGGCCACCTAGGAGGTGGGCGTGTGCTAGCTCGCAGACCTGCCGCCGAAGGTACGCGGAACTAGCAGCAGCTTTCTCCTGCCCATCATGCATTGCTACACGATAAAGAAGGTCGTTGTCTAATACAAAGTGAGGGCCCTGTGGTATAGACTGATCAGTGCGCTGGCCATTTACAAGGACCACTGCATTTTTTGCAAATTTCAGAGAGTTGTCATTCCATTGCTCCCTTCTGAAAGAAGCTGGCGTCTCTTTAAATTGAAACCGCAATACAGAGAGAGGGTCAGCGTCGACCTCAAGGGCGCTGCCTCCTCCCGCTCGCCTCAGGCTTCAGTGGATGACGTATCAGCACGCCGACGGCCCGAGGGTAACCACGCCACTCAGGGAAGCCGCTTCATCTCTCTCTGCCGGCTGATTACACGGCGTGGAGGCAGCCTGACACGGCTCATGCCCGCCTATAACAAGGCCCAAAGTATTCCCGGGAGTGGTATGTGTCTCACCGCTTTTAATTTCATGCCAGTTCCGCCCCAGTATCACCGGGTGTGGAGGATCAGGAAGGATTGCCACAGTTAATTTTCGAACCGATGCCCCGTAACTGATGACACACGTGGCGGCCTGGTACCAGCGGGTTTCCCCGTGGACACAGGTTATACCGACCTTATACTTTAACCACTGTCGCGGTAGCACAAAACGGCGGGCAACAATGGAAGTGTTGCTGCCGGTGTCTAATAGAGCAGACGTTTTGTACCCGTTGACAACCACCGTGCCTGTGTGTGGAACCGCTAACGGGTTTATCAGAGCACACCAACCCCTCCTCCCCCTCCACCTGCATTCTGCCTCATTCCCAAGCGGTTTGAGCGCCCGCGGCCCCGGGGACGCTGACACAACCTCTGGGTTGTACAGGGGGGGGCTAGGTGTTGGGACATACCCCGGTTGAGTTTGGCTAAAGGACAGTTCAGCTCCCCCAGATTGCGAGGCCGTCCTTTGTTGTTCTACGAGCTCTATGAGCTCTGCCATGCTTGTAAATTCTCTACCCCAGACCGGCTGGGTGAAGCCACTGGGTAGTGTGTCCAGAAGCAGGTAGCAAGCCACCTGCTCTATGACTTGAAAGGGCTTGAGTGTCTGTGGCCACAGCCCTACTTTTGCCCATAGAGACCAGGCTTGCTGTGGGGTTGGCCGCTCTGGGTCAAACCTCCAGTTTTTCAGATTAGCCACCCCTAGGTGGAAATCGGGGCTCTGGCTTCACAGGGAGGCAGGCACTCTCCTCCAAGAGAGCACAAACAGCCCTCTTCACCTCCCTCTTCTGAAGCAGCCCAAGTCTGTGAGCCCCTCCCGAACACTCCCCGGCCTGTCTAGATTGCCTAGTTGAACAGGCCGAGAGCAGAGCCTGTACCGGGCCACCCTCCCCGCCTGAAAACTCGGCTCCGGTACGATCCCACCTGGACGTGTTGCAGGTCCTGTCCCCTTCTCTTCCAGGACTTTTCCATCCTGCCGACTACGCCAATGTCACAAAATTGAGACATACTCCAAGAAAGGTTTGGGGCAGCCACCCGTATAATGTGGTATCCTGGCTGCAAAAGTCGTTTTTACAAATAATCAGCACTGAAGTGCATACAACTGAGTCCAAAACAAGACTGAGGGAAAAAGGGAAAAAGGGCAGGCTTTTAAAGGGGAAGACAGGAAGTGAGGTCTTGGGAATCGGGCATGTGTTCGTCACTCATTGGATCAGGCCCGGGCGTGACATCAGGGTGGCCGGCGCCGGTTAGTTCTGTCTCCATTGGTTCGGTCCCGGAAGTGATGTCACGAGAGCCAGGTGGAATCTCCCAGGGATGGTCTACAGGGAAGTGAGAAAAAGAGTCTCTGCCCCACCCCAGCCTGCCTCAGAACTGTCTTCACTCAAGCCCTTTAGCTGCCTCCCATGCGCACGTGTGTGACAATATATATATATGTGTGTAACTGCTCAAAAAAATTAAAGGAACACTTTGAAAACACATCAAATCTCAAAGGGAAAAAGAAATCCTCCTGGATATCTATACTGATATAGACTGGGTAATGTGTTAGGAACGAAAGGATGCCACATCGTTTGGTGGAAATGAAAATGATCAACCTACAGAGCCCTGAATTCAAAGACGCCCCAAAAATCAGAGTGAAAAAATTATGTGGCAGACTAGTCCATTTTGCCAAAAGTTAATTGCAGCAACTCAAAATTGTACGCAGCACTTTGTATGGCCCCTGTGTTCTTGTATACATGCCTGACAACATCGGTGCATGCTTCTAATGAGATGACAGATGGTGTTGTGGGGGATCTCCTCCCAGATCTGGATCAGGGCATCACTGAGCTCCTGGACAGTCTGAGGTGTAACCTGGTGGCATTGGATGGACCAAAACATAATGTCCCAGAGGTGTTCTATTGGATTTAGGTCAGGAAAGTGTGGTGGCCAGTCAATGGTATCAATTCCTTCATCCTCCAGGAACTGCCTGCATACTCTCACCACATGAGGCCAGGAATTGTCGTGCACCAGGAGCCACTGTACCAGCATAGGGTCTGACGATGGGTCCAAGGATTTCATCCTGATACCTAATGGCAGCCAAGGTGCCTTTGTCAAGCCTGTAGCGGTCTGTGTGACCCTCCATGGATATGCCTCCCCAATCATTAACCCACCACCAAACTGCTCATGCTGAATGATGTTACAGGCAGCATAATGTTCTCCATGGCTTCTCCAGACCCTTTCACTTCTGTCACGTGCTCAGGGTGAACCTGCTCTCATCTGTAAAAAGCACAGGGCACCAGTGGTGCATCTGCCAATTCTGGTATTCTATGGCGAATGCCAATCGAGCTGCATGCTGCTGGGCAGTGAGCTCAGGGCCCATTAGAGGACATGGGGCCCTTGGGTCACCCTCATGAAGTCTTTCTGGTTGTTTGGTCAGAGACATTCACACCAGTGGCCTGCTGGAGGTCATTTTGTAGGGCTCTGGCAGTGCTCATCCTGTTCCTCCTTGCCCAAAGGAGCAGATACTGGTCCTGCTGATGGGTTATGGACCTTCTATGGCCCTCTCCAGCTCTCCTAGAGTAACTGCTTGTCTCCTAGAATCTCCTCCATGCCCTTGAGACTGTGCAGGGAGACACAGCAAACTTTCTGGCAATGACACGTATTGATGTGCCATCCTGGAGAAGTTGGACTACCTGTGCAACCTTTGTAGGGTCCAGGTATCGCCTCATGCTACCAGTAGTGACACCGACTGTAGCCAAATGCAAAACTAGTGAAGAAACAGTCAGAAAAGATGAGGAGGGAAAAATGTCAGTGGCCTCCACCTGTTAAACCATTCCTGTTTTGGGGGTCATCTCATTGTTGCCCCTCTAGTGCATCTGTTGTTAATTTCATTAACACCACAGCAGCTAAAACTGATTAACAACCCCCTCTGCTACTTAACTGACCAGATTAATATCCCATAAGTTTCATTGACTTTATGCTATACTCTGATTAAAAAGTGTTCCTTTAATTCTTTTGAGCAGTATATATATATGTGTGTGTGTGTGTGTGTTTAAGATCTCTCCAGAGATGTTCAATCGGCTTCAAGTCTGGGTTCTGGTTGGGCCACTCAAGAACATTCACAGAGTTGTCCTGAAGCCACTCCTTTGATATCTTGGCTGTGTGCTTAGGGTCATTGTCCTGCTGAAAGATGAACTGTCACCCCAGTCTGAGGTCGAGAGCGCTCTGGAGCAGGTTTTCATCCAGAATGTCTCTGTACATTGCTGCAGTCATCTTTCCCTTTATCCTGACTAGTCTCCCATTTCCTGCCACTGAAAAACATCCCCACAGCATGACGCTGCCATCACCATGCTTCACTGTAGCGGTGGTATTAGCCTGGTGATGAGCGGTGCCTGGTTTCCTCCAAACGTGACGCCTCGCATTCATACCAAAGAGTTCAATCTTTGTCTCATCCGACCAGAGAATTTTGTTTCTCATGGTCTGAGAGTCCTTCAGGTGCCTTGTATCTTTTACTAAGGAGTGGCTTCCGTCTGGCCACTCTACCATACAGGCCTGATTGGTGGATTGCTGCAGAGATGGTCGTCCTTCTGGAAGGTTCTCCTCTCTCCACAGAGGACCTCTGGAGCTCTGACAGAGTGACCATCGGGTTCTTGGTCACCTCCCTGACTAAGGCCCTTCTCCCCTGATCGCTTAGTTTAGATGGCCGGCCAACTCTAGGGAGAGTCCTGGTGGTTTCGAACTTCTTCAACGTATGGATGATGGAGGCCACTGTGCTCATTGGGACCTTCAAAGCAGCAGAAATTTTTCTGTATCCTTCCCCAGATTTGTGCCTCGAGATAATCCTGTCTCGGAGGTCTACAAACAATTCCTTTGACTTCATGCTTGGTTTGTGCACTGGCATGAACTGTCAACTGTGGGGCCTTATATAGACAGGTGTGTGCCTTTCCAAATCATGTCCAATCAACTGAATTTACCACAGGTGGACTGCAATTACGCTGCAGAAACATCTCAAAGATGATCAGGAGAAACAGGATGCACCTCAGCTCAATTTTGAGCTTCATGGTAAAGGCTGTGAATACTTATGTACATGTGCTTTCTCAATATTTTTATTTTTAATAAATTTGCAAAAATCTCAAGTAAACTTTTTTCACATTGTCATTATGGGGTGTTGTGTGTAGAATTCTGAGGAAAAAATGAATTTAATCCATTTTGGAATAAGGCTGTAACATAACAAAATGTGGAAAAAGTGGATATATATATATAGTTTTAATGTCAAATAATGCAAAGAGTATGCGACACGTGTTTCGCCCTAATTCTGGACTCATCAGGCATACACACACACTGCACCCCCCCTTGGGAATCGAACCTTGGACGTCAGGGGTAATTACATTCAAGGCATTCGTAGTCTGAATCACAATCTGACTGTATGGGTGGTTACCTACCAGGTAACGCTTGTGGTTGGTCAGCAAGTCGGCCAAAAAGCCGCCATGGTGCCCTCTTTCAGTTGCGAGAAGCAGATCATAGAATGGTTGAAATAGTTTTACTGTCAAATAATGCAAAGAGTACACAACATGTGTTTCGTCCGAATTCTGGGCTCCAGGCGTACACACTCACTGCACCCCCCCTTGGGAATCGAACCTCGGATGTCAGTGCTAAAGGCGAAGCCTCTTGTGTTGCGCCACGGCGTGTGGTTCGTTTATTTGACCCTATGTAGATCAGGGTATTTATATATATATATATATATAATACCCGCGCATTGCAGCAGAGAAGTAGTGTGTTAAAGAAGTTCTGAAAAAGAAAAAGGAACATTTTAAAAATAATGTAACATGATTGTCAATGTAATTGTTTTGTGACTGTTATGAGTGTTGCTGTAATCAAGGATTTAATTATCATTATTTCTTTAAATCAGGTTCGTATTTGGAGGATGTGTTGTGTTCATGTTACATTCCGTATTTGTAAACCGTTGTAAAGATAACAGGTTTCATTCATCGATTCCTTTCTTACTGCATCAATAAACAGCTTGTCTTCCTCTTTATTTGAGACATCACACACTGCATGCACGGATTTTTTTTTACACTGTCTTCCTTTAGCTGGACATTGACTTTTTCCACCGTGTGCTTTGTTCAGTCAGTTCACGTGAGCCACTCGGAGTACATGCATCGAAGGTTCTCAGCTGTGCTTGTGCTACCTCGTGCGATGTCCACGGCTTTATTTAATGTTTGCTAAGACCCGGCAGTTAAAAGTTTCTCTCGCAGTTTCGCTGAGTTTGTGCCAAACACCACCTTGACCATCTCATCTTCGTTTCCATAAGCACAGAATATTTAGCGGCAGAGTGACTCTATTGGATTGCCACTGACAAACGACCTTATATCATATACGCAGGCACTCAATTACGTGGGAGGCATGACGATGAGAGATGCAACTCCGCCTCACACGGCGACCGAGCTGCAGGCTATGGCCGGTACCGTATTTACTCGTGTACCACTCGTTTTTTCCCGAAAATGAGCATTAGAAAATCAGGTGCGCGTCATACACGAGGAAATGGTGCATGTCATACACGAGGAATATGGTAGAAGGGTAGGTTTGTTTTTGAATCAGTTTGGCGTCGTCATTCAGCATGGATAGTAACTGTTTACGCTCCTTCCCGGCGAGAGAGAAACTAAAAGTGGTTTTGGAAGTAGAGACGATAGGAAATCTGGCAGCAGGTCGCAAGTACGGTGTTCCAGAGTCGTGTTCGAGATTGGCGACAGAAGAAAGAAAAACTTTCGTCATGCAACAAAAACAGACGCGCATTTCGTGGAAAACGTGCCCAGTTCCCACAAGCTGAAGTTGCACTCGCTGATTACATTCAAGGCAGGCGTCAGCTTGGATATGCAGCGTCCACGGAAATGATTCAGGTGAAAGCTCGTGATATAGCGAAAGAACATGGAATACCCATCACTCAGTTCAAAGCAAGCCGCGGATGGGTTATGTGCTTCATGAGAAGGAATGGCTTATTAATAAGATGCCGCACGACCATTTCGCAGTGTCTACCAGATGCATATGAAGAAAAGCTACTAGCTTTCCAAAAATACATTACTCAGTTGAGGCAGCAGAAAATGTATTTAATGGGGCAAATGCTGATCAAACGCCAGTTTATTTTGAGAACCCCTCAAACACTACTGTTAATGCAGTCGGAGATAAATGATACGCACGGGAGGCAGAGAGAAGCAGCGGTGTACCGTGTGCCGTATGGGACGTCAGTAGCGGTAGCATATCCAGCAGCGAATTGGAAGATGATGATTAAACTGGAATATTCTGGTGAGCACAATAATTTTCCACTTGCCGTTACAGTCCTTTACCGATTCTCTATATGGTTCTTTCTTTTCTCATTTCACAGGGCTATTTGTCATTTCCACCTTTCGCAGCATGGTGTGACTGAACACTGAACGTTCTGCAGTAGGGGTACTGCTTACAGTTAGTACAGTATACTGTATCATGTGCAGAAAGAATTAAACAAGACATAATTATTCTCCATTACAGTTATTCACGTCAGTGTCTTACTCCAACCTCACTCGCTTCCTATACAATCACAATGTGTGTCGTATACGGGGCAAAAGATTTTTTCCCGATTTTCTTTGTAAAAATTAGGGTGCGCGTCTTACACGAGCGCGTGTGGTACCGGACTAAATACGGTATATATGTACATAAGTAGGTTTCAGTTATGACCGTTAGTCATAGAATTTCAAAAGGAAACCTGCCTAACCTTTGTAAGTAAGCTGTAAGGAATGAGCCTGCCAAATTTCAGCCTTCTACCTACACGAGAAGTTGGAGAATTAGTGATGAATGAGTGAGTTAGTGAGTGAGTGAGTGAGTGAGTGAGTCAGTGAGTTAGGACTTTGCCTTTTATTAGTATAGAAGATAAGGTGGGTAGAAAAAAAAAAAAAAAAGAATTGCTTAATGACTACATTTATTGTGTCTAGGCCATCACAGGCAATTTTTTCTACATTTCATATATGTATTAGGATGAAACCATCCAAGCCCCATTAACTTTTCTCTTTGGTTATGGCATTTTGTGTGCACAGAAAATCCTGCTGTCATGAACAACAATACATTTCTTTGCAAGTAGCAGCATTCACCTGCAACTTTTACGCAGTTGTGAACAAATTATAAGCACTTCATGGTTTGCAGATGCATATGAAGCAAAAATGTAAAAATAATAGGAAGAAATACATAGAGTACAAAGCACATACTATTTAAGGGTATATGAATATTAACCTACGTATGTATAATATAACAAATATATAGTTATAATAGCATGCTACATAGGTTTTAAATAGTTTTTTAACTAGGTTTAAATAGGAATTGAAAGCCCCAGTGCAAATGTGTTTGTTCTACACTGACAAATGTAAAACAAATTCATTCGTTTGTTTACAGAATGTAAAAATTAGTATGGAATGCTCTGGACGAGAAATTTCTAAAAGTTCAACTAAATTAGGGTTCAACAGGTCATTGTCACATCTTTTAATAATGTTTTCAGAATGTAGCTTCCTGAATATCAGGGCATTCATGTGTAAAACTGCTGAGAATCTATGCTAAAATTTTCATTATGTTAAAAACATAAAAATGGCATACACACTAAAAACAAAGTTTGAGTTTGCAAATGGGTCTGTGTAGTTTTGCTCTGGTTTCCTCCCACAGTACAAAGATAGGTTAGGTGAATTGGCAATGCTAAATCGTCCTCTTTTGTGTGTGCGTGTGTGTGATGACCCTTAGACCCTGCAATGGTCTGATGCCCTGTTCCTGCCAGTGCCTATTGCTTTCTATGATAGGCTTCAACTGTCCCCATCCCTAGATAAGCAGGATGGATGGACCAATTAATACTATGATCTATCCTGCTCAAAGGAACTTTCACTTGCACATATCCAATTCTTAAATGCATAAAGAAATACTCTTCACTTACAGGTTAGTTCTCTGCCTCGGATTAACCTTGAAATAGGTTATTTCAACTTGAATATGTTATATGCAGTATTTTCCTCTTTTACACACCCAAAAGGCAGAGTGGTGGCTCTGAGGCTAAGGATCTGCTCTGGTATCCCGAAGGTTGCTGGTTCGAATCCCCGTCACTGCCAAAAAGAGATGCTACTCTGCTGGGCTCTTGAGCAAGGCCCTTAACCTTCAATTGCTCCAGGGGTGCTGTACAATGGCTGACCCTGCACTCTGACCCCAAGGGGTATGCGAAAACCAAGTAATTTCCTTTCGGTATTAATAAAGTATAATATATTAAAAAAAAAAAGATGCTGTCAGCAAAACAGATCGATAGTAGTCAGTACTAGCAATTGAAACAGTAGTGCGAACTACAGTACAAACTTCCCAAAGATGCATGACTATATGTTAGCTCGATATACTGTAATCTGATTAACTGTTAACATGATGGACTTGAAATTAGGGCAATTTTGTGAATTGCACCTAATAATGGTTGGATAGGCTCAAACTTGCCGTGTCTCAAAAGGGACTAAACAACTTAAGAACAAACAAGTTAAATATGTGAAAAATATATGTACATGTACTGTATGTGTTCTCTTCTCAAGTCATATCAACGTTTAATGAAATCATGGCATAAATGTATGGTGTCTTCAATGACATTCTTAATTTATGTAACTTTTTGCAAGCACATCTTCAACATTTGATTAATTTATGTTAAACAAATGTATGAAATCATTATGACTGGCATATAACTTGCAATAATGCCAGTCTAGTTTTGCAACCGGTTATGTTTTAAAACATAAAAGAACTGAGTGCTAGAAGGAAATTCAAAGAATCAAATATCACAACACTTAATTTTGTAAAATATAATAAGCCACTTATATACAAATACTTCCATAAACACTAGCAACCATTCTTTCACTCAGTTAACATCAAGATATTTTTAAACTTTCAAAAATATCACAAATTTCAACAGGCACACTGCTATTACTAATCAAAATGTTTTTTATCGGTGTACATACCTTACATATTTTGATTATCTTTGTACTGAAAACAAATTGTACATAATGATTTTCAGCTAGAAGTGCACATTTGTTTAATGCTCTCATAAATTATGTCCTTTAGGTTTGTGTACTATAGCTTACAGCCAAAGTAATGGCAGTCAGTGGATGGGCTGGCCAGGAATGGAATAAGCTCACACCACTTCATTAACTTTTGAGATTTTGAGTTCCTCCACCAGTACAATACAAAATCATTGACATCTCCAGTTCAATCTTTTGTGGTGATTTATTCAAAAATGTCTACATCATTTCATGCCACATTTTTTTCAAAGCACCAACATAAGAGAGTACTTGTTATTAAAAGATAAAAAAAAATGTAACTGTTCACTTTTAAGCTGTATTAAACTTCTCTTGCAAAACTCTCTCACGTTAACATACACAGAATTTTTCAGATTACTAATTAGAAACAGGACTAAATTCTTATCAATCTGAAAGCATTTAACATAGGTCTGAGGCAAAGGTCATACCTAATTTCTCTGCACTTCTTTGCTTTTGCAATTTTCCCCATTAATTGAAGTTATTCGGTTCCCATAATGTTGTTATGAATGTCTGCCCTAGGCCTAACTTCAACCATGCTTTTATAACAAAAATGAATTATAACTCTTACTTCATTACTTGGAATTTAATAAAAATCGAACAATACTATTCACCTATAATGATAAGGTATGCAGAAATAAACTACACAAAATTGTAAAAATACATTTTGTATATAGTTTTATATAAATTTTACTGTATATAAAGTGAGGAGAGTGTGTTGAGCAGATGGAAAGAGTACTTTGGGAGGCTGATGAATGAAAAGAATGAGAGAGAGAGAAGAGGTCGAATGATGCTAAAAAAAGTACTAGATAAATAGAAAATACTAGAAAAAGTAGTTTATGAGCAATTAACTCATCACCTACAGGACCATCAGGTAATGGATCCTTTTCAGTCAGGCTTTAGGCCCCAACACAGCACAGAAACCGCGCATTTACGTGTCCTAAGTGACGTCCTTTTGGCATTGGACTCAGGACTCAACCATGTGGTTATGGTTCTTCTCGACTTATCTGCTGCTTTCGACACAATCGACCACAACATCATGATCTCCCGACTCAAATCCTGGGCTGGTGTATCTGGCTTAGCCCTCGACTGGTTCAGGTCATATTTCTGCAACAGGACTCTCAGAGTCATGCTAGATGATTTTTCATCTGAATCAGTCCCACTCCCATGTGGGGTCCCCCAGGGTTCCATTTTAGGGCCACTACTTTTTTCAATCTACATCCTGCCTTTAGGTGCAATTTTTAGAAAACATGCAATTTCATATCACCTATATGCTGACGACTGCCAAATTTATTTCTCCCTCAAGCCAACTGACTCCACCAAACCTCTCCTCGACTGCCTATCTGACATTAAGGACTGGCTGGCTGTAAACTTCCTTCACCTGAACGATTCAAAAACCGAGGTCATTGTTTTAGTCCTGACTGCAAACAGGCTCCACCCCTTGGCCTCATTTCTCTTCCCATTCCAGTAACTTCGTCTGTCTCCAATCTTGGAATCAAAATGGATACGTTCCTGAAAATGGATGTTCAAGTCAACAGCACAGTAAAATCCTGCTTTTTCCATCGGCTAATCGCCAAACTCAAGCCTATTCTGTCTAACCACCTCCTGGAATCAGTAATCCATGCATTCATTACGTCCCGGCTTGACTACTCTAATTCCTGCCTTTTTGGTATCAGTAAAGCCATTCTTTCTAGACTCCAACTGGCTCAAAATGCGGCTGCAAGGCTTCTAACTGGAAGTAGCAGAATCCAACACATTTCATCGATTTTAAAAACCCTACACTGGCTGCCGGTTAGATTCAGAATCGATTTTAAGATTCTCCTCCTAACCTATAAGGCATTAAATGGTCTAGCCCCCGCCTATTTGAGTGTCGTGCTCCATTGTCACAATCCCCCTCGTGTTCTTAGATCCGCAGATCAGCTGCTCCTACCCGTTCCCAAGGCACGTTTTAAAGCTCGTGGTGAAAGGGCTTTCTCCGTCTGTGCACCCAGGCTCTGGAACTCCCTGCCCTTAGTGGTTAGGCAAGCCGCTTCAGTCGCCACATTCAAATCTCGCCTAAAAACTCACTTCTTCACATTGGCTTTTAATTCTTAACCTGTTTTATTTTCCAATTGCCTTTTGCTATTTTCTCTATTTTATTTGGTCCACTGACCTGTTTTTAGTATCTCTGTTTTAATTCTCTCTTGATGTTTGTTTTTAATATTTTGCTTTTAGTCCTGCTTGTTGTAACTGTACAGTGCTTCGGTCAGTTGTAATGCTGTGTTTTTAAGCGCTCAACAAATAAATATGTTATGGTATGGTATGGATGTGGAAATAGTGAATTAGGAAGTGCAACGGATTAGCAAGGAGGAAGTAAGGACAGCTATGAAGAGGATGAAGAATGGAAAAGCCACTGGTCCAGATGACATACCTCTGGAAGCATGGAGGTGGAGAGATGGAAGTGGAGTTTTTAACCAGATTGTTTAATGGAATCTTGGAAAGTCAGAGGAGTGGAGATGAAGTGTACTGGTGCCGATATTTAAGAATAAGGGAGATGTGCAGGACTGTAGTAACTAGAGGGGGATAAAACTGACGAGCCACAGCATGAAATTATGGGAAAGAGTAGTGGAAGCTAGGCTGAGAAGTGAGGTGATGATTAGTGAGCAGCAGTATGGTTTCATGCCAAGAAAGAGCACCACAGATGCGATGTTTGCTCTGAGAGTGTTGATGGAGAAGTATAGAGAAGGCTAGAAGGAGTTGCATTGTGGACCTGGAGAAAGCATATGACAGGGTGCTTCGAGAGGAGCTGTGGTATTGTATGAAGAAGTCAGGAGAGGCAGAGAAGTATGTAAGAGTTGTACAGGATATGTACGAGGGAAGTGTGACCATGGTGAGGTCTGCGGTAGGAGTGGTGGATGCATTCAAGGTGGGATTACATCAGGGATCGGCTCTGAGCCCTTTCTTATTTGCAATGGTGATGGACAGGCTGACAGACAGACAAGATTAGACAGGAGTCCCTGTGGACTATGATGTTTGCTGATGACATTGTGATCTGTAGCTGTAGTAGGGAGCATGTTGAGGAGACCCTGGATAGGTGGAGATATGCTCTAGAGAGGAGAGGAATGAAGGTCAGTAGGAACAAGACAGAATACATGTGTGTAAATGAGAAGGAGGTCAGTGGAATGGTGAAGATGCAGAAAGTAGAGTTGGCAAAGATGGATGAGTTTAAATACTTGTGATCAACAGTACAGAGTAATGGGGATTGTGGAAGAGAGGTAAAAAAGAGAGTGCAGGCAGGGTGGAATGGGTGGAGAAGAGTGTCAGGAGTAATTTGTGACAGACAGGTATCAGCAAGAGTCAAAGGGAAGGTCTACAGGACAGTAGTGAGACCAGCTATGTAATATGGGTTGGAGACGGTGACACTGACCAGAAAGCAAGAGATAGAGCTAGAGGTTGCAGAGTTAAAGATGCTAAGATTTGCATTGGGTGTGACGAGGATGGATAGGATTAGAAATGAGTACATTAGAGGGTTATTTCAAGTTGGGTGGTTGGGAGAGAAAGTCAGAGAGGCGAGATTGTGTTGGTTTGGATATGTGTAGAGGAGAGATGCTAGGTATATTGGGAGAAGGATGCTAAGGATAGAGCTGCCAGGGAAGAGGAAAAGAGGAAGTTCCTAAGCAAAGGTTTATGGATGTGGTGAGAGAGGACATGCAGGTGATGGGTGTAACAGAACAAAATGCAGAGGACAGAAAGATATGGAAGAAGATGATCTGCTGTGGCGACGTGTAATGGGAGCAGCCGAAAGAAAAAGAATATAGTTTTATATAAAAATATTTGTTCTCCCTAAATACAATTAAAATGCATTAAAAGGAGAAAAAATGTAGTTAACAAACATCTTCTGCTGGTATAGTTAATATAGAGATCTATATATATCTATACTAATAAAAGGCAAAGCCCTCACTCACTCACTCACTCATCACTAATTCTCCAACTTCCCGTGTAGGTAGAAGGCTGAAATTTGGCAGGCTTATTCCTTACAGCTTACTTACAAAAGTTGGGCAGGTTTCATTTCGAAATTCTACGCATAAGGGTCATAACTGGAAGCTATTTTTCCCCATATAATGTAATGGAGTCTTGAGTTGGAGATGGCCGTGGGGGGCGGAGTTTCGTGTGAAACAAACACTGCCGGTAAATGTTCTGTGCTTATGCAGAGGAAGATGAGATGGTCAGGGTGGTGTTTGGCACAAACTCATTGAAACTGCGAGAGAAACTTTTAAGTGCCGGGTCTTAGCTGACATTACGAGATGGCACCAGTACAGCTGGGAACCTTCGATGCAAGAACACCAAGCGGCTCACGTGAACTGACGCAATGTGCAGACAAAAAGCAACAGTTCCAAAGAGTGCTGAACAAAAACCGAATTACACAATTGAGAAGGCAGCAAAAAAATATGAAGCGTCTTATACATACAATCATATTCATAAGTGCAGCTACTGTGGAAACAAAGCACACGGTGGAAAAAGTGAATGTCCTGCTAAAGGAAGACAGTGTAAAAAAACCCGTGCATGCAGTTTGTCACATCACAGAAAAAGGAAGACGAGCTGTTTATTGATGCAGTAAGGAACTAATCGATGAATGAAACCTCTTATCTTTACAACGATTGACAAACACGGAATGTAACTTGAACATATCCTACAAATACGAGCCTGATTGAAAGAAATAATGATAATCAAATCCTTGATGACAGCAACATTCAATAACACTCACAAAACAATTACTGTATATTGACAATCATGTTACGTTATTTTTAAAATGTTCCCTTTTCTTTTCATAACTTCTACTTCTCCACTGGTACGGGTATATATATATATAAATGTATATATATACCCGATCTACAATACATACTTTAGCATAGACAAGCCACACGCTGTGGCTATAATTGTAGAGTCTTAAGCCTCTAACGCCGACATTCGAGGTTCGATTCCCAAGAGGGGATGTACGTACTATGTACATGCGCTACCCGATTCATTTTACCTTCGCATCTCCTTGGTTTGGGACGTATGAAAAAATATTAGGTTAACGCAGAATCATGTTACGTTATTTTTAAAATTTTCCCTTTCTTAGCACAAGCACAGCTGAGAAGCTTCGATGCATAACGCGTTAAAAAATAACGCATTTAATCACACTTTCAATTCCAAGCAAACGGGAACTTTTGTCAATGCATGATTTCCTGGTACATCCATTACACTGATGCACACATCACAGCTACAAAAATGTTAGAGTCGGAATAAAGCGCGTTCCTACGACTGATCATTTGACTACCCGTAAGCCTTGATAAAAGCATGGTTTTGTGCACACTGAAAAGCAAGCAAAATTAGATGCATTACAGAAAGCGGACTTTGTGGCTCTTACTGGGGATCATTGGACTTCCATGACCGTTAGTAATTCTAATTACTTCTAATTATAAAATGTTCAATGATCACACTGTTGTAGTCTAATGTACAAAAAAATTTTGGCTAATGTTACTCAGAGTTTAAAGAGTAAGCTGGTCAAATTACCTTTTATGTTTCTGACTTATTTTTTAAGAAGAAAACTGCACTTTATGGTGAAATTTTGGTTATTATTATTTAAAGACAATACTATTCTGAAAATGTACTTAAAGTACTTAAACTACCACTTTATTTTTAAGTCTGCCCAATTTTAACCAGGGATGATATTTTTGTTTCTGTTTTGAATTCAAATGCAGTTTAAAAGCTTTTTTCAGAAATTAAAACAGCTTCAGTTTACAATATTCATGTCCATGTCTATTATTTGATTCTGTCGCCCACTAAAACCGTTTTAAATTAAAAAAAAAACATTTGCGATTTGGGGCAAATTTACGTGTGCGATTACATACGATTAATCAAGATTAATTCTTACACAGCCTTTAATTAATTGGATTAATTTTTTAAATCGAGTCCCACCTAATATATAAATATGTAGATATATATGTAGATTTGTATATATATGTGTATATACAGTATATATGTAGATATGTATATGTTGTATATACAGTATGTATATATGTGTGTGTGTATATATACAGTATGTGTATATATGTATATGTATATATATGTATGTGTGTATATGTATATATATAACTGTATATATATATATATATGTGTATAGATGTGTATATATATATATATATATATATATATATGCCAGCAACACTCATGACAATGACAAAACAATTACATTAACAATCATCTTACGTTATTTTTAAAATGTTTGCTTTTCTTTTCAATAACTTCTTTAACACACTACTTCTCCGCTGCGAAGCGCGGGTATTCTGCTAGTATATAGATATATATAGATAAAATATTCAAATTCAGTACTGTATATTGAAAATTATAATAAAGAAATGGAGAGCAATTCCTTTTTCACAGCCAAAAAAAGCCAAAGGTACTATTAAACAGTACGTTTTAAATTTGCATGGTATATAATTTTTTATCCTAACAGCACACACACAAACATCAAATAAACTGCTACTTTCTTGTAAATTATTTTAATATATCTATACTAATAAAAGGCAAAGCCCTCACTCACTCACTGACTCATCACTAATTCTCCAACTTCCCGTGTGGGTGGAAGGCTGAAATTTGGCAGGTTCATTCCTTACAGCTTCCTTACAAAAGTTGGGCAGGTTTCATTTCGAAATTCTACGCGTAATGGTCATAACTGGAAGCTGTTTTTCTCCATTTACTGTAATGGAGATGAGCTTCAACGCCGTGGGGACAGAGTTTCGTGTGACATCATCACGCCTCCCACGTAATCACGCAGTACATAGAAAACCAGGAAGACCTCCAAAAGCGCTGAAGAAAACATGCATTATATAATTGAGAAGGCAGCGAAACAATAAGAAGCGAGCGAGTGACATATACAACCATATTCATGAGTTCTGCTACTTCGGAAACAAAGCACGATGTAAACCTACACTTTAAATTAAGTTCATAGACAGGCTGCCGCTGGCGTTTGTAATTTAGTGCCTGCCCATATAAGGCCGTCCGTCAGCGGCAATCCAATAGCAAACTCCCACTAAATATTCACGGGTTAAGGACTGTGCTTATGCAGAGGAAGATGAGATGGTCAGGGTGGTGTTTGGTACAAACTCTGCGAAACTGCGAGAGAAAGTTTTAAGTGCCAGGACTAAGGTAACATTAAATACAGCCATGGACATAGCACGAGATGGCACCAGCACAGCTGGGAAACCGATGCATGTACACCGACGGCTCACGTGAACTGACGCAGTGCACAGATAAAAAGCAACAGTTCCAAAGAGCTGAACAAAAACCGAATTACACAATTGAAAAGGCAGCAAAAAATATGAAGCGTCTGATACAAGCATATTCATAAATCCAGCTACTGCGGAAACAAAGCACACGGTGGAAAAAGTCAATGTCCGCTAAAGGAAGACAGTGTAAAAAACCCGTGCATGCAGTGTGTCAGGTCTCAGATAAAGAAGAAGGCGAGCTGTTTATTGATGCAGTAAGAAACGAATCGATGAATGAAACCTGTCATCTTTACAGCGATTGACAAACACGGAATGTAACTTGAACACAACACATCCTACAAATACGAACCTGATTGAAAGAAATAATGATAATCAAATCCTTGATGACAGCAACACTCAGTAACACTCACAAAACAAATACTGTATATTGACAGTCATGTTACGTTATTTTTAAAATGTTCCCTTTTCTTTTCTAGCTTTTTAACACACTACTTCTCGCTGCGATACGCGGGTATATATATATGTATATATATATCCCGATCTACATACTCGAATAATGGATACTTTATTAGCCATCAATGATTGTTTTGGTAAAGCCATACTCAGTGTATTCATTAGATGAGCGGTAAAAAGTAAAGCGAGGGAGGATGACTTATTGAGGCATGCAGGCTGTAGTGCGCGTCAACTCTATCTGAATTGCGATCACATTTGAAAAAATATATCTTTTCAAGTTCTATTTAGTCCATATGTGTCAAACTCAAGGGCCGCGGGCCACATCCGGCCCGGCGTAATTATATCCGCCCCGAGATCATTTTATATACTGTATTATTGTTATTAATGGCCGGGTATATGAAGCGCTGGTAACACAATAAACTACAGATCCCATAATGCAGCGCTTCAGCTGCCTTGCAACACTTACGCGTTAATCAAGTCTAGCTTATGATGCTGCAAGTTATTGCGAAGCTAGCTCACACGATGCTGAAGAGAAAAGTTGATTCTGAAAATAGAGCCTTTAAAACCGATGGGAGGCTGAGTATATGTTTACTGAACCCGTGTCTCATTTGTGGAGCTAATGTGGCTGTAATTACAGAATTTAATCTAAGACGGCACTATGAGACAAAACATCAGGGTAACCTGAATGCAATGCAGAAGATACAGAAAGCAGAAGAATTAAATAAGAATCTGACACTTCAGCGGACGTTTTACCCGTGCACAATCACAAAGTGATTTCAAGTGAAGCTGCTTTTATGGGAGACACAAATGCACCAGTGCAATTGCCCCACTTTCCCTGTTGCCAAGTAATGTTAAACCAAGTCGTCACTACGGTGTTCCCAAATCGCACTTTGCTGATAAACTGAGAGCACTGAGTTTGCACAGCGCTTTGGTGACTTTGAAGAACAAAAAGTCCGTCTACATGCGGCTCGAACCTTGTGCATGTTTGGTAGCACATATCTGTGTGAGAAGCTCTTCTCAGTGATAAAGACTAACAAAACAGCACACAGGAGTCGCCTCACTGATGAGCACCTGCAATCCATCCTGAGAATCTCCACAACACAGAACCTCACACCAAACAGAAGCGAACTTGTTGCCAAAAAGATGCCAGGCGTCCAGCTCTAAAATGACATATGAGCAAAGACAACTGAATGATTTGATTTGTTATTGCTGAAAGGAACACATTTTATTTATATTTCCAGGTTTTGTTATGCAGCATGTTCATATTTGAATTTGTATAATTTTGACAGGATATATTTTTATGGAGAGCAAAATCTTTTGGGATATTTAAAATCTAAGTTTATTTTTTATATAAAATTACATAAGAGTAAAGAAATTTGAATGTTTGTTCTTTTAACGTTTACTTTATTTCTAACTTGTATAATTTAGACAGGATATATTTTTATGGAGAGCAAAATATTATAAGTTGTTTAAGGTTTGAGTTGATTTATTCAGAATAATATTCCTGTCTGTTTTACCATTCCTACCAAAGATATTTCTGTCGACTAAATAAAAATTCCTTCTATTTAAAATTTAAATAGAACTTGAACAAATCGATAGTTCATAATATCCACGCAGACTTGCGTAAGAGCGGAGTTATCCATTTTAACAAGCAGCGTATTGCACTGATACGAAATAGCTGTGTGTGTATATATGTAGATATGTGTGTGTGTATGTATATCTATATCTATATATCTATATATATATGTATGTATATATGTGTGTGTGTATATATGTGTATATGTATAGATATGTATATATATATGTTTATGTGTGTGTGTAAATATATATATATATATATATTGTCACACATGTGCGATTAGGAGGCAGTCAAAGAGCCTAAAGGTGAGTGAAACATGCGAGATAGAGGGTTGTCACGTGGTACTTACCTGAATCTCTTTTGCTCAACAGAAAACTTGAAGAAAAATAATTCCTCCACTTCCAGGATTCCAAAATGGCGCAATGCGTTACTTCCGGCCCACCATGATGACGTCACTTCGGCTCCATCAATCCACCTCACTTCCGTCCCATCATGATGGCGTTGTTTCCGGTTCCTGTTTTCAACGTCACTTCTTGCCAACCATTTCCTGTCCCATAATCCTTCTCTGTATAAAGTCGCCATTTTGACTGAAGAAATCTGTTCATTGTTTTGCTCTGAGACTTTGAATCGTTATTTTCTTTAATTGTCTGGACGACAATATATGGGGACGGTCCCCAAAACTTTGTTTTGTGTTGTGTAAGATTCTTTTAAAGAAGAATAACCATCACAATTGGCGTAGCGACAGGATTGTTCTTTGTTTATTTAAAGATGTCGGAAGAACAGGACCTGAACACCGTTCTGAGCACCATCATGGGCGATCTGCAAACCCTGAAGATACAGATGGGTGAGACAAGGACCCAGGTAGCAGAAGCCAACGCTCGTGCTGCTGCTGCTGCTGCAGGTGTACGGACGGAGGTCGCTCGGCCACCACCTATTGCTATTGCTACACTAACAGAATCGGACGACATCGAGACATACTTCTTGATTTTCGAGCGTACGCTAAGCGAACGCATGGCCAAGGTCGGAATGGGCGTACATACTGGCTCCCTACCTGAAGGAACGGCGCAGAGAGCCTATTATGATCTAACTGAGGAGCAGGCAGCTGATTATGGCGCTCTAAAAAGGAGGTCTTCAAGCGCCACGGCGTATCTCGGAACAGCAGGCAGAGAATGGAGGGAGTGGCAGTTCGATCCAGAGAGACCGATAAGAACCCAGGGCTTTGAAGCCTGGGGAAAGTATGTCGCTGGCTACGCCCGACATTAATAATTCACATAAAATGGCGAGCTTCTAGCATGTGAAACTTTGTGCATGCCCTCCTGACCATATCGCCCAGCAAGTACGGAAGCATAATTTTGAGGACATGGACTCCTTAATCCAGATCACTGAGCGTCACTGGGCGGCTTGCAAATCAGGGAAATCAGAACGGTTCTCCCGCCGAACCCAACAGGCACGTGGGGCAACTCCTGAGCCCACCCGACAAACTCCCGAACCTGCCGTCCGTAGAGCGGGACAGAGGTGCTAGTCTTCCCGCTGTTTCAAGTGTGGGGAGATTGGACATCTGTCCCCCAACTGTACCATCGAGCCCATGGATTGCTCATTAGTTAGGGGAGAAAGGTATTGTGCCACTGTGACTAATCCTTTATCTCTTCCATATACAGGTGCAGTTATTATAAATGGCAGGAAGGTAAGAGCAATGTTTGATTCGGGAGTAACATTTCCATTGTTGCCACCCGTTTCGTTTTACGCAACAGTGGACTAGGATAAAAACTAGTCTAAAATGTATTCATGGGGATATCCGGTATTATAAAACGCCAGATGTGTGTATCAGTAAATCATCACCTAACGAGCATGGCCATGGCTGTATTACGGATCCCCTTTTCCAGTTATATTGGGTAGAGACTGGAATAAAATTACCAGCGGTAATAACGTAACTGTACCTAAGAAACATTTAGGCTTAGTAATGGAGAATACTGCTCCGACTGCCTCCATGCCATGTCCCACAGTAGCACGGACCCATACGGGTACCCAATGTGAAGGAATTGATGTCCCATCGACCTCTGCGGGAACTAGTGCAGTTAACGCAGATGACGTGGAGACAGAAACCACACCCCTTAAGGTCGCACAAGACCCTATACAAGATTTAACTGCCCAATTTCTATTAACACCATCGTCTTTTAAAAGGGAACAATGGAGCGATGATTCCTTAAAAATATTAGGAATGCAGTAGTATCTACCGAGGGTTATACAACCCTGGATCCCATGCCACCGATGCGTTCTTTGTACTTAAAACGAATTATTATATAGAGTGGCAGAACACGAGGGAGAAGTGCGAGCGTTGTTGTTAATTCCACGCACTTTTTGAAAGGTGTGTGAATTAGCACACGCTCACCTTCTAGGAGCCCACTTAGGCTCGAAAAAACATTAGAGAGAATAAAGCTCCGATTCTATTGGCCGGGAATTAACGAGGAGGTCCGGCGATTTTGCTCTTCCTGTCCTGAGTGTCAACCGCCAGATTCCTAGAAGGGCCTTGAGCTCCTCTCGTTCCCCTTCCCTTATTGATATCCCTTTTGAGCAGTCGGTATCGATCTCGTAGGGACCATTGGAACCCTCGTTAAAAGGATTTAAATATATTTTGGTGCTAGTAGATTATGCCACTCGCTTTCCGGAAGCTGTTCCATTGCTCAGCTAATCTGAAAAACATCGCGGGAATTAGTAGGGATATTCGCCGTGTTGGGATTCCCAAAGAGGTTTTAACGGACCAAGGGACTCCTTTCACATCGGAGACGTTCAGGAAGTAGCCAAATTACTCGAATAAAACATCTGAAAACGTCTGTCTATCATCCCCAAACTGACGGTTGGTAGAGCGTTTCAATCAAACTTTGAAACAGATGTTACAAGGTAGTTAATGAGGATGGAAGAAACTGGGATCAGTTGCTTCCTCTCGCTTTTTTGCTTATCGGAAGTCCCTCAGACCTCTACTGGTTTCTCTCCTTTGAATTATTATATGGAAGACAACCCAGAGGGCTTTTGGATATGTTAAAAGAAGGATGGGAAGAGGAGGTCCTCCCAACTTCAAATATTCTTGAATATATCGCAATTACGCGATAGATTAGAGAAAATCAGACCTATTCTAAAAGAAAATTTGGAAAAGGCACAAGCAGCGCAGTCACGTTATTATAACCGAAACACCACCATTCGGGAATTTGTCCCGGGTGATCGTGTAATGGTACTGTCCCAACTTCTCATTCAAAGTTGTTAGCACATTGGCAAGGCCCTTATGAAATTAAAGAAAGAAAAGGTCTCGTTGATTATTTGGTTAAACAACCTAATCGGCGACCTACTGAACAGTATATCATATTAATTTGCTGAAACCATGGAAGGACAGGGAACTTGATCCCTCGTCCAATCAGCCTCGTTCTCTTTTTATGTCATGTGCCCATCTTAATTTTGGCCCGATTTGACATCAAACAACGACAAGATCTCGAGCGGCTATCTTGTCTGTCCCTAAAGTTGTGGACGAGATACCGGGACGTACGTTGATTGTTCACGATATTATTACTAACCCTGGAGTGATTGTCAGAGAGAGACCTTATAGGCTCCGGAGGCAAAGAAAGAAGTAGAGTTGGAAATTAGGCGAATGCTAGAATTAGGGGTTATTGAGGAAGTCATAGCCCTTGGTCTAGTCCAATTGTCTTAGTTTCTAAACCTGATGGGTCGTGGAGGTTTTGTAATGACTTTCGACTTAATCAGGTCTCTAAATTTGATCATTATCCCATGCCGCGGTGGATGATTTACTTGATCGGTTGGCAACGCTCAATTCCTAACTACTCTTGACATGACGAAAGGGTATTGGCAAATTCCCTTAGCGGACTCCGCCAAAGAAAAAAACGCTTTTAGTACACCCAGTGGACATTGGCAATACAAGGTCCTTCCTTTTGGCTTGCACGGGCACCAGCTACCTTCCAACGTCTGGTAGACACACTGCTAAGGCCCCACAATTCATATAGTGCTGCCTACCTAGATGATGGTCATTTATTCCAGCACGTGGAAGGATCATGTATGGCAGGTTAAAACAATACTCTCCAAGCTAGCATCTGCTGGTCTTGAATTAATCCGAAGAAATGTTTTTTTGGATTAAGAGAAGCCAAATATTTGGGCTACCTAGTAGGAGGGGGTGTTGTTAAACCACAATGTTCCAAAATTGATGCCATTCTTAATTGGCCCCGTCCGATGAATAAGCGGCAGGTACAAGCATTTTTGGGATTGGCAGGTTACTATCGTCGTTTTGTACCGCATTTCTCAGAAGTTGCTGCTTATCTAATTTAACAAGGAAAGCGAGCACCTTTAAAAGTGGTATGGGATATTTCGGTTGAGAAAGCATTCAGTGACTTAAATTGGCCCTTACTTCAGCACCTGTTTTAAGATCTCCTGATTTTTCTGTTCCTTTCATCCTCCAGACCGACGATCGCCACAGGTTTGGGTGCCGTGCTGAGCCAATGCGTTGATGGTGCTGAACACCCTGTTATGTACCTGAGCGGAAACTGCTGGACCGGAGACCAAGTATGCTGCAGTGGGCGAGAAGCCTTGGCGATTAAGTGGGCTGTCACGTCTTTGAGGTACTACCTACTGGGGCGTGAGTTTACTCTGGTGACGGATCATGCTGCCTTTACAGTGGATGTCCCTTCATCGAGTCTAACCCTCGCATCACTAGGTGGTTTTGAATCTTCAGCCTTATCGTTTCAGTGTCATTTATCGTAAAGGTTCCTTGCAGGCCAATGCAGATGCTCTCTCGTGTCCACGACCTCTCGGTGCAGGTCGCCCGACCCGAGGGGTCTGGGCTGAGGGGGGGGTCATGTCACACATGTGCGATTAGGAGGCAGTCAAAGAGCCTAAAGGTGAGTGAAACATCGCGAGATAGAGGGTTGTCACGTGGTACTTACCTGAATCTCTTTTGCTCAACAGAAAACTGAAGAAAAATAATTCCTCCACTTCCAGGATTCCAAAATGGCAATGACGCGTTACTTCCGCCCACCATGATGACGTCACTTCCGGCTCCATCAATCCACCTCACTTCCGTCCCATCATGATGACGTTGTTTCCGGTTCCTGTTTTCAACGTCACTTCTGCCAACCATTTCCTGTCCCATAATCCTTCTCTGTATAAAGTCGCCATTTTGACTGAAGAAATCTGTTCATTGTTTTGCTCTGAGACTTTGAATCGTTATTTTCTTTAATTGTCTGGACGACAATATATGGGGACGGTCCCCAAAACTTTGTTTTGTGTTGTGTAAGAATATATCATATATATATATATATATATATATATATATATATATATATATATATATATATATATATATATATATACTGCTCAAAAGAATTAAAGGAACACTTTTAATCAGAGTATAGCATAAAGTCAATGAAACTTATGGGATATTAATCTGGTCAGTTAAGTAGCAGAGGGGTTGTTAATCAGTTTCAGCTGCTGTGGTGTTAATGAAATTAACAACAGATGCACTAGAGGGGCAACAATGAGATGACCCCCAAAACAGGAATGGTTTAACAGGTGGAGGCCACTGACATTTTTCCCTCCTCATCTTTTCTGACTGTTTCTTCACTAGTTTTGCATTTGGCTACAGTCAGTGTCACTACTGGTAGCATGAGGCGAAACCTGGACCCTACAGAGGTTGCACAGGTAGTCCAACTTCTCCAGGATGGCACATCAATGCGTGTCATTGCCAGAAGGTTTGCTGTGTCTCCCTGCACAGTCTCAAGGGCATGGAGGAGATTCTAGGAGACAAGCAGTTACTCTAGAAGAGCTGGAGAGGGCCATAGAAGGTCCATAACCCATCAGCAGGACCAGTATCTGCTCCTTTGGGCAAGGAGGAACAGGATGAGCACTGCCAGAGCCCTACAAAATGACCTCCAGCAGGCCACTGGTGTGAATTTCTCTGACCAAACAACCAGAAAGACTTCATGAGGGTGACCCAAGGGCCCCATGTCCTCTAATGGGCCCTGAGCTCACTGCCCAGCAGCATGCAGCTCGATTGGCATTCGCCATAGAATACCAGAATTGGCAGATGCACCACTGGTGCCCTGTGCTTTTTACAGATGAGAGCAGGTTCACCCTGAGCACGTGACAGAAGTGAAAGGGTCTGGAGAAGCCATGGAGAACATTATGCTGCCTGTAACATCATTCAGCATGAGCAGTTTGGTGGTGGGTTAATGATTGGGGAGGCATATCCATGGAGGGTCACACAGACCGCTACAGGCTTGACAAAGGCACCTTGGCTGCCATTAGGTATCAGGATGAAATCCTTGGACCCATTGTCAGACCCTATGCTGGTACAGTGGCTCCTGGTGCATGACAATTCCTGGCCTCATGTGGTGAGAGTATGCAGGCAATTCCTGGAGGATGAAGGAATTGATACCATTGACTGGCCACCACACTTTCCTGACCTAAATCCAATAGAACACCTCTGGGACATTATGTTTTGGTCCATCCAATGCCACCAGGTTGCACCTCAGACTGTCCAGGAGCTCAGTGATGCCCTGGTCCAGATCTGGGAGGAGATCCCCCACAACACCATCTGTCATCTCATTAGAAGCATGCACCGATGTTGTCAGGCATGTATACAAGAACACAGGGGCCATACAAAGTGCTGCGTACAATTTTGAGTTGCTGCAATTAAATTTTGGCAAAATGGACTAGCCTGGCACATAATTTTTTCACTCTGATTTTTGGGGCATCTTTGAATTCAGGGCTCTGTAGGTTGATCATTTTCATTTCCATCAAACGATGTGGCATCCTTTCGTTCCTAACACATTACCCAGTCTATATCAGTATAGATATCCAGGAAGATTTCTTTTTCCCATTGAGATCTGATGTGTTTTCAAAGTGTTCCTTTAATTTTTTTGAGCGGTTTATATATGACAGCAACACTCATCACTCACAACAGTGACAAAACATTGACAATCATGTTACATTATTTTCAAAATGTTTCCTTTTCTTTTTCATTGCTTCTTTAACACACTACTTCTCCGCTGCGAAGCGCGGGTATTTTGCTAGTATATTATATTGTCCACTATAATGTTTCTGCATCCTTAAAGTAGCCAGTGCTAACCTATCTTTGTATGATTAATTTCATGTACTGAACACACTAATATAAGTTACTGCCTTGACAAAACTGAGTGCATTTAATTTTGGCACTGCTTTAAAACCGGTGTACATTTACTTTTGATCACTCCAAAAGGAAAAAAAAGCCCCAAGCTTTTTTTTGGAGTTTATAATATCTTGTATCACAACTAATAAAATATGTGCACTATTTGATAAACAGCATCACAGTCCTTTTAGTACTTTTTACCTTTCCTTATACTCGGTTCTCCTAAGTAAAGAAGCAGCAGATGAATAGATGTGATGTACTAGAGAGTACAGTTGCATCATTCTCTCTCATTTACTTACTGGTAGTATGTTTGTCCCCAAAATAAATATATATTATACAATTTCAATAGCAAAGTGACTTTCTTCCCTTCTGTGCATTTTTTTTTAATTGAAGTAAATTTCAATAACAAAATGTAAAGCTCTTTGGTGAGATCATTCATTTACCTTTCACATTTTTTACCTTTCCAGAGGAAAAAAAAAACTCCTCTTAATGCAGCAATACAACTAGCATTGTAACTTGTTGCATATGTACTCATTTTCATAGTAAGTGCTCACTGTTCATCTTAGCATACCTGTATAATTATTGCATGCTTTCATTATTATTAGCATGATCACCACATGCACACTCTTGCAACAAATGTAAATTTGATATTTATATTTTTATATTATTTGATATTTTTCCACTTCTGTTCATATTTTGTAAACTTTTTAGCATCAAAAAAACACAGTACATACTGCATTAGCTTCATTGTATGTAATAAAAAAATCCGTCTCTGTAGTACAGACATGTTTAATCATAAATTCATGAGTGAAATCTAAGGTGTGAGTTGAAGGAAAAACCTACTTTGAATAGTAAGCACAGTAAAAACATTGTAATCTGTTCCAGTAAAAATTAAACTTCTCTTATATCTACAATAAAAGCTGAAATAGTGAAAAGAAGGTATGCTTGCAATTGAATGCTATTTGTGTGTTAGTCAAAATGAGGAGGTGTTGTAGATGCTCTTGTGTGTGCTGACTGGTTTCCTCTTTTCTTCTTGTTTTTTTACAAGTGCAGTGCAAACATCTGTACAGTTTTATTCCAACTATACTTAAATGTGAAATGCAAGACTAAATTTAGAGGAGGTCTAGCTTTTTTGGCATGAAAATATTTATGCATGTTTCAAGGCAACCACAAGCAACATTGCCCAGAATGCTTTCAATATTTTTGTATTGGCTATTTTTAAAAATGATGAATCTAAGCATGGATCTTAAGTATAGCTGGCTTGTGGTACAAGTGGTTGTCTACTGCGCATCATTATAGGGGTACACACAGATGTTGTACCAAACACACCATGAAAGCGGAAGATTTTTATGCCACTCCCATACCTCCATCAAAATTCTTATACCTGCAAGGGATACTGAGGGTACAGGAGACAGCTCGTCATATTACTGGAAATTAAAGGTGATTTTAAAAAATAATAAAAAGCTAGTACAGCCAATAATAAAATCTCTTTCTTGTCATTTTATAGACTAGAAAATAAATAATATTAAACATTTTTATATGTTGAAGACAAAATGTATTCAAAATTGTATCCAAGGTTTTATCTGAAATTTATAAAATAATTTACTGTTTCGCTTTGATGATAAAGCTAGATTTTTATACAATGCTCCTCTTTATATTCAAAGTCATTACTTCTTTATGAACACTCTACTTCTTTCACTGGACAAAAAAATTTGATTTTCCTGCCAAAGGGGAATGCCTGGTCTTTTAATAAAATGTATTCACTGCAAGAACCTCAATGGAATTAATTAATGCAAAGCCACTTTCATGGTTTAAGATCGTTTGGCAAAGATTAATGAAAGGCTGGGGTGTGAAACAGCCGCAACTTGATTTAACCTTGATAAACAGGGCCCAATGCTGATTCTCAACAGAGACATATTATTACATGATGCTATACATAACAAGTTTAAAGATATAATACAAGCGGCATTAAGCATTACTGTTATGCAGTCTATATTAAAAGGATAAACTTTACTTGTAAAATAACATCTTCAGTATCCTTTGTTTCCAAACTTTCCCCATTGCTGAACACATATTGGACACACAAACACAACACATATATAGATCACTGCAAGCATACTTTAATAGACTGATAAAGGGCTGTTCCACAATTTTTTGATTTAGTCTTTAAATATTGTGCATGCATGTTAATGCAAATGCACAACATTTGTTTGCATTCTAAAGGGAGGATGCAAAATGTGCTTGGATATTTTTAAACATACATTTATACATTAAATATTAAGGCTTATTGTAGTAATGTGAAATAGTGTGTTGTGTCCTTCCAATGTTAATATTATTTATTTAATCTAACATCTATATATATATATATATATATATATATATATATATAAAATTCACTAAGGCAAGACAACCATGAAAAGCACGCCGGAAGGGGCGTGGATTCACTAAGCCGCCAACAAGTGAGACACCTATGGCGCACACAGGAAGGAGCCACGCCCACCAACTCCAAGACCATTGGATACGACGACAACTTGCAGGGCCACGCCCACCAACTCGGACGCGAGGACACAGAAAAAATGGCGTCATTTTTATTCGTCTGTCGTAGAGGCCACATGCAGTGCAGGTCAGGTTAATGTCATGCACCTCCGAGCTACGTTGACTGTTCATAGAGGCATTTTCTCATGGAGGTGAATCGCCATATGCAGCGTGTGAAACGGTTTGCGAGGGGTATCCCATGGCATCCTTAAAACAATCCTTTACAACTGAGGTTAAAGTGCAATGAAGTAAGCAGTCTTTAAAAACCGAGTTTTCGGTTATGATGCACGGCCGCGTGCACTATAGCAAACTGTTTTACACGTTACATACAGCAATTCGCATCCGCGACAAACATGCGTCTTCTTAGATGCTTCTGCAGGAACACGGAAGATGTTTCCCTGCCCACCAACAGTCCTTTTTCACCGGCCGGCATCTATCCTCGCTCTCTAGGCATTCACACTGCCTGCCCATTTGCCCGGACGCAAAAACTCACCGACCACCCAGTTAGTCACTTTCGTCTGTGGTAAGAGTTCACATGCACGTCTAAGCCACGCGGCGTTTGTTATGCTGCGGGTTCACTATTGTGTTGTATTTTGCTCTCTCCAGAGTTCCATCTTTTCATTTACTTACTGTTGTATTCTCACACCAACCCGTTTTAGACATCCATGTCTTTCCAGAAGTGTTTAGCATTCAATAAAAAATTATGCACGAGATTGACCGTGTGTCTACCCAGCGCAGAAAGGCGTGGGTAAGCCGTTGAGCCCCATTCGGGCTGCAAGCAGTGGAATTCCCACTAAGTATGACTCATACGCTCCCACTGATTACGTCCCTACCCTTTGTACACAACCCCCTCCCACCTCGCTACTACCGTGGTCGGGTGTCTTGGTGGATTATATATAGAAAAGCAGCCAAAACCGAGGGGTATCCCATGGGATCCTTAAAACATTACTTTACAACTGAGATTAAAAACACAATGAAGTAAGCAGTCTGTAAAAACCGAGTTTTCGGTTACGACGCACGACCGCGTGCACCATAGCAAACTGTTTTACACGCTACATACAGCAATTCGCATCCGCGACAAACATGCATCTTCTTAGATGCTCCTGCACTTTGTACACACCCCCCTCCCACCTTGCTACCACCGTGGTCGGGTGTCTTGGTGAATTATATATAGAAAGGCAGCCAAAACCGCACAGAGCAATAAAAAGTCTAGAGTTCCATCTTTTTATTCACTTTCTGTTGTATCCTCAAACCCTCCCTTTTTAGACAACCATGTCTTTCCAGAAGTGTTTAGCATTCAATAAATAATTATGCATGACATTGAGCGTTTGTCTACCCGGCGCACAGAGGCGTAGGTAAGCCATTGAACCCCATTCGGGCTGCAAACCGTGGAATTCCCACTAAGTGCGTCCCAACCCTTTGTTCACACCCCCCTCCCACCTCGCTACTACTGTGGTCGGGTGTTGGTGGATTATATTTAGAAAAGCAGCCAACGACTCAAGTGACGAGTTGGAGGTGGGCACATGAGCGGGCAGTACATACTGAACGTGAAATCAGCAGACTAGCATGACGGAGGGAGCTGAATGGGCGTCTTTCTCCTCTCCTCCCGTTTTACACTCCGCGCCGTGCACCCCCATCCCTCCGTCTGGCAAGAGAAGGTGCGATTTTGGTCCACCAGTTTTCAGTCATGGACGATTGTATGTTGATTCGTTCCATGCATTTTTACAATGTTGCTTTTCTTGCTGATTTATTACATTACTAATTTTTCAAATGTTAATTTTCTCCCAGTGCTTAAACATTATTAAAAAACCGGCATGATTATGCGGCGTATGGTACGCCGCGGGTTGGCTAGTTGTTATTTATTTTCACAATCAGCTTAAGGGATGCAGGTGTTTCCATCTAAAGTATAATTTCTTTAAAGTAAACCAAGAAACTGAATACAGAAATGTAAAACATCCTTGTTTAGTACAGAAAATGCACACTATCTTATAGAAAAAAAATCACAATAGTACATTCATTATTCTTTCAAGGTCTTATTCACTTTAAAGCAGTGGTGTACATAGGGGCTGAGACTTCGGCAAAGAAAAAAAAATTAAATATCATTTACCTATCTTAAATCTTTCAGTGTTTCACCAAATTACAAATCATCACCATCAACGGAAATAAATAAGCATAACATTATTATATACCATATCATCAAATATAAACAATGTCCCATCAGCTAGAGATCCAGTAAAATAATTTAATAAGTACAACCGATCCTAGGCTAGTAGTATGTTGCAGGTGAAGCCACATTTTTATTATTCTTTTATTTTACAGTGTTGAGTGAATGCAGCATAATTCCTCTGCTCTTTAGATGCTGTAACTATTAAAAATGAAGGGATGCACATGGAAGTATAGGTAACATAAATCAGAGAACATACAAGTGCAACAAATTGAACTAATTCTAATATTTTATGCATACTCATATTGTGCTATGAAAGCAAGCTTCAATGACAAACCGTAAAGCACTGCACATAGATATTTTATTTACTTTTTATGTTTTACCTTTACAGATGTACAAGGCCTCTCACACTGTAGTGATATAATTAGAAATGTAACATGCTATAAATGTACTCATTTTTATAGAAGCCCTTAGTAGATGTCCCCTCTTTGAATCATGATTGTTCAATGCTCATTTCGGTGTACTTGCTTATTGTATACAATATGATTTTATTAAGCAATAGTTAGCATCTAGTATTATTACACACTACATGTACACATTTGCAAGAAATGTAGGCAAGAAGGCATCATCTTGAAAACTAAGGTTTGAAAATAAAAATGACTGCTAACACTGTGACATTTTTGGACCTCCATGTTTACTTTGATGCACTGCCAAACACTTTTAATTATTATATATATTATTATTACATTCTTTTCAATCTTGCAAGCTGGTAACACTCAGAGACTTCTCTTCTGATTGGGTTGTGACTTTGGGTCTGCCAGATCTCTTTTAAGGAAAACTAGAAAAACTGAGATGTTCTAAAACTTTTGACCAGTAGTGTACATCATGCTTTTATTATTTTAATTTCACTTACTAGGGTCATTTAGAATTCTAATTATGTTATTAGTTACAACTCTAACTCACTAAATACTGTGACAAAATAGGGTGAGTGAAAGGACAGTATGGGATAAGCTCTTAAATTGGCATTGCTCAGATCATGCCAGGCACCACAACAGAGTTAATGATGAGACCTGAAAACTTTGTAAGATCACAACATTCTTTATAGTACCATTTTATCTACAGTATATTAACCCTGTTCAGCCTATGCACAACTGGTTTATTTGGGTAGTAAAGAAACATCACTCTTGACTGTATACAAATTGCACTTACAATGATTTTCTCAAAGCTAACAGACGATAAACCTTACCTTTGTGACAGTCTGGTACCATTCGCAAAGTGTTGCTATAGAACACTGAATTCTCTTCTTGGGGATGCCGGATATATTGGCTTTAGGTTGAGTTTCCTCTTCATCCTCTTCGACTGATAAATGGTACCCCATCAGATGAAGCAGCAGTTTCTGTAATGTGTGTTTCAAAGCTAAGTTCAAAGAAAGTAGAAGGTAGACAGATCATGTGTAAAAGTGATATAACACTTTTAAGTGTAGTATCAAACATATAATTCTAAAACATTAATTTAACAGTGTACATTATATGATGATAGCAATGTCTATAACATGACAACACATCAAATGCTTCCAAAGAAAAAATATACTTTACTGCAAAAATATCAGTTTCAAAAATCAATAAAGGACATGTTTTTTCAGTCAAAAAAATTTGCTCTAAGGCTGCAAAAAACAGTGTCATGTATAATAACCATTGATAAAAAAGCCACCAATTAATTTTGTTATCAATTATCTGCCTTGTTACATACTATAAACATTACTTCATTGGCCAAGATAAACATTGTATTTTTAGATATGGGGTCGTTGGATGATGCAGAATTGATGAAGCGTTGAAAGAGTGCAGTCATTTCAACATTACATTTACCAAAAATATGTGTTTTGCAGAAGAAATAAGAGTGAGCTCACTTGGCATGACAGGACAACTGCAAAGAAAGCACATCTGAGTAATGGTGCTCTCTCTCTCACTTACACTAGGGCAGCACTCTCAAGGTTTTTCTTCTGGCAGCTCAAAATCCTTATCAAAAAGAATCTGACTATCGGCAATATGTAAAATATCTGCTGCAGAGTATCTATTATGATGATGTTAACGATCAGAATTTCATACCATACTGTAAGGAAAGAGGCTTTAAGTGTACAGTGCATCCGGAAAGTGCTCACAGCGCATCACTTTTTCCACATTTTGTTATGTTACAGCCTTATTCCAAAATTGATTAAATTCATTTTTTTCCTCAGAATTCTACACACAACACCCCATAATGACGGCGTGAAAAAAGTTTACTTTAGATTTTTGCAAATATATTAAAAATAAAAAAATTGAGTAAGCAGATGTATATAAGTATTCACAGCCTTTGCCATGAAGCTCAAAATTGAGCTCCGGTGCATCCTATTTCCCCTGATCATCCTTGAGATGTTTCTGCAGCTTAATTGGAGTCCACCTGTGGTAAATTCAGTTGATTGGACATGATTTGGAAAGGCACACACCCGTCTATATAAGGCCCCACAGTTGACAGTTCATGCCAGTGCATAAACCAAGCATGAAGTCAAAGGAATTGTTTGTAGACCTCCGAGACAGGATTGTCTCGAGGCACAAATCTGGGGAAGGATACAGAAAAATTCCTGCTGCTTTGAAGGTCCCAATGAGCACAGTGGCCTCTATCATCCATAAGTGGAAGAAGTTCGAAACCACCAGGACTCTTCCTAGAGTTGGCCGGCCATCTAAACTGAGCGATCAGGGGGGAAGGGCCTTAGTCAGTGAGATGACCAAGAACCCGATGGTCACTCTGTCAGAGTTCCAGAGGTCCTCTGTGGAGAGAGGAGAACCTTCCAGAAGGACAACCATCTCTGCAGCAATCCACCAATCAGGCCTGTATGGTAGAGTGGCCAGGCTAATACCATAGCTACAGTGAAGCATGGTGGTGGCAGCGTAATGCTGTGGGGATGTTTTTCAGTGGCAGGAACTGGGAGGATAAAGGGAAACATCCTGGATGAAAACCTGCTCCAGAGCGCTCTTGACCTCAGACTGGGGTCACGGTTTATCTTTCAGCAGGACAATGACCCTAAGCACACAGCCAAGATATCAAAGGAGTGGCTTCAGGACAACTCTGTGAATGTCTTTGAGTGGCCCAGCCAGAGCCCAGACTTGAATCCGATTGAACATCTCTGGAGAGATCCTAAAATGGCTGTGCACCGACGTTTCCCATCCAACCTGATGGAGCTTGAGAGGTGCTGCAAAGAGGAATGGATGAAACTGGCCAAGGATAGATGTGCCAAGCTTGTGACATCATATTCAAAAAGACTTGAGGCTGTAATTGCTGCCAAAGGTGCATCGACAAAGTATTGAGCAAAGGCTGTGAATACTTATGTACACGTGATTTCTCCGTTTTTTTATTTTTAATAAATTTGCAAAAACCTCAAGTAAACTTTTTTCACATTGTCATTATGGGGTGTTGTGTGTAGAATTTTGAGGAAAAAAATGAATTTAATCCATTTTGGAATAAGGCTGTAACATAAAAGAATGTGGAAAAACTGACGCGCTGTGAATACTTTCCGGATGCACTGTATCCGACTCCAATCATTTTGTGGTCTTTGCCGCCATCTAGTTGAGAATAAAAGCAAACAGTACCCTAACTTTTGCTGATGTTTAACAATGGTTTTAGTCTGCCATCACTTGACGTTGACCTTTGTCCACAATAACCTTAATGGCTAGACTTTACACTTAGTAAGATTTGTTGTTATGCATTTTTTGACAAACGGGAAATAATTTTGGTACAAAGGAGAGCATTGTTTATGGAATAAAACTGTGCAGAAGTATTTTAATAAAAAATAAAAAAAATAAAAATATTAAAACACCTGATAAACCAGCTACCTGAATAGCAAAATAATCACTACTTGCAGCGTTAATATGTACCATAAAAATGTACAGATAACTTTTTAACTAACCAAAAAATGTACTATCAATGAAAATAATAAGGCAATGCCAAAAAACACTTTTTCCAATAATTTGAAGATTGAAATTTATTTTGTATGAAAAAGTATGTTTAACATTATTTTTAAATAATAGTTTCTTATTGAAACCTTTTTTAGAACTACAAAATCGTTTATAAGTTATGTTCGGAACTTGATCTGTTTGAAAATTTATAAAAGTTTTATAGAAAAGTGTAATCTGCCTTTACAGAAAATAATTGTAGACAATATTGAAATGTGAAAGTGAATAGTAAGTGAAGCATACACAGTTACAATACTTGCAATTCTCCTTAACATACTGTACATTTCATATGTTTAGCAAAACATTGTTGGCAGAGCAGTTAAATGGCATATTTTTTAGATTTAGATTTAATTAAAATCTTACATCAAATGGCGTATTTTAAGGCCAGATGCTCTTCCTTACACTAGCCTGCTTAAATTGCCTTTTATGTGATACAACAGGGACGGTGACCTTATTCTAATTTAAGTTCATAGGGTAAAAAGCAGTGCTGAAGATGATGAATACGGATAAAGCAGCTGGCTGATCTAACGCATATAGATTATGTTGAAGGCAGTGGAAAGCCTTGGAGCTGAATGGTGGACAGACCTGTAAAACATTAGTGTGGCAGATGAGGACAAAACACTCCAGGTAAGGGGATGGTGAAAAGTGCAAGTGCTTTTATTAAAAAAAACTCAACAAATGTCAGAAGTGTTCAAAAGTGCAGTGCTTCAAAAAACATTCGGTAAATAAATAAATAATTCATAAAAAGAAGGGGACTTTGTGGAGGTTAACATCAGAATAAATAAAGTCAATAAAACAAGGTTAAAATTCAGGCAGGAAACTGTCCTTTCTAAAAAGCCTGTTGCATTCTTTTTCACTGGCGGCTTCCCATGCTTATCCCAAACGGACATTGCAGCAAAAGAGTTGCACTACCAACAGATGCACCTGACCTTCCACAGGTCCGGGTCCCTGTTATCCCATGGCTACAGTAAGACTCCCTCTCTGGACTTAGGCATGGGTCCCCGATGGCCATGGCGCTCACATTGAAGCTCTCCTCTCAAGTCTCCTCGACCCCTGCTACCTTCCCAGTCTCGCTTCTTTTAGCACGCATCTCCCTAAGTTGCTTAGCCAGAGTGATCACTCTTTCAGCCCCCAGGCGACAGCCACTCATTCCGCTCAAGGGGCTCGCCTTCCCAGTTGCCTGCCTTCACCCACTCTCGAATTCACTCACATACACTGGTTTGTTCTTCCTTCCTGTCTTCTTGTCCCTCTCTCACTTTAACCTCCATTTTCTTCTTGCTTTTTTCTTAACTTGATTTTCTTTTGTCTCGCCCTCCCGCTTCCCTTTTAAAATGGGGACGTGGCAAAGCTGCAGGAATCACCAGCTCCCAGCGTCAATTAGGGTTGCGGGCGATCCTGCACCTTTGCGCTAAGTGCAGGGCTGTCTGCTCCCGCATCGCATACAGGAACCTAATCCTTAATAATTATTTACATTACCTTACCTGTGATGCACGTTAAATGATGCACGTTACTGGCCTATCGTTATAGTTTCTATCAGACAGTTGTGGCAAGTGCCCTCTTCTTTCTATCAGATGGTTGTGGCAAGTGCCCTCTTCTACGCGGTGGTGTGCTGGGGAGACAGCATAAAGAAGAAGGACGCCTTACACCTGGACAAACTGGTGAGAAAGGCAGGCTCTATTGTAGGCATGGAGCTGGACAGTTTGACATCCGTGGCAGATTGACAGGTGCTGAGCAGGCTCCTGTCAATCATGGAGAATCCACTGCATCCACTAAACAGTATCGTCTCCAGACAGAGGAGCACCTACTGCTGTCACTGTCCTGCTCCACTGACAGACTGAGGAGATCGTTCCTCCCCCACACTATGTGACTATTCAATTCCACCCTGGGGGTGGGGGGGGGGTAAACGTTAACATTATACAAAGTTATTGTCTGATATACCTGTATTTTTATCAATCTTTAATTTAATATTTTTTAATATATATATATATTTTTATTAGTATGCTGCTGCTGGAGTATGTGAATTTCCTCTTGGGATTAATAAAGTATCTATTCTGATCTGCCCGATTACCCTATTCATATGATGGGATAATATTTGCCATTTTGTAGTTCTCTGGAATTTCCCTAGTACCCGGTGACTTCCTAAAAATATGTGTGAAGGATTTATTTATGCATTTACTAATATTCTTAAGAACTTGAGAATAAATATGATCTTATCCTGATGTTTTAGTAGTCCCTGTTACAAATAGGAGGTTATCCCATTTCCTCAAATGTGAAGATTTCAGTACAATGCAAATTTACAGCATTTACTATTTCACCATCTGCATATGTTAATTCCTATTTACTATGCCTAACCAGCAGCAGCAAGCACATCACACCCATCCTGCTCAGTCTTCACTGACTCCCTGTATCTTATAGAATCGAATATAAAATCCTACTAATAACCTACAAAGCCTTAAATAACCTCATGCCAAACTACATCAGTGACCTTCTCCGTCACCATGTGCCTGCCTGCCCACTAAGGTCCTCTGAATCTGGCAATCTTGTTGTACCCCACACTAATCTACACCCCATAGGTGACAGGGCCTTCAACTGTATAGCGCCCAGACTCTGGAATGACCTACTGAATTTAATGAGATCAGCCGAATTCATGAATTCTTTCAAAAAAAACAACTCAAAACTCATCTGTTCAGGAAGGCTTTTAGCTCTACTTGACCTTATTACTCTCAGTTTACCTCTCTGTCAAGATGCTCAGGTAACCTGTATGTGTGTGTGCTAGACCATCAATTATGTTGTCTGTTAGGCTTTTTTTTTTCCCTCTGAATTCACTGTCGTAATCTTTATTTATTTATTAGGTTTGTACAATGCTATATACTGTATACCCTGCCGTTCTTTCTTATATTCTGCAAGAGCATGGGAAAGGCACTATATAAATAAAATGTATTATTATTATGCCCGATACACCTCACCTCCTCCTTGACTGTTTTTTTACTACTAAAATACTGACGGAATATGTTTTGGGTCATCTTTCTATCCTGATCTTTATAAAATACTAAATCTAGACAGGCTTCCCACCATGTTGATGCTTTAACATGTCACGTTAAAAAAATAGTCACAAAGTACATCTGTAAACTCCTGCTTAATATTCGTGTAGCACCCATGACTATGATATCCCCCTGTAAACTTGACTTTTTTAATATTATTAAAAAGATGCACATTGAAATTACTGTCTGCATTGTGGAGTCTATAGCACACCAAACAAATAAGGCCAAATTCCCTACTTACTGCTTTCCAGATGTTCTCACTAAGCTGTGGTTCATCATCCAACTGAAGAAGACTTCCATTTAAATTCTGTTTTACATAAACAACCATAAACTACTTTTCTGTTCTGTCTACCCTTCCTAAAATGTATACCATATATATATACTCATCTCCATTCTTTTTATTTAGCCAGGTTTCTGTTATTGCTATATCATAATTATGCTCAGTTACATAGAACTCCAGTTCTCTTCTTTTATTACTGATACTTAAGGCAAGCTAATTTTAATGTGTTATTTTATTTTTGTATTTAAACTCTGGGTTAGAATTTACATCGCAGGCATATTTGTTTTCACACTGTTTTTTGCCTGCCTACCACCTCAGAGTTTTCAGAGACACTATCCAGCTCCTTAAGGACCTAAAAACAGTTTGACACTTCCAATTCTGCATAGTAGCCTCCAGGCAGTGTGCACCCTTTGCTTTGTGACTAATCTATCTCTACCCATCCTGTCTGGAGTCTCCTCCCACTTCATTTTAGGAGTGAAGACTATCTCATTAAAGGACACCTGGTCCAGGTCCATCAATTCTATGCTGCAATGCAGGCCAGACAAGTCCTCTTCCATTTCAGGGGCCCTGAGCTGAAGATGCTGGATAAGCTAGCATTTCCTGCAGACATACCCTTCAAGAAGAACTCACCCCTCTAAGCCATCCTCCAAAAAAGTCCAAAATCCAACAGGACTTGCATTGCACTGGCCTTCCTTTAAAAATGTGGCTCTGGATTACTAAACTCTTTTTATTAAAATTAAATGATTTAACTTAAATTATTAAAATTAAAAAATTAACAAATTAAAGAACTACCACAGTTATTAAACACTTTCTTGCTCCTTTAGCTACTATAAAACTCTCCCCTTGACTTGCTGCTGTGTGCCTTTCATTGAAGTTATTAAACTTTACTTTTCCCTGTCTGTTACATAATTTTGCACCCTTCTTATTATCTCCTTCCTTTGAAGATCTTTGGTTACACCATTTGTATTACATCTTATTCATTAACCTTTATTGGTGTCACCCTCTTAAATGTGCTAACTTTCCTGACTGGTAAGAACTGTTCTATCAAGTAAAATGTTTTACACATTACTTCTTTCTTACTAAGAAAACTACTAAATACCAGCTGCTATTCTCTTGTCAGTTTCTATTGCCACGAGCCCTTTCTTAACTATTCTCAAGTCAGCCATCTACCTGTACTTAAATACTTTCTTCCTAAAAAATGAGTGCATATAGCCACACTTTCCACTAATGCTAATGCTTTACTGTACAAGTCCAATATGGTGTTCTATCCAATATTTTTTTATATGCCTTAATTTCTTCCCACTATGGAATCGCTGTTAATTTTTTTTTTTTACTATTCATTGCTACATCCCTGGTTATTAACTTATGGACTTGTCAGTTTCTGCAGCTGTTTTCTGCACTTTCTGTCCCACCTTGCCTCGCCGATACTAGTTTTGAATACTAGTAACATGTACATGTAACAAGTAATTTTTCCATGCGCTTCTCCCAAACACATAGATACCTTAACTCCAGTGTGAGTTGGGGGAAAAGAAAAACCCTTCTAGGGTTAAAAAGCTTTAAAAAGAAAAAAAATCTTAGTAGCAACCAAAAAAATAAAGTTGTTAGGAGTAAATTTTTTATTTTAGTTGACTCTCACACTGCAGTATCATAAAACACTAACTTACATTAAAGTTTACACAACAAGTTAACGTTTTTTGAATTCAAATCTTTCCATTGTTGTTAATTATCAAAGAGTGTATAAACTAAAATAATGCCAAAAAACATGCATTGACATAATTTAGCTTGTACTAGTGAAAACTAAAGTAAGATCTAACTGTATTGTAAAGGAACCTGCTTTTTAAATGGGATTTCACATATGAAATGTACACTGAGAGTGGCAAGTGTAACTGAAAAAGAGGTGGTGGAAGGAGATATGAAAAGAATGACTCTCAACCCAAAGAATGCTCAAGAGAGTGAAAAAGGGATTTCAGAAACAACAGGCCAACTTGGGTAAACTTGGTTAATAAAGTGATGGTGATGAAGGTATCAACAGGGGTCAATAGCAGTTTGCTATATACTTTAGACAGAATGAAGAGATGGTAAACATCTCATCATCATCCTGCTCTGGATAAGTGGGTTTAAGAAAATGCTCTGTTTTCATTGCTACCTCTACCATGTCACCAGTTTTATCCAAATATTCTACATGTTGACCTATAGGTGACAGTAGTTAAACTAAAAGATATGGTTTAAAAAGAAACACTTCATTCCTCACAAATAATATATTAAAATTGTGGATATTAAAAACTGCAAAATTAGAGTGAAGGGCAAAATGAATAGCAACATATCACAAACTAAACATATTTTGTCAAAGTGTCATAAATACATTTGCCAGAAAAGAAATTTCTGGCACAATTTCAAATAAAACAGGTTAAATAAATCACAAGTATACAAATACCATTCAGCAATAAAAATATTTAGGGAAAACATCACAGAATAACACATTTGCAGACAACTATAAGTCCAAGATGAAGCATATTATACGATTACTTAGTATGCCAACACATGCTTGACACCAATGTAAAGTACACTGATTTAAGCAATAATGAATCAGCATTGACCACAGCATGGCATTTGCACCCCCTAGTGACAAAAACATTGAGCAATTAGGATTTATTCAGTTTAAAGTGTTGAAAACATTCTGAAGTATCTAGTATATCTAATAGAAATACACAATTACAAGCTCACTAATTAAATACATCATTTGCCCCAGAAATTAACTACAAATGTCATGAGTCCACAGTTTGCAAACTCTCACAATGTTTTAGCAAACTATCTTGTTCTAACCACATACACAGTAACAAGAAATATAAAATATGCTACTTTTTTATACTTACATGGACAATCTTTTGCATCAAGACCAACCACATATGGTGTAACTGACTGATGAAGCAACTCGCATAAGTTCTGAAAAGTCATATTGTGGTCTGTAACATTCACACCTGAAAAGAATTGGAAAATATATTTAAAAATGCACATATTAAATAAAAACCTGTGGAGTTTTAGCCACTTTCAGTAACTTGCTAAATAAGTAAATGCTGTAAGGCCTATCAAGAAAATAGTTACATTATTGTATAAATCAAACCACAGTATATATCACTTCTTGAAAAATAATAAAACAGACCTCTTAGATTAATAATAGTAATGAGATTTAGGGCAAAGATTTTTTTTTTTTTGCATCATTGTCTCAATTACACTGATACTTATTTAAGTGTTTTCAAAGTCTTCTATATAAATACATAGTTATTATAAATCAAAAGTACCTCTATATAGTAAGTAAAGTTTTACTCAGAAATTATTAGTTTATATAGAAGTACAAATAATATACATCCGTTCCAAATCATGTGAATTTGGCTGACAAGAAGAATCACATTTAAGAAATTTTGTATTACATGTTAAATTTTTACCGCTACTCCTTCAGATTAATGATAGTAAAGAGCGCTTAAAGCACTGTTAACTGACCCAGGACAAGAGCAGCTGTAGGGATTTCACTTGACCTCATTCGAAATGTCCATTCATCTGTTTTAGAACGAAAAAATGTTGTAGACGTTCTTGCAAATTCTGCCAAACTGTCCAGTATGTTTTTATTCAACTCTTCTTGAATGCTCTATGATAAAATATGAAAATCACAATTATTATGTGTCAATTAAAACCCTGGTGCTGGAGGGTTGCAGGAGCTAAAAATTTTAATTCCAACTAATTTCTTAATTAGAATCCAGTTCTTGTAGCGACTTAAAATTAACAAAAATGTTCTACTCCTTGTTCCTTTTATTCTGATGCATCAGAAATGCCAACAAGTTTAACTTTCTTTTTTATTCCAAAATATAATACATACTCTATATATGGCAAGTTATTAGATTAGATACAAGTAGATTATAAATATATTTCCCTTCTACACCAAAAAAAGAAAAATGAGACAATAATAGCAAGTAGTGATCAATCTAAAATTTTACAATGGCTACACAGTTTATAACTATTATGGATGACTGAGGAAAGCTTCGAGGAGTACTAATTGATGATGGCATTGATAAAAGGCTACAAAAAAGGGCAGAAAAAAGTACTTTTTCCAACTGCGAAATTGTAATGTTTTCCAATTTTATGTAGCACTAGACATTTTTTTTACCATTGAACTGTAGTAGAAAGATTAGAATTCCTCCAACTGTAACACAACCATCTACAACTATGGTGGATTTTAATCACATAGTAATGTTCACCAAGCAATGGTGCACCTCCTGGTATCGGCTCAAAAATATATTACAAGACAAAGATTAATTATAACCATGATGTTATTGGATAGCTAGATAAAAACTGTAGTCCAGGACAGTCACCTATAAACAGGGTTTATGTTAAGGTAGATTTCTGACAGCCTTAGTCGAGGGACAGGTATGCATTGTACAATTGTGAGTTCAAATTGGCATACTGAGGAATACTGTATTAAATCTAACTCCAATTTGTTGTCTGATGATGTAATTGTAAAATTTTGTCATCAGTGTAATCTGAAAGTATCATGAAATGTGTTATTATATAAGCACTTCTATAATTATGAGATACTTCTATAATCAGCAATAGTATTTTGTAATAATGCCTCTGAGGTAAATAATGGGGGAAGGTGGGAAAGTATATTACCTTCACAAAAATCACTGGCTTGTATACAAAGTAAAATGCGTTTGTGAGAGGTTATATTTAGAACCCTGAGATACCTAAACATGAGGGTATTTAGATGTATATGAAGTAAATACTGTATTGCACTTTTGGGTGTAATTGTGAACACTGATAAAAACTAGTGTGATCACTGGAGCAGCCTTGGCCTGTAAGATTTTAGTTAGACAGATGAAGATGAATTCTAGGGATTCCTTCACTTTTGTCTCAAAGAACATTGTATTATTGGTGATATATATACAGTTGAATACCCATTTGGACCTGTAGGTTTTCTACTTTGAAAAAGATTTTATGACAAAAAAAATTAGAAAGTAAAAGGATCAGCATGCACTTCTTTTGGAATTTCAAAATGTAAAGTTCAAACTATTATTAATTTCTGACAAAAGTCCGAGGCTAGCAAGGCAAGTAAACAAGAACTAATCATTAAGATATCATTTTTTTTTCTTTTGGTTTAAATAGCTCATGCTCAGCTTTTAGCAGGTTATCTAAACCATTTTAAGTTTTTACATAATTTAATTAGGACTCAAGCCTTACACTTTTCATGTGCATTTGCTACACATAAAAAGTAAGAACAAATATATACATTTAAAACTGTACATTTCTTTTGCAAATAACTATCATCATGAAAAAAAGCACAATTTCACACCTAAAATGAACGCAATCACTAAATTAATCCATATGTAAAATGTCACAATATATTAGATTACTTGTAGATGATACAGAAATATTAGCTTTCCCTCTTAAAAATTTCTGTCCAATGTTTAAATGTTAAAATTTAGAGTCTATGTATCTGGAAGAGATAAGTTCATTCAGTACCTAGTCTTCAGTTTTAGATATACATTTAGAGTATGAGTGGTTAGCACTGCTGTCTTACAACTCCTGAATGCTGCGTTCAATTCCTGAATCACACACTGCACACTTATAGTTGCACTCTCCCAACGTCTGAATGGATTTTCAACCATGTTTTTTACCTTCCATAAGCATTTAAGTTAATTGGCCACTCTAAAACAGCCCCATGTAGGAGCAACTGTATAAATAAGTGTGACAACTGATTGACCAGCTCCCTAGCCAGGGTTAGCTCATGTATTTGCAACCTATGCCATTTAGATAGGTAGTGGCATCCAGCAGCGGATAAATTGGATAAGCAGGTTAGAAAACAGAAGGATGGAGGAATTTTATTTAAAAAAATACATCTAGAACATATGCTGATAAATGATGTTGTACAAATCCATTTTAGGGCCAACTACAGTCATATATGGTCTAAATCCAATGCTAAACTGGCCTTGCACCAGGCACTCATATGGTTCAAAAATGAGGACACTAAACATACTGCTGGCAATAATGAAAATCTAAAACTTGAACTATACAGAAAACCAAATATCTGCAGTAATTTGTCTGAATGTGCAACTTAATGTTATGGCTGAAAAAGATTGGCAGGTCATAGGAAAAACAAATATACTATTTTAGCCTATTTTCATTAAGCATCATAGTGTGTAAACTATTAAGTAACAATTTGTAAATGCAGGTCTTACGTCCGTTTCCAATTTAATTTGCTGCCATAAAGACTGAAGGGTCTCAAACCGCAGTTTGCTGGATGCAGACTCTTCATCCTCATCATGAAAATAGTCACCTGTGGTTGGAGGATACACAAAACAAAAATGTGTCAAATAAATGAGACAAACTCAGCTATATATTTTTTCTTTTATTATATGAAAAAAAAATATTTTTCTTTACATTTTATTTCATTTTAAAACCAAAATAGACATACACTGTAAGGAATACAAATAAATTAAATCTGCAACAAGGTTGTCCTAAATACATGAACAAGCTAAATATAAATGAAAATGATAAACAATTTGATATGAAAAGTAAAGATGCCATATAATTGATGAATACCCAAGATACATATGAAAAGTAAAAATGCTGTATGATAGATTAATTAAAAGACATAAATGAGTACATCCTCTTAAAATAGTTCAGTTGAAGGAATAATCCACCCAAAAATTATATTTTTTATGTCCCTTACCCCCATGTATTTTGTAGTGATGGACGATAAATTTTAATTCATGCAGAACAGAAAAGGAGAAATTTATGACATAACAGAACTCAATGCTGGTCAGTGCTCTACAAAAACTGACAATGAGAAGAAAGGCCACAGGAGAAAAAAAAAAAATCTTGTGTAGCATAATCAGTGTCTGTTATCCAGTTGCTTGCTCAAAGCATGCAAAAAATATTGTTAAACAGTTACATCTGGAATTATTAGCACATGTGGAAGAATATATGATCAATTTGTAGGTGTCTATTCGGGGATTATATTCTGCTATGTGAATTTATAACTCCTGTCACTAGGAAAATATGATGTTGTTTAACAATAAGTAATGAAGTGGGTTTCATGTATGTTAAATAGTTTCATACTTGATATTTTCTTTAAGTTGTGACCAAAATTATATCTGCATATGTACTTATTAAGTACAGTATATCATATCAATAAAATATTTCCACAGGGTGTCAGTAGAAGTCTGTGAAGGCAAAGAAGTTTCAAGAACAGGCAGTTACTGAAAGTACAATTAATGATCTCTATAAGCAATAAAACTGATAAATGTTTGCGAAGGGTCACCGAACATGACTGAACTGTTGTTAGTAGAAGGTAAGCAGGTTGACATTGATTGATAGGATGGCTAGTGTTGGGGGGGGAGATGTTTAAGCTACAATAGTGGAGACTGTTTTAACGATATTATTCAGGACTTTTTGTTAAATTAAAATATTTTGGTTCATTTTCTTTCACACCCATACATAAATAGTAAATCTAAAAACTCGCTGGAGTGACTTTCTTACTTGAGGACCTGCCTCTCCCTATCATTTGTTGGTCAAGTGTTCTGTCTTCAATTCAAAAAGTCACTCCTGTGAGTCTTTGGATTTGCTGTTTATGTATATGTATAGATCTAAAAGACATCCATAGCTCTCTCTGGAAGGATCTTGCACTGTCGCAGGTTAGCACAGAGGCAAAAAGGAAAGTGGGAAGTTGTGAATAATGAGGTACATTGAAGTGTGGAGTAACCAAGTTGGATCTGCATGCTGGAGGAAAGATCATAAGGTGTTGTCCAGTAGATCAAAGAAGAGCAAATACAAGCACTACACAAGAACTTGAGTGAAGTAGGTTGAAATGCGCTGTGACTTGTCCTGGTTCATTTGTTTTCATTTTACTTAGGAGCTAACAGGTTAAACAATAAGCAGTCTATCAGTAAAACAACATCTAAAAATATAAGATGTTTCATAAATGAGAGGAGACCATTCAGTTGATCAGGCTTATTTGGGTAGTTACCATCTACGTTGGCTCAATATCTTACCCATATGCTTTTAAAAAGTTGTTAAGGTTTCTTCTTGAACTACATGACTCTGTAGTTTGTTCCAGATTCCCAAAACCTTGTTTAACAAGGTGCCTCCTTTAATCAGTCTTAAATGCACTAACCCTTAATTTCCAATGGTGTCCTGGAATTCACAATTGATTCAATTTTACAGGTACCTCGGAAATTTCTGAAGATTAGGTCACCCAAACAATTTCCTCTGCTCAAGACTTAAGCATTTTAATTCTGTAGGACATGCCCTTTAGTCTTGATATGAACTTAGTGCTGGAAGCTGTGCAGAGAAAAGCAACCATGTTTTTTTTCATGTCATGGTGACAAAAACTGCATATAGTAATCTAGATGCAGTCTCACTAATGTACTATAAAGTCTGCTCTTTAATTTAAATTCGCTTTTTTTTTTTTTTACAATACTACCTATCCTGTAATTTGCCTTTGTAATTGCTTCTGCACATTGCCTAAATGATAATTTTGCTTCACTGTAAATTCCCTGAATTCTTAACCCCTTAATTTCAACAAAGATTTAGTGTGGAACTGCACTAAAGGCATTTTGAAAGTCTAAGTAAATTATATCATATGATTTGTTTTGTCTGTTAATGCAATTTCCTTTTTATTAGCCCACGCTGTTATTTCAAGAGTGCTGTATGAGAGACTTATTTTTTACTTTTTAGTACACTTTTTAACTTGATATAAGCGTCGTTTTAAAAAGTATTTATATATATATTATTTTCAACTTTTTAGTTTTGGGTTTGTTTTAGTATAATTTTGTAATCAATATTTTAACACTTCCTTAATATTTATATCCATTAATAGTGCCATCTATTGGTGAAATCTTTAAATAAATATTCTTCATATGAAAATTTCATTTCTTAATTAACATGGATTAATTGATCAATTAGTGAAACTGATTATTGATTCATGTATTGTCATAGGAAGTGAGTAAGTGTGCAAAATTTCAAGTCATTTGGACAACAGGAAGTGGGTTAAATATTGATTACAAGAGTTTGCTAAAAGACATCTGAAGGACTCCGAGATGGTGAGAAATAAGATTCTCTGGTCTGATGAGACCAAGATAGAACTTTTTGGCCTTAATTCTAAGCGGTATGTGTGGAGACAACCAGGTACTGCTCATCACTTGTCCAATACAGTCCCCACAGTGAAGCATGGCGGTGGCAGCATCATGCTGTGGGGGTGTTTTTCAGCTGCAGGGACAGGGCGACTGGTTGCAATCGAGGGAAAGATGAATGCGACCAAGTACAGGGATATCCTGGACAAAAACCTTCTCCAGAGTGCTAAGGACTTCAGACTAGGCCGAAGGTATGACCCTAAGCACACAGCTAAAATAATGAAGGAGCGGCTTCACAACAACTCTGTGACTGTTCTTGAATGGCCCAGCCAGAGCCCTGACTTAAACCCAATTGAGCATCTCTGGAGAGACCTAAAAATGGCTGTCCACCAACGTTTACCATCCAACCTGACAGAACTGGAGAGGATCTGCAAGGAGGAATGGCAGAGGATCCCCAAACACACGCAATGTATATATCTATATATAAACTGCTCAAAAAAATTAAAGGAACACTTTTATATCAGAGTATAGCATCAAGTCAATGAACCTTCTGGGATATTGATCTGGTCGGTTAAGTAACAGAGGGGGTTCTTAATCAGTTTGAGCTGCTTTGGTGTTAATGAAATTAACAAAAGGTGCACTAGAGGGGCAACAATGAGGCAACCCCCTAAACAGGAATGGTTTAACAGATGGAGGCCACTGACATTATTCCCTCCTCATCTTTTCTGACTGTTTTTTCACTAATTTTGCATTTGGCTACAGTCAGTGTCACTACTAGTAGCATGAGGCGATACCTGGACCCTACAGAGGTTGCACAAGTAGTCCAGCTTCTCAAGGATGGCAAATCCATAAGTGCCATTGCCTCCTTTGGGCAAGGAGGAACAGGATGAGCACTGCCAGAGCCCTACAAAATGACCACCAACAGGCCACCGGTGTGAATGTCTCTGACCAAACAATCAGAAACAGGAGTTCATGAGGGTGGCCGGAAGGCCCGACATCTTCCAGTGGACCCTGTGCTCACTGCCTGACACCATGGAGCTCGATTGGCATTTATCATAGAATACTAGAATTGGCAGGTTCACCACTGGCACCCTGTGCTTTTCACAGATGACAGCAGGTTCACCCTGACCACTTGTAACAGACGTGAAAGGGTCAGGAGAAGCCGTGGAGAACGTTATGCTGCCTGCAACATCGGTTAGCATGACCGGTTTGGTGGTGGGTCACTGATGGTTTGGGGAGGCATATCCATGGAGGGACGCACAGACCTCTACAGGCTAGACAATGGCACCTTGACTGCCATTAGGTATCGGGATGAAATCCTTGGACCCATTGTCAGACCCTATGCTGATGCAGTGGGTCCTGGGTTCTTCCTGGTGTAAGACAATACCCGGCCTCATGTGGTGAGAGTATGCAGGCAGTCCCTGGAGGATGAAGGAATTGATACCATTGACTGGACCCCACGCTCACCTGACCTAAATCCAACAGAACACCTCTGGGACATTATGTATCGGTCCATCTGATGCCACCAGGTTGCATCTCAGACTGACCAGGAGCTCAGTGATGCCCTGGTCCAGATCTGGGAGGAGATCCCCCAGGACACCATTTGTCATCTCATTAGGAGCATGCCTGACATTGTCAGGTATGCATGTAAACACACAAGCACATAGGGGCCATACAAACTACGGAGTACAGTTTGGAGTTGCTGCAATGAAATTTCGGCAAAACGGACTAGCCTGCTGCATCATTTTTTCACGTTGATTTTTGGGGATTCTTTTAATTCAGCCCTATGTAGGTTGATAATTTTCATTTTAATCAAATGATGTGGCATCCTTTCGAGTTTTCTTCCTAAGTTACTAAGCATCTGGTGTTCATCTGGTGTTTCTCCAAACAATGCCTTTAAGAGCAAAACCAAATTCCATTTCAAATAATTTGATAAATTCAAGAAATATTAGAGTGTTATTTATTAACCCTCATAAGAGAAAAAGAGGAAGGTTTATGGATGTGGTGAGAGAGGAAATGCAGGTGGTGGGTGTAACAGAACAAGATGCAGAGGACAGAAAGGTATGGACGAAGATGATCCGCTGTGGCGACCCCAAACGGGAGCAGCCGAAAGAAGAAGAAGAAGAAGAAGAAATGTAAATGGGATTACATTGATTTGAAATTGGGCAGCACGGTGGCGCAGTGGGTAGCATGGAGTTTGCATGTTCTCCCTATGTCTGCATGGGTTTCCTCCGGGTGGTCAGGTTTCCTCCCACAGTCCAAAGACCTGCAGGTTAGGTGCATTGGCGATTCTAAATTGTCCCTAGTGCGTGCTTGGTGTGTGGATGTGTGTGTGTGTGTGTGTGTGTGTGTGTGTGTGTGTGTGTGTGTGTGTGTGTGTGTGTGTGCGTGCCCTGCGGTGGGCAGGTGCCCTGCCTGAGGTTTGTTTCCTGCCTTGCACCCTGTGTTGGCTGGGACTGGCTCCAGCAGAAACCTGTGACCCTGTAGTTAGGCTATAGCGGGTTGGATGATGGATGGATGGATGTATGTTTCCAATACAAAATGTGTTGAATGCATACGATTTTGAGCAATTGTGGGCAAATGAATTCAAGGAGTTGCATTATTTTGCTTAGCATAACCGTTTCTTGCATGCTTATATTTTTATAGGTAATATAATCCAAAAATACACATACACACAGCTGTTTCACATAAAGTATACAGAAGAATTGTAGATGAAAAGCACTACACAAATGAAAATGCGAGTGATTAGAACTTCAACATCAATTTTTTTCACCTTGCATACTTTTCAAAATAAAGAGTGACCTGACATTTCCAAGTAAATTGCTGCTCTCCTACAAGAAGCAGAAAATTAACACAAATACATGTTTTCAGAACCAGGGATCAAGTAACTATATGGCCTTATGTCTAAATTTGGCCTCCAATTAACTTTTATTCTCCTACCTTAACGTGCAAATGGTTTATCACCGTTTCTTTTTGCTGATCTCATTAATTTTTATATTTTTGTGCACATTCTGGTATCACTAATGCACTAATAACAAGTTACCCATTAATTCGGAGGATAAAATTCTTTATTGAAAGTGCAGTTTTTCGTTACAGGGTCAGTGATCTATCAGCAAATGTGAGTAATGTTTCATTATGATCACTGCCTAAAACAAAGCTGAAACCCAAACATTTTGACATTTAGCCAGAAGATGGTTTTGCAGGGTTAGAAAATTGTTGATTACCGAATTAGCATATGTCTATTTTAGTTACCACTATCACTATTGGCTTAATGTTTTCCAAGTGTGTTTCTCTGGATTACTAATTTAGGATTTTGCACAAATAACTTTTTTTAGGTTTGCTCTTGTCACATAATGATCTATAGATAGTTCTAAATAATCAGTTCATTTTGTACACTAAAATCAATGGCTTGCTTATTAGAAGCTGGTGTGTAGTAACATGGCTTAGATCTGCATGGTTACAAGGATTGCTAGTCCTAAGAGATTTACTTTCTAAGTGGTTCACATAATGCTGAAGTTTGTTTATTATCATCATCAATTAGCTGCTTTATTACATTAGATTGTGCATTAGATGTTATAAAGTTAAGAGAATTCTTACTCGCATTTACTCTCAGAAAAGCAAAGAGACATTTAATATATAGAACAGCCTTTACAACATACATTTAAAAAAAATCAATAAATCAATATAGTAACAAACAAGAATGTAGAGTATTAGCCAGTTATTCAGGGAATTTTAAGGACTGTCGGGCAAGATCCAGTAATAGACAACAGGCTTACGTATTACAGCTTGGTTCTTTCCATCCAAGAAAATCCAAAAGCAGCCAATTGTGTCTCCTTGTGAAGATAACTAATATTATTCATATATACCAAATTGAAGTATAAACCAACTTTAAAGACAGTTGCCAAAGCAATGTAACTAGTAGGGCAGAAAAAACAAACAAGGTGTTTTAGTCACCACTCGTAACATATAAAACAAAATAAAAACAAACACCACTGAGGATGCCATCTTACTTGGTACCACAAATCTCTGACACCAATAAGTTACAATTTTTGCATTTGAATAAATATTGCACTGATTTTGGTCTATACAGTCCTCTTTAAGGAATATTATAAATTTACTTCACACTCCAGCTACCTGTTCTGGTTCACAACAAGCACATTTAGACAGACCAGACTACCGCAGGCCATCATCACCCTTGCTACAAGCATGTCTGTATAATTCCTAGGCTTGTCCAGGCTTACCGATAGACTTGATCCCTCCGAACATCTATGGTGCTTTTTCCTCACTGAGCTGATGTTGGACAGGTGACCCCAATAACCTGCAGACTAAGTCATTTCTAATTATGAAAAAAATTAGACCTAGGTGCTAAAGTGCATGCTTAAGATTAAAGCCTAATGAAGCAATGAGGACATAATCATCTGCAAACTGCCGAGATGCAACCTTCAGATCCTCAAATGGTTACACAACAAACCTTAGCCGTGTCTTATATGCTATGAAACAATTACAAGTAGGAAAGGAAAAATCCAATTGGTTGAGTTCTATTCTCATTTTGAAAACTTTTGAAAACTTGGTGTATAATACTGGAGCACCTCAGGGAACTGTCCTTCATAATACCAGCGCTTGCCATGTATAGAAATTTTCAGATGACTAAACCATCATAAGCTGTATTAATAATGGAGATGAGTCAAAGTACAGGAAAGTGGTAGAGAACTTTGTCTTGTGGTGCAGGGACAACAACCTGCAACTCAACATCAGCAAGACAAAAGAACTGGAAGTGGATTTTTGACGTGCCAAAAATCTTCTGAGACCAGTTACTATTCAGGAGGAGGACATAGAAGTGGTGCAGAACTACAAGTACCAACACAGCTCAATGTATAAGAAAGGCCAGAGCAGACTGTATTTGCTAAGGCGACTTAGGTGTTTTGATATCTGTAGCAAGCTGCTGGGAATGTTCTACCAGTCCATAGTAGCCAGTGTTGTGTTCTAGGCTGCAGTCTCCTAGGGAAGCAACCTGGGCACAAAAGAAGCACAATACGTGAAAAACAGAAACTATCAAGAAATCCTGCTGCATCAATAGGGCGAACATGGAACATACTGGAAGCCGTTGTGCAAAAGAGGATGCCGTCGTAAAAAAATCCCTCCCTACCCCTCCAGGAGGTGCTCTCTTGGAGTAATTTTAGCCACAGGGTCTTTCCATTACTATTTGCTTAGAACCTCCTGTAAGGTCTTTTTCTGCCAACTGGTATCAGACAGATCGATACTTTCAGCTGATGTACCCATTAAGTTTAACGTTATTTATTTATTTATTAATTGATTAAATGTATTATCTGTTCTGTGAACCTGTACTCTTTTTTATGTTTCAGCTGATGTATGCTTTTGAATTTTCCTATGGGATTAATAAAGTTTATGTAATCTAATCTAAAATATTATGCACAAACTATGCAAACATTAGTTTCACTCCTAAAATACAGTGAACAAATACCATGCATCTGTAACTCTTAAACACAATACTTTTGTATAACATTCCACACAAAATCACAGAATACTGAACTTGACAATAACCATTCTCTAATTCAACAGAGCATACATGGACAAGACCAGAAAATTGTTATGACCCCTCGAATATCCATGTAAGCACAAGAAGATAGTCCACTTCACCATGGCCAGAAAAAAAAGCATAGTTTTGTTTTTCTCTTGGTTTTAAGGACTGTACACTAGAAAGAATCTCCATTGCAATGCCACAACAAAACCTCTGCAAAAAGTTGGCTTCGTAAAAATGTTAAAAATCTCACAACACGCAATTGTTTTTCAAGTTACTAATATTCTAATTTTTGAGGAAAAATCCATAATGTCAAAATACAGGGAATACTTACAGTAAATGTATACAAACAACACTTACCTGCTGATAAAATTCTCTGTTTTTTTGAAGCTGGCTTGAACACAAAGCAGCCCTAAGTGAAAGAGAAATGGTTATTATAAAGTATGGATCTATTATTTGAAATAGAAAAATTAGCATAAGAAATGATCATTTCTTTTCCTTGTGGTATCTAAAGATTTTCACTCCAACCAATCTTACATAGAGAATGAACTGTGTCCATTGTTAATCTTCTAGTTTAATTCTCATTTACTCATATTGGTACCTCCTAAGTGTACTTGTATGTAAATAACCCTGCAGTACAGTATATGCAGAATGCTTTGCCATATAAGAGTTTACAAACAGAACAAAGTGTCTGAAACAAAGTTGATAATGTTCTTAAAACTTCAATTTTTTACAAATTCTAAAATGTTTGGAAAATAAGAAGTAACTTTTTACCCTACTGAGGATTTTAATTAATTATCATCCATCCATTATCCAACCCGCTATATCCTAACTACAGGGTCACAGTGGTCTGCTGGAGTCAATCCCAGCCAACACAGGGTGCAAGGCAGGAAACAAACCCCGGGCAGGGACACACACACCCATACACCAAGCACACACTAGGGACAATTTTAGAATCGCCAATGCATCTAACCTGCATGTCCTTGGACTGTGGGAGGAAACCGGAGTACCCAAAGGAAATCCACGCAGACACGGGGAGAACATGCAAACTCCACACAGGGAGGCCATGGGAAGCGAACCCGGGTCTTCTAACTGCGAGGCAGCAGCGCTACCCACTGCGCCACCGTGCTGCCCTAATTAACTATCAGATAAACCAAATTTAAATAAAGTTCAGATAATTTGTTAACAGTTAATATGTATTGTAAAAACCTATAGTTCAGTCTTTAGTACTACAGTCCCCCACGGGCTGGACACCAAGATCAGGGATCTGGGAATGAGCCCCTTTCTTTGTGGCTGAGTCGAACTTCCTGACTGGTAGACTGAAGGCTGCACCACCTCCAACACCCTGTTCCTTAACATCTGTGCTCCACAAGGTTGCTTTCAATGTTCCTGATGTATACCCACTATACACACAATTGTACAACTACGCACAGCTCCAACACCATGGTGAAATTTGCAGATGACATGCTGATGGTAGGATTGTTTCCAATCAGGAGGAGTCTTCCTATATGGACAAGGTGGAGGCCCTGCTTTGGTGATGTCAATTCAACAACTTGGACGTAAATGTTTCCAAAACCAAGTAAAAGGCTGTGGATTTCAAGGGGAAGCAGCAGAGGAAACACACCCCACTTAGGATTCAAGGGTATCCTGTGCAGACAGCCAGCATCCATAGGTATCTTGGAGTGCATATTTCTGAGAACCTGATATGGGCTAATCACACCTCCACCCTGGTGTAGAAAGTAAGGCAATGTCAGCATCACCTAAGACAAGTGTAGAAATTCAAAATTTCTTCTGCCGTACTAAACGCATTCTTCAGCGTTTTTGTAGGATCTGTGCTTACTGGGTGCATTACTGCCTGATTTGGTAGCTGCAACTTCCAGAAGCAAAACACCCTGCAAAGAGTGGTTTAATGTGCTAAAACGGATCATTAAAACATGGCCAAGTCTGCAGGAAGTCTATATCAATCAGTGCAGATTCAGTACAAAATGGACGACAGCAAAGATATTTCACCCAAGCCATACACTTCTCCAGTGGCTACATTCAGTCTGATACCTCAACAGCTATATGTCCTGGACTCAGAGGCTGAGGGGAAGTTTTTTTCCTCAGGTCATAAGAATTTTAAATTCTGCTTTAACTCTGTCTTTTTTATCATTGTCATTGTATTATGCATCTGTGCTACTAAGGTTTTACAAAATTTATATTATGCTAATTATATAAGTTTATGCAGCATAAGCACTTATATTTACTATACTGCGACTAACGTTTCTGCATTTAACTTGTACATTCCAAGATAGTTATATTTTGTTTAAAGTTCAGTGACAGAGTGGTTTTTGCCTCAGTAACTTTTCACTATTTTTTTTTGTACAATTGTGTATGATTTACAAATAAATAAAAATATTGAATCCTTAAATGTTGAAATGCAACAGAATCATCTTTAACCAGTTTAATACAAATTTGAGTCTCAATGAACATAAGTCTCGGTGGCATTACAACAACATGTATGAGATCAACAGTGGTCTCAAAGAACATTCATGAATTCACACTGAATTAAATAGCTTAATTCGCCCGTTGAATTTATTAAAAAAAAAACGCCGACATTGTGCAACGTGCAAAATCCACTAAAACAGGGACCATTTTTTGGATTCGACCGCTTAACGTCAATGTGTGTGGAGTAGCAGCGCTATGCGCTGCGTCACCACACCACACTGAAAGACACGCGACCGTTCCCTTTAAAATGTGATGCTTCACAGTTGGTATATGTGAAAAACATCTCCGTAAATGTAACCAAATGCACATGCAAATGAAAAAAAATTTGACACTCGCGTAGATGAATATCAAAGCAACAGATAATGCATGGTTTTCACGTACCTTAGACACGGAAGAAGTAGTCATTGAGAAAACCAGAGGCTAAACTTAGGATGAACACCAAGTTGCTACGACCCGAAAGAATAGAAAGAAGTCTGAAGTTTTCCCGGGACTATGACGCAATAGGGTCATAGAGAGCTGATCCGGAGACTAAGCGCTTCTATTGGCTTAAATTCTAATGGCGTCAGGGTCGCAGGTCGCAGTCTGGGCGGAATTAAACGAAATACAAAATGTGTCTTGAGTGCCCTTGTTTAGAATTTCTTTCCTATACTTATTTGCTTTTTTTATCAAAGCCACTAAATACAACGAGAGAATCGTGACTGGGATTGTTTGCATACATGGCGTGTTATTTTAGAAGGGCAATCGCTTCTCAGGTGAAGTTTGTAAAAATACGTCGATATTGTCAGTAAACTGAAGTGGATGAGAACTGAAAGCTATAGAATACGCAAGATATTTGCAAGCCTGTAAATGTATCTATTGTGCGTGCCCTGCTTCCGAGTACAGCAGGACGTGTTTCGTTATCTGTAAACGTACGTTGCGTGCTTTACTTTGAACTAAGAGGTTCACCCTTTGCAACAGTTTACGTGCAGAGGCTTACAAAAATAAGCGTGCATGCAGTTTATGGGATCGTGATGACAGAGCTCAGTCTTTATACACCCGAGTCTTCTTCCTAGTGCCTTCCTGCGTCGTGGAAATAATTGTCAATGTGCAATTCCCGAGTACACTAGAATATATACTTCTTTTAAAACATCTCTCGGAATTCTCATATTGGAATCGCATTGCATACTCTAACAGTGCGTTTGCTGATTTTTATTGTTGCTTTGCTTTAATTGTCAAAATGTCAGTACGTCAAGGAGGTGGCAGCTTTTTAATAAAAAAGGCGTTAATACTTAAATTATGATAAATGCTTAAAGTTATATATAAAAATCGTGATACGTTTTATCAGAGTACACCTTTGTACTTTAAAATTGCATAATAAAATATTGTTTTAAGCACTAAACTGTGATTGAAGTTAAAAACTAAATAAAAGTTAACTTTGACCAAAATAACAAACGTCTGGTGACATTGACCATTACTGTCTTCTTTAACATCCTATACATTTTAATTCATTTAACCTGATTATTTCAAAACAAGGACATTGTGTGTCAGAGCTGGTCTTACCAGCACGAGTGCAAAACGGGAATGAAGCATTGGAGGAAAGGAGGCAAATCCATGAAAGGGTGACCTCATTCATAACAGGCAATGTTAAAATCCATAGTCTGCCTCACCTGTAAATTCTTTTAGAAACCCACACTGACACATGGAGAAGATACAAAATGACATTGTGGGCATGGTCTGAAAACTATGATCTTGGAAATATAAGAAAACAATTTAATGTCTATGTGAAATTACAAACTAAATAAGTAGGATGTAATTATATTATTTTCATCCGGACTGTTCAACAAATATAGGATTGAGGCTGTAAAACATTTTTCACACAGTACACTTTCAAGAAAGAATAACAAATTAGTTAATAAAATTTGAAAAATTGCATGTGATCATTGGTAAAATTAGCAGTAATGAAACTGCAGAGACAGAATGAACTAGGTACATGCTATGCATGTATTTTATCCTTAAATATTATTTATATAAGTAGCTTGCCTACAGATTAATTTACTAAATGAAATATAAAAAGTAAAATGTTTCATGGGCTTAAAATATTGTACCCTTTTGTACCTTAAAAATGCAACAGAAGATTTTTTAGTTTACAAGTTTGATCCAGTCAGTCATGCTAAAGGACTAAGTATGTTTTGAGTTTTTCTGTATGTTAATGGTTACCACAATTTATAGTGTATTCAAAATTTTTTTGTTTAATTTTCTCTTCTAGCTCTCCAAGATTTTGGGACCTGCTGAAGAAAATTTTCTTCCTCTTATAGTGGCTATCCCTGTCTCCAAAAAACAGTAAAGTCTGAACAAGTTACTATTACATCAGATATTTAAAGTTGACATTAACAATGCAGTGTTGCTTTGATCAGTTTGAATTAAGTAGTAACATGGTCTGTTCCAACTTTAAGACAGACAGGGTTTTTTTTAAGTAATAGCAGAAGTTGGGACACCTTTACAAATTGTTTTAACTTGCAAGGCTTAATTTATTTTAATTGGTGCAGAACATCTGTAGATTATAACCTATTTGTTGTTCCCTGAAAAAGGCCCATTTGTAATATTGTAATATCTCCTTTTTTTAAGTTTTTGCTAACCTAAAGCTTAAATTTAAACCTCTGGTAGTTTACTGCTTATCTTTTCACCATTTTAGGTCATTCATTGCATTTCAACTGATTACATTTGAGTAAAAACCAGAGAAACTGGTGTACTAAAACATTTGACTGGAGTGTACTGTATATATATGGGTATAACTAGTCATATATCAATAATCTAGTTTACAGGAATATTTGCTGTTTGTTTATATTGTGTCAATCTCCTTCATTATCTCCAGCCATTCCCCTGACTTCCGTTTATCAGTAAGCTCCCTGGTTGAGAATGGATGGATACAGCCAGACAAAAGTGTCCAAATACAGACTGAGCTGCTGGCAAAACAGGTACACAAAACAGGTGAACGCCTGCTCTCGTTGTAACACTTTGCTGGAGACATGCTCATTTAACATTTACATTTAAAGACATGCTTTTATTCATTCACTGAACTTTTGTATTCTTATACACAGTTGCAGGGGTCTTGAGAGCTTACCAGCAGAACAAGTTGCAAGTCAAGAAATGATCTTGTGTGGAGCACCAATCAGTCATAGGCCAGTCAAGAGCTGATAATCTTTCTGTTCTACATGTCTATGGAATGTAGGAAGAAACAAGCTTACATAGTAAACTAACAGGAATATAGGGAGAATGTGTAATCTTCACAGAAACAGTGTCTAGGTCCTCCGGTCTTGAATAAAGTTTTCTGGAAATGTGATGCATCAGTGCCAACCACAAGTAAAATTAAGGTCAAAGTTTAGGTTATTTTAAAATGATTTTTTTTATATAATTCTGTGTTGTGTTAAACTTTAGTGTGATAGGAACCCTACTGTTTGCAGTTTAGTAAAGCAAGTATGATCATCATAAAATTTAAGTGTCATTTACTGGCCGATTGCCCAACCCATCTGGAAGTTTACTTTCATTTTAGATTTAGTATGGACATAGATGAATTTCTGTTAATCATTACTGTATATCAATCTACCTTGTGTTCTTTTCATTGATCTATCAAGATAGATAGATCTATCTATCGATCTATCTTAGCTGCTTACATATGTATTCTTTGTGTGCTTTTCATTAATACAATACACAAAGTAACAAGTTGAAAGTTTCCTTCTCAGTTTGTCTTGAAGCTGATTTTATGCTAAGAATTTATATTCCATAAATTTGATTAACATGCTAATTTAGACATGCTAATTAACATGCTAAATTTAACTCTTTGATTTAATATTTTTTTTTATCAGTATGCTGCCGCTGGAGTATGTGAATTTCCCCTTGGGATTAATAAAGTATCTATCTATCTATCTATCTATCTATCTATCTATCTATCTATCTATCTATCTATCTATCTATCTATCTATCTATCTATCTATCGGTAAAATTCTTGCATTGTTCAGTTACTGCTGTCATTCTTCTCTTACACATTAAGTAAAAAATGATGGCACTGATTTCTGTAGGACACTTCGCTGGTTAGTTTACTTTCTGTTGTTCTCATTTCGAGGAAAGGTTTTGGTGAATAGCACTGTTCAATTTTGAATAAACAGATGAACTGGAAAATCTTTAGTTTCTTGTGTGATTAGGGTGATGAGAAGGTAACCTCTAAGGGTTGGTTTATATTTCATGCTCAGCACGTGCACATATCATTGCTGCCTCATGTTCCCAGCATTCATATGATGCATCCTCTGAGCACGTCCTCAGAAATTAATGCAGTGCGTGCATGAGTTATAATACCAGCAAAAAATCAGGGGCACAGTGTGTTCAAGTTAGAATGTGATACCAGCAAAAAATCAGGGGCACAGTGTGTTCAAGTTAGAACGTGATATCAGAGTCTTTGTTTACAATCAACATGTGACAGCAAACAGCTTTGCAGATCCTACAGGATCAATGTGCATGCTTTGATGTTTGATGAATGGTTCAATGTGGTGAAGCAAATCATCCAACTTAAAGCTAACATGCAAATGTATTTGTGGTTCTTTTCTTCATGTATTTCTAGAATAGGTAATGTGAGTGTTGCATATTCCCCGTTGTAATAATACGATAGATTTTAGAGGTCTCACATAACATTTTCTGTGCTGTCTTTTTTTTTTTTGCACCTTTGCAACAGCATTAGAATGTACCAAAGCCACAGAGAAGAAAAAAAAATTAGGGACACAGTGAAGGAAAAAAAGGTCCAATTCGTTATTAAAGTGGAAATTTTGACTTTAATCATGTAGTTTATTTTGTCCTTAAAGTACAACGTCATAAATGTCATCTTGAAATGAACCCAGTTGTTAATCACTATGTGCTTCTGGAACTTCCTTCTGCCCTGACAGCAGCAGCAGGCAGCGAGTGAGTCACAGAACACTGTAAATGTATGATATACCAGCTCTCTGCAAATTTAGAATCCTTAGATTTTTACTTGATATCACTTTCATGATGAAATGTGTTAAAGCATGTATGTTAAATTTTTCAGATAAATCATTAACTCCATTTAAATAATTAACACTGTTAATAATTACACATGTGGGGGCAGCAAAGTGGCGGAGCGGTAGCATTGCTGCCTCACATTAGGGAGTCACATCCCTGGTGTTTCCTGCGTGGAGTTTGCATGTTTTTATGGTGGGTTTCTACAGTGTGCTCCGGTTCCTTCCAAGGACATACAAGTTTGGGGAGTTGGTGATGCTAAAATGACACTAATGTATGTGTGTGCTTGTATTCATTCACCTTGTGATGAGCTAATGCCCCGTCTAAGGATTGTTTCTGCCTTGCATACGATGCTTGCTGGAATGGGTGTGTTCCTGGATTGATGGATGTAATCATTAATCATTCATCCTCTTCATTGATATTCTGGCAAGGTGTCCTGGGAACTTAATGGATGTTTTGGGCATTTCACAGCACAGCAAAGCCGAACATTGTTTTCTCACCATAATGATATCTCGCGCTGCCACCTTATGGAACCCCCTAGATTTGGATTGAGTATGCACACAAGTATAAGCAATACACTGCTTGCGTTGCAGTAGCGTTGGAAGGTGTACGTGTCTCGTGAAGTATAAACCCGTCCTAAGAATTGAAATGGTTTGTGAATCTTATATATATTCTTATTTATGCAAATTAATGTTACTGAACTTGTCTGTGTTGTAAACAAATAAATATGTGAATGTATTTTTGCATAGGGTACCTTATAACTCATGCATAAAGGCTTTATAATATTTATTAAGCAACATGCCATATACAATTTGTCAATGTATTTTGATCATTTTTGTTTCATAGCTGAAATGTGACTCTTTGCTTGATGAAATACACTTGAATCAGGGTGGAATCCACTTTAAATTCAACAGGAAAGTGTTGGCTGAAGTAAGTTCTATGGCTACTATCAGAAAGAATGTTATCTTTTTTCCTTTTTCAATGTGGGTCATAATTTCAAGTGGTTCTTTTCAACTCAACTCTTTTCACACTTTATTCTTGTCATTCTGCAGTCTGAAATTGATAGAATATTGTAAGATGGGCACAGTGCAACACATTACATAATAGTAGATTACCTAGTGTCAGTTCTTTATGTAGTTTATTGTTAGCATAACAGAATATATCATCTAAGTACTTAAATAATATTAAAAGTGAGTACTGTATGTTTGCAGTGAAAAATGAAAAGCATTTTTCAGTTTTTGTATAATTGGACTCAGTGTATGGTATAGTTTGTTATGATGAGCATGTGAAAGCTGTTTGTATTTAGCATAAGAAGACAGCTGAAGTATATTTCAATTTTGTAGAGAGTTCTTCAGCAAGTCTTGAAAGACGGACCTTACTTTGGAGTCAAAAGTCAACTTTTCAGTGTGTGCAAAAAGAAGAAGGTTGTGGTGGAATTCAGGTATGTGCCTTGTGTAATCATTGTAAATTAAACAGAACGTGATATAATATTTTCATGCCTCCTTAGTACAATTTAAAACTGTTGGTGTCACATCATGCACAAGGCAGACACGAACCCTGGACAGGGTATCAGTTCATTTCTGTTTTTTATTTAAGCCTTTTTGAAGAAGGAAAAAAAGTAATAAATACGTTACTATTCCTGTTTCAAAAATGTATCAAACAAAAACCAGTCTAAATGAGATGATGCAAAATGATAGATAATCTTAATGTATACATCTTTCGGTAATATTGTTACATGTCACATGCTGTGGCTTTTTTCTTGCATGTTATATGAACCAGTACTAGCTTAATTGGTTTGTAACTAATGTTTTTATTAGACTAAATATAAATAAAATAATTAAACATTCCATATATAAAATAGCTCCAGTAAATAATATAAAATGGCCAGAAAATTCAAATGTCTTTGTACCACTGGTTCTTGGATTATAAGTAATATAATAGTTTGAAAAACCTGTTAAGAAGAAATTGAATTCAGTTTGCCTGTAAGGCTAATAAAGGGACAAAAAAAAGACTTTATGTTATTTCACATTTCATACAATATGATAATCTAATTGTGAAAATATCCAAAATTAACATTATATGTATTAATTTATCCATCACAGAACCAATGATAATAAAATGTCACATATTTGAAAACATAAAATTTAATAGTAACACCATCCTGTTTCTCTTTCTTATTTGGCTGTGGCATGTGACAGAAGTTGCAGTAACAGCATACAGTTGAGGTGATGTTAGTTGACTTTGAAGCCATTACATATTGGAATTTTCTGTCTAAAAGAAAACGTGCATACAGTAGGAATAGGCAAAATACTGAATGTGCATGCTTTTTAATAATTCAACATTAATTAATTCATTAAGTCAACATTAAGTTGAATCAAGAAATAAACTTTTTCTGTAGCACTATTTTCAGGATACAGAGATTTTATAAAGAAAATTGGTGTGTTTGCATGTAATGCAATGTTTGCATTTTCAGTGGCTGATGTATTATAATTTATTCATAACAATTATGAAATTATGCATCCCCTTTGAGACTATTTAGTGATAAAGTGTAAGCAAATTTAGTTTTATTCTATTATATGCAAACAGTATCCCTTAGCCTTATCTCTGGAACTTCTACCAGTGTGCTCCTAGCATAGTCGGTGGATTTAAAGTGAAGAATAGATCATTTCTTCCTCAACCTTTGAAATTTGTTCATAGTGATTACATGTGTGAATGACACCTTTTCTAAGCTCCCATATAATTTAAGTAATGTTATCAAATTGTGAATATTTTGTAATGATTTTCTACACCATATGTCTGTTTTAACTAGTACATGTGTTTAAACTGCAATTATGTCAAATGTGCTGAAAGTATTACTAGTTCAGTACATTGTGAATAATAAAAGTTATGCTGCCATTAAGCACATTTAATAGAAACATTTCATTGCAGAAGTTGATTTTTGTCTGAAATCTAAACTTTCTTTAAATTTTCATAAAGAAAAAGTACACATTGAAGTACACAGTGCGGACAGGCATTGACTTTAAGTTGCAACAAAAATGCATTGACAAGGCTTACCCTTTGCCAGTGCAGATTTAAATCTTTCCTTTTATTGTAAAAGTCATTAGCACTTGTTCAAAACTGGCCTCTGCTAAACATTATCAACTTTCTAATTAGTTGTTTTCTTCCAGTGCCAGTTTCTTTACAGGAGGTACACAGATGTTTCATTTAGCGTGTCACTTTAATTCAGTTTGTTCCATTAACTTGTCACAATGCTATGATATCAAGACAATGGAAAAACAGGTCAAACAGGCCTCAATATAATCCATACACCCATACTAGGACCTTTGATCTGCCTGGAAACAGGCTTCACTCAAGGGAGTCTGGCCCCAAATTCAGATGGCAGACTTCAAGGCATGCACAGGTTAAAAGTGGGGCTCAAGCTTTAAAATATCACAAAATTACTTTAAATACTCAAAAATGCCCTTCAAGGGAGAGGATATCAGGGAACATTTGTGTTAATTAAACACAGCAAAATGATAATGTTAACAATGAAGTAAAAAAACTTAAACAAGAAAACAACAAAATTGGCAAAACATGGGAAGAAAAGGTATACCAAAGCTATAAGGATTTGCCTAAAAAGCTAACAAGAGTCCAGTCCATACTCCAGTGAGTAGTAACCAAAAACAAAGGGAAATTCCACAATAATCAGAGAAATCAAACAAAGTACTCATATAAATATCTGCAATCCACAACATTCAGTGAAGCTCTAAGGGATGCTGTCCTCAACAGTGATATTGTGATGATCCCAATTTTTGGGGTTCCATTCACAAAACACAAAGGGTGTATTCAAGAGACACGTATAGTTTAATGCATAACAAGTAACTAAAGTTTAAATAAAATACTAACAACAAAATTTATACAATAACAAACATATTAAAATAATACTTGAAACTTAAAAAGAAACAACAATAAAAGAAACAACATATATATTCCAGGAAACAAAGCCCATCTGTAGATTCCCCACTTGTTGTTGCAGATGTTATATCTGATCTTTCAGCTGCTGGAAAGAAAAGCATAAGAAATTTTGCCCCCCCAGCCCCCCATTGATGGAAATCTGCAAATGTGGAGTTCAGGAAGATTATTTTTTAGAAGTAACTGGAAGGACCTTCCTTTCTGTATGGAAATTGTTTCAGATTATATCAAATCTTTCTTAGGTATGTTTTGTTTAAAAGACTGTAGATTTCTGTGCAGGGGAAATTTATATTGCATGGACCGGAAAGGGAGTACACAATATGAGATTGTTTTCAGGTCTCATCAGGCTGGATTTCATCTTGCCTGGGAATAGGAGCTGAAGAATTACTGTATTGGAAGTGTAACTTGTATTTTTGTTGTCATTTCACATTATTTACCTGACTAACTTGATTATGAAAAAGTCCACGGAATCCCATTATGGTGATCCACTGCTAAGTCAATGAGCAGAAAACACATAGAACTTATTTTGAAATATAGAGAAAAAAAAAAAAATCTTATCTAGCATGTTTTTTTTTCATTTTCCCACCTGTGCCCATGCTGTGTATGGTGGTGGCGGCCACTGTTGCTACTATGTGATTTTCACTGTCAGGAAATGTAACAACATTGGACAGTTGGTATAGAACCAGATTATTAAACACACAGTCCCCCACAATATTTTTTATGGAGAACAAGCGTTGGTAATAAGAAGTGTATTTGCCTGTTAATCATTTTTTAAAATTAAATTCGTGCCTAAAACAAGTACATTCATTTTCCCTTTAACAGGAAGCACACTAGCATTTCATGTCTTTTCAATCTGAAGGATGTAACTTCAAAGTAGACAGAAGTTGATGTGGCTACTTGATGAAAATAATGAGAAAATGGTAAAATTCTTAATTTCAGATGAACATAGGACATTTAAATAACATGAGAAGAAGAATTTGTATTCAATTCAATAAACAGTAAACCTCTGTGCCTGCTTTCTCAGAGAAGTATAACTGTGCCAAAATGCACAAATATCTGGCGTATCTATGAAATAATGTCAAAATTATATCCTCCTCAAAGCAATTTGAGAAAGGGTAAAATCTGCTCGCTTCTATATAACCTTTGTGGTTAGTAAAATTTAGTATGACACAAAATAAAAGAGAGTGTTCCATCAAGGAAGCATTATATAAAATTTTGTGGAATGTTATGAAGAGCCACAGGCCATTTACTAAAGGTGAGCTTATTAAGAAATGTTTTTTGGAGTCTAGTGAATCTCTTTTTACTGATTTTAAAAGCAACGATGATATTGTTGGGCAGATATCAAAAATGTAACGGTTAGATTAAGAACTTCTCTATTGCTTCACAACTTTCTTCTCTCAGTGAATTAGTCGATTACTACAACAATGGGCTCCAGAACATCGTTGAGACTGATGCCCCAGTTAAATCACAAGTGGTCTCTTTTGTAAAATCTGCCTTGTGGTTTACAAGTGAGATTTGACAGATGAAAGCAGCTTTGCGAGCCCTCAAGCGGCATTTTGTTGCCAGCTTTGCGAGCGCTCAAGCGGCGTATTGTTGCCAGCTTTGCGAGCCCTCAAGCGGCGTTTTGTTGCAACCAGTTTAACGGTCCATAAACTAGCCTATCGGGAACACCAAAAAAATCTACTCCAGAGCACTGACCACTGCCAGATCTCGATACTATTCAAATTTAATCAACAACAGTCCTGGACACTCCAAACAACTTTTTTCCGTGATAAATCATTTACTCAGTCCTCATACCTACGCCTGTAATAATTTCACAGAGGAGCAGTGCAGTAATTTTATTGAATATTTCACCTGTAAAGTAGTCATCATCCGCTCCTCATTGTCTGTCTCCAGCCCACCATCGCTGGATGTTTCTACACCAAAGCTAATGGGCTGCCTTTCCCAGTTCCTCTGTACCACAGTTAAAGAAGTTGAGGGCATCATATAGAGGATGAGGTCTTCAGCGTGTTCATTGGACCCTTTTCCTACTCCTCTGGTAAAAGCTAATGTATCAGATATAAGCCCTCTTATTGCTGATATCATTAATCACTCTCTACAGAGCGGCTTAGTCCCACTGGCCTTGAAAACTGCAAAAATTAGACGTCACTTAAAAAAAATCCTCTTTGGATCCTGAAGTGATAGCAAACTATTGTCCGATCTCCAACCTTCCATTTTTGTCTAAGGTTTTGGAAAAGGTTGTTTTGGTCCAGCTTCAGGATCACCTCAAAAAATTCAATCTGTTTGAAAAAATTCAATCTGGTGTCCGAACTTCTCACACTACAGAGACAGCCCTGGTCAGAGTCACCAACGACCTCCTGATGGCTGCTGACCAGGGCTCTTCATTACTCCTTATCCTCCTGGACCTCACAGCTGCATTTGATAGGGTAGATCATAATGTTCTCCTTCATCGTCTTCACTATATAATTGGACTTTCTGGCATTGTTTTGGAGTGGTTTGAGTCCTGTCTTACAGATGGGGCTGAGTATGTGGCCTTGGGGGATGCTAAATATTGTACCCACACTGTCACCTGATGGGTCCCACAAGGATTAGTCCTTGGGCCAAACCTTTTTAATATCTATATGCTACCCCTGGGTCACATCATCTGCAAGCATGGAGTTTCATTCCATTGCTATGCCGATGATACGCCGCTCTATGTGAGAATGAATTTGACTTCTTTTACACCTCCATCAACTCTTTCCTCTTGTTTGGATGAGATTGAGGCCTGGATGTCCAAGAACTTCCTCAAGCTGAACAGCACTAAAACTGAAGCTCTTTTAATTGGCACCCCCCCAATCAACTTTGTTCCTCTGTAAATTGTATTTCCTTTTCTGATCTTACCATTACCCTCTCCCTTTCTGTTACAAATCTGGGTGTCAAGTTAGACTGAAAGATGAAAGCTGGTTCATACCTTTGTCTCATCCAGGTTGGATTATTGTAATTCACTCCTCATCGGGATCCCCAGCAAGAGCCTTCAAAAGCTCCAACAAATTCAAAATAGTGCTGCAAGAATCCTGATGAGGGTGCGGAAATATGAACACATTTCACCAATTCTACGGTCACTTCATTTGCTCCCTATTCACCTCTGTATTGAATACAAACTGTTTGTTTACTCACCAGTGTATCCATGGAAATGCTCCACAATATCTTAAGGAACTCCTTATATTATAATCTACTACAAGAAACCTCCGTTTTGCAAATACCTACCGCCTTCATCCCCCTGTGACCAAACTTTGTACAATGGGTGACCAAGCTATTGCAGCCGCTGCTCCACGGCTCTGGAATGCCCTTCCAGAGAGCCTGAGAACACAGCAGATTGTGGGCTGTTTTAAAAAACAGTTAAATACTTTTCTATTTAGGAAAGCTTATTAACAAAAATTGTACTAATTATTGTTGTTTTATCTCTGTTTTTATCTTGCTTTGCCTTTGTTTAAACTTTTTTATGTAGCACTTTGAAATTTACTACTAATGTAAAGTACCCGGGGCAGCACGGTGGCGCAGTGGTAGCGCTGCTGCCTCGCAGTTAGGAGACCCTCCCTGCGTGGAATTTGCATGTTCTCCCCATGTCTGCGTGGGTTTCCTCCGGGTGCTCCGGTTTCCTCCCACAATCCAAAGACATGCAGGTTAGGTGGATTGGCAATTCTACATTGGCCCTAGTGTGTGCTTGGTGTGTGGGTGTGTTTGTGTGTGTCCTGCGGTGGGTTGGCACCCTGCCCAGGATTGGTTCCTGCCTTGTGCCCTGTGTTGGCTGGGATTGGCTCCAGCAGACCCCCGTGACCCTGTGTTCGGATTCAGCGGGTTAGACAATGGATGGATGTAAAGTACCCTATAAATAAAATACATTATTATTATTAGATTCTATAGAAGTCGAAGGCAGACAAAAGGGATTGGTAATAAACATCTTGATTGTAGTATATTTAGTTTTCATTTTTATTAATGGAACAACAACAAGGCAGTATTAAAATATAGCATATTTTTTCATTATGTGGAGACATTTAAATAAGCAAAAGAGGACTGTATAAAAAAATAATAGAGCTAAGCTATAGTAAAGTTTCAATAGCTTACTTAATTATATTAAGCTACATTTTTAACTTTTCTATTGTTTCCAAGTAGAAGTTATTTATTTAATATTGTTTTATCTAGTGATAGATAATAATTGCAAGCAAATCTTGAGTGAGTTCAACTTTAAATAAAGTGCTAATTGTTGTAGATTGTCGTAGTTTCTTTAGAGTTTGTGATGAAGTTTTATAGGTTTCTGATACTTACCACAAAGATAACAATAATAGTAATATTTTAAGTTGAAGGAGAAGAAGTAAAATGAAAACATAATAAGGTAGTTTATTTCACTAAACTGCAAGTAATTGTTGCCACTTCACAAACAAAATCAAGAATAATACTTTAATAAGCATCAAGATGGAAAAACCAAGGGTCACACACAGAATGAGAATAAAGCTTGAAAACATGCGTATTTGTTTAACAATGATTGATTCACAACTATACTTTTAGAAGAATCACTTTCCCACTGTTATAGCCACAGGAAATGTCTTGTAAAATAACAACTACTGAAACTAGGCATAGCTACTGTTGCACTATTTTTTAGGTTGCCCATGTTCCCAATTGTCTTCCAGTGTTGCGTGATGTGCCTCTGTCTGTAATTTCTCCCCATATCTTATGCAAGGCTTTGTCTTATGCCCAGCGAATCTTCTTGAACCTTCCTGGGTTTATTAAGTATAACAGATTGTTCCAGGGGATTGTGGAATGTAGAGTATAGCATAACATTGTGATATTTTGCTGTCAATCACCGATCCAGCCCCATTTATCTTCAGGGTAATATACTGGCTATTAATATACAGTAATTATGACCACCTGTGTGTTAATACTGTGGTATTGCTTGCAATTCACATATGCAGCCAACATGCTGTAATCAGTGCATGCTCCCAACCTCTCACATTTGCCATGCTCATTCACATTTGGGGCAATGAACTTTAAGTGCATGCCAGTATACATGAATGGAGCTTGCTTTAACATTACCTTTAGTGGAAAAATGTTTAAATCTGTCACCTCGTGCATTTTAGGGCATTCATAATTTAGTACAAAATTCGAGAAATGGTTTGTTGTGACATATCTAAATCTTCTTCTTGTAGATGGAGTGTTCACATAATGTACAAAATTTGGTATGAGTATTATCCCACCTCTGTCAAATAAGTATTTTTAAGTTAGTTGTTATTATGTGTTTCCAAAGCATTCAGCTTTTCCTGGTATATTCATACAAATCTCTGTCTGATCAGTATCTTCAGGCAGCTCCTAGCAAGTTATGCCAGCTCACGAGCTCTTCTAAACCCTGGTGAAGTTAGTAGTAGTTTCCTTATTTAGGAAAAGTGATAAAATGTTTTTGTTCTTCTTCTGCAAATGTGCATTTCTATGTGATTTTTGAGCCAGTTACATCTGTTTTCCAGCTCTGAGGCACTTGATAAATATAGGCACTGATATAATTTCCACTCTTTCCAGTCAACTCTCCTTTAGGTCTCTTGAGAATATATCACTCCAGAACAGGAATCAGATGTCTTTTGACCAGAGCACATTGATTACCTATTGTGCTATTTTTTATGTACAGATAATTTTTCTTTTGATATTTTTTCATCTCTTTCAAGTTTGGAGATTAAATAAAGCTTCATCTTTGGGACCCCAGTGCTTTTCATTTTTCTGTTTGCTGTATTTTCAATGGCCACTGCGGCAATAAAAATGTACTAGTAGATTAAATCAAAGTCAAAACATTTGCAAAGGTCAAAAACCAAATAGTCTAACAATCATATGTGATTAAACCCAATGCATAATCAAAAGATAAATTCCTTTGTATAAAAGTCATGAACCCAGATTTCAAAGAGATATGCACTAGCAAATGGTTTTGAGAATTTATCTACAAAACTTGGACAAAAGCTGCTTATATTCCTTACCAAGAATGACATCATACAGTTTCAGGAGTCACAACCCTAACAGCAGACAATTGTGTCCTAAAGATGTGAGTGCAAAATGGCGGTGCTCACAAAAACAAGATGGTGTCATGGTAAAAAAAAAAAAAATGATAAAGATAAACTAAAGCTAAATGTCACAACATAAAATGCAGCATCATGACCAAAGTATAAAACTGTATTCAACATCATTCAAAACCTTATAAAGAAAACTACAGACATTCAGAGAAATAAAATTGTTAAAAAAATGAAAAAATGCAATTAATAATTTGCAAGCATTCACAACATTCTTTTGTCTCCCCTTTTTGTAGTTAAATTTTTTTGGTCAATTATTCATTTTCAATATTTTTTCCAATAGCACCTAGCTCACTGCACTTACATCACTTTGGCAACTCTTTAATTACCAAAGTTCAGCTGGATTCAGATTTTAAAGTAACTTTTCTGAGAATACATTCAGAACCTGAGAGGAGTAAAGTCAGGGAAAGCCTCCTGAGAGTAGATTGTTATAAAAACAACTGATGTCCCAGTTTCGGTTTCTTCTGTATACTGTTATGGTTCAATGTGACAATATGTTTTTTGGGTCATGAATGATGCATAGAAATCCATAGTTGTAGTGGTATTATCTGAATCTCAGGAGCTGCTGTGTTAGATTGATTTGCCATGCCAACATACATATTAGGTTGATATGTCACTGAATTTAAGTGTGACACCAATATAACTAGCTAAACATCAGCTTTAGTAATAGTTGTCCCTAATAATTAATTGATAACTGCTATAGTTGTTTATTATAATTTCATTTTTTTATTTTGTCATTTAATATTTTTGAAATATAGGGAATGCACTAGTATTGCAGTAAATACAATGTTTATTTTAATTATATTGTTATTCAGTATAACATAAAAACCTCTTCTATACAAAAAGGAAAGCTTAGAGGTAGTTGGCAAATTCAATAATACACATTTTTGTTTATGCAGTCTACAATACAGCAACGAAACCATCTGTGCCAAGCTCTCAAGTCCCTCATAAATATTTTTACTTATTCAGGCTGCATCATGCAACTAGCTCTATCCAGAGTGTCCTTGAATTTTCATAATCCTCCTTTACTCACTGAATTATAGATTCTTCTTGACTGCACCCTTTGCCTCGGTAGCTACAAATAGGCTCCCCTCTGTTTTCTGCTGCTCTGTTTGCTTCCCTATCATTTTTTCTTTAAAGAACAGTTTTCTACCTTGGGTAATCCTCTAATATAGTGGATTCAGAAAGTATTCAGTCCCCTTCACTTTCTGCACATTTATTGTGTTTTATATTTAATTTTAAATGGATAAACCTGTGATTTTTAACCTTCAGTCTACACTCAATAATCCATAATATCAAAGTGAAAACATATCTTCAGAAAAGTTGGCAAATGTATTAATAATCAAATACTGACATAGCTCATTGTATTCAAGTCACTTGCTGTGGCACTCCAAATTGTGGTAAGGTGCATCCCATTTGCCTTAATTTTCCTTGTGATCTATCTAGAACTTGATTGGAGTCCGTCTGTATTGAATTTAATTGAAGGATATAGTCTAGAAAGGCATACACTTATAGATGTAAGGTCTTACAATTCACACTGTCAGCACAAAAAGTGTTAAAACTGTGGTGAGACATAGATCAGGATAAGGGTGTAAAACCATTCCTAAAGCTCTGAGTGTTCCCAGGAGCACTGTAGCCTTAATAATTGTGAAAATTAAGAAATTTACAACCACCTCACTCTTGAGAGTCAAAAGAATGACTATATCAGCAGCACTTCTTCAATAGACAAAATCTACTCTTAAGCAAAAAGCAACCAGCATACTGCTTGGAGTTTGCTAAATGGTATTCAAAAATCTCTGACTGCATGAAGAAAAAGGTTCTCTGGTCTGAGGTTTAAAAAAAAAAATTAAGTCATTGGACACGACTCCAAGCACCTTGTCTGGTGAAGACCAGGCACAGCTCATCGCCTGCCTAATACAATCCATATGGTGAAGTATGGTGTTGGAAGTGCCACAGTACGGTAGTGCTTCTAAGCAGCAGGGACTAGGATTGTGGTCAGTACGGTAGTGCTTCTCAGCAGCAGGGACTGGGATTGCGGTCATAATTGAGTGAAGGAAAAAAAAATGCTCCAGAGAGAATGCACAATCAGAGTAGTACAACGGTTCACCTTTCAGCAAGACAATGACCTGAAGACAGTGCTTGAAGTGGGCCACCCTGGCACTTCCCTATTCTGCCTTAAGGAGAACCCATAGTTAATGAATGCATATTGATGCATTCCTGAAATTCACACGCATTACCTCTACCAACCCACATTTAGAAAGAAAAAAAACTGTCCTTCCAAGTTTTTGCATTTACAAAGGGGACCAATGTAACCCAACCAAACCACCCACCATGTCCGATAAAATTACATCTCCATTTCATCTAGAACCTTGCCTAGGAGGAGGATAAAGAAGCTGAAACAACTGGGAATGCCATCAGTTCTTTTTACACTTCCAGAATTGCCCAAAGCTTTCAGCCAAAATAGCACTGGAGCTGCTTCAAGACGAGTCTCTTGATAGTACTTGAGTGGCCCAGCCAAAGCCTAGACTTAAGCTCAATAAAGCGTCTGTGGAGAGACATGAAGAAAGTTTATATTTGCTTCCCATCCATTCTAACAGAGTTTATGGGGATCTTCTATGAAGAATGGACAAACTGCTCAAATCCATGTGTGCAAAGCTTTCAGAGACTTGCCCAAAAAGACGATGTTATAATTGTTGCCAATGGGGCTTCTGCAAAGTACTAAATTAAGGGTCTGAATACGTAAATGAATACAAGATTACTAAATACTTTCTGAATCCATTGGATTATTGCCTACTTTGTAAGTCTGCAAAATTAACATTATTGAAGGTAATAGTTTATGTTTGAGAAAGAGATTTAACCACTGAGAAAGATTAATATATAATCATAAGTATGTAACATGAAGCTTAGAAAGCAGATCAGAGACAAACAACAAAAATTACTCTTGAAGATGATGCAGATATGGTTAAATATACATTTTTATATAGTGGTATTTGTTTTTTTTTTTTAATATTTGCATTATCTTAAAGGTGAAATGTTATCTTTTTATCATAATTTTATGGTACTGGTTTAATGTATTGTAGTGTTTTGAACATTGTACATGGGCAGTTTGTACTTGTTTGCTCTCTTAACTGGGTACACGTAGAGGATGCAATCCTTTTTTGGTCATTTTAGAATAAACCGTTTTATGTAAATTATAATACAGGTATATATGATTTAAGCAAAGTTCGTACATTTTATGCAATTTGCAGTTCCCTTACTAAAAGTTTGGCTTTATTGTTCATCTATTATGAAGTATGTATTTTTTTATGAAGATATACAGTACCTACATAGGTTCAGATTCTCAATAATACATTATGTAGCTTAGATTCTTTTAATCTTGTAATAGTTGTTACATTCAGCCTTACTTTCTTAACATCTTATGTGTGAAAACATATGCTCTGTTTATAGATTATACTTGTGATTTAAGTGCTGTGTATTGTTTTACAGCTCACCTAATATTGCCAAAAAATTTCATGCTGGCCACTTAAGATCCACTATAATTGGTAAGTATTTCAATTTAATCTGTAAGACAGGTTTGTATTTTACAAAGATAATTTTACTTGGTGGACAGAAAAATGAATTAACTACATGCACCTATCGTTAATACAGTACTAAAAATATAAGCATTGTCATTGTTTTTAGTGCTACCTATGGATGTGCATTTGGACTACAGCTCATTTGTTGGACAACAAAATGTTATTTAATGAAGGTGAGGACGATTGGTTACATAAGAAAGTATAGAAGCTCTGCAATGAAGCCCAAGTATTATAGTCAATTCCAGGGCTAAAATGGCATATAGCCTTTATATTTTTATAAAAATACTAATTGCCTGTTAATAAATGTTATTGAATCAACAACAACCTCATTAAAAATGAAAAATAAAAGGCAGCATCATGGGTTTTTGTTTTGGACACGTTTTAATCAGTTGTGCCATAGTATTCTCGCTGTTTCCAATGCTGTGTGAGCAGGGTAAGAATATAAACTGGTTGTCAGCAAGCTGTTTTCTGTGAGATACCATGAACATACTGTTAGCACAATTAAAATTCTACACTAGAGATGCATGAGGAAGGCAGAAGTGCAGCAGAATGAGCTAAAAAAATAAACAGGAATCAGCTTGGTTGGTGGAAAATGGGAGTGAAGGTAACTTTTTTTGACATGACTTGGATCGAATGCACAGGGCCCATATTCATAATATCCAGTTTACATTACTATAGTTGCTGTGTAAATGTCAGTCTGTGTATGCAATGAAAAAATTATGTATTGCCACATTTATTGTATAGCAATACCTATCATTCTCATTAACTCAGCCATTCACTTATGCAAATTAAAAACAAAAAGGCCAGAGGATCAAAATGCAATTTCTCCAGAGTAACTGGCAGCATCCTAATCTTCATCCGTTGAGAAATGAGACAGTACCTTGAAAAAGAGTGGTGCTGGTGGTCAGTTGTAGGATTTTATTTATAATCTAAAAATAATGGGGAAATATTAGACTTTTGTTGTTTAAGGTCATACATTTTCCTTTATTTTGCAGTTATTTTAATAATTTGATTTGATTGTTCCCAATCTATTAGCAATCTGTTTCAATTCTTAATTTATGCTGTTGTCATTTCTTTTGTTTTTCATAGCTTTGCAGAAAAAGTAAAGCATTTTAAACTTATTCAGTGTTTACAAATTTATAAAACATGTATTACAAGAAATTAAATATCATTTGATATTTTTAGCTAGGTCTTGGGTCATCTTTGAGAGACCTGCTCCCATGTTGAAATTCTGTAGCCCATCTCTTGACAGTGGCATACAAACTGGTATGGTCCTTGTATACTGTACATTAACTAGGCAAGAATGAATCTATAAGGGTGTGTTGTTTTCTATTGTAAAACAATCAGTAATATTTCAGTAATTTCATACACGGGATCTAATCTTTTATTGCTTGCATATTTGTTTAGGTATGTACTGTATATGTTCCTAATGAAGTTATCCCTGCAAAAAACAGGTGCATTGTCTTTGAACATTTTTGTAGTGTCAAGCATAGTCTTACATCTCCTGTCCAGAGTATCCAGAAAAAGTAACTTTTAAGTGTTGTAATTGGAGGCAGTCTCCTTTAGGCTCTCACGATAAAACAACATTAACAGTGTATTGTAACTTGCCTCTTTTACTTTTACTCCACTTAGACCCTCTTGGCTAGGCTTCTATCTTTTAGAACATCACAGGCCATGCTGAAAACCAGCTGTTAGGAAGCTCTGAATCTTCTTCTGAGTAAAAGGTTTTAATGAGTCCTGGCTGCCTGAGCAAGAATGTTATTGATCCTGAAGAGCCAGTGTCAGAATTGCTGTGTTGGTGTGAATTAAAGTTTTTTCACCTTTTCTTATCTCTGCTTTGAGTTTTTAATAATGTGCTGACTCCAAGCATAAAAGACTTATCAACTGAAGTGTTTTGACTACCCCAGAACCTTCTGTAGCAAGATTTTTATTGCTTCCCTTCGCTTTTTTCTATTGCTTGTCTGGTAGTAGATGATGTCTAATGCATTCAGACTTGTGCTTTCCATCACCACAAGTCCCTTTCACCCTGCTCAATAGTGTGTATATAATTACAAAATGAGCTGTATGTGGCAGAGGTGGTAGGACAAACAAAACAATGCTGATGCTTTAATTCCTTTAAAGAAAATTTCAAATGAAGTGCAGCAAGTGATTGGTTAAGGTTATCTATTTAATGTAGTTCCTAATTAACATTAATTTTTGGATTGCAGATCTGCGGTACATACAGTGCAGACTGTCTTGTATAGAATATTTTACAGAAAGCAAACAAGAATACAACACAAATCAACAAAACATTTTTTTTTCATTTGAGTGATAGTAGTACAGTTTTCTCCAGAGACTGATACATTAATATGTTTGAGTGTTATTTTTCCATTTTATATTAATTTTGCTGTATTTCTTTTCCTTTTTTTTCCAGGTAACTTCATAGCAAACCTGAAGGGAGCTCTTGGTCATTCTGTAACAAGGATTAATTATCTTGGAGATTGGGGCCTACAGTTTGGTATGTTTTCATTTAAAAAATTGTGATTACTGAATAGTGTACAGAATACAAATGCTCTTATGTGTGCCCAGATTTTCACATATTTCCTGATTAAATCTGCTGTAACCATGCTTGTTTGCATAACTTCAGCAACATTAATTCCAAAATGGGTATAACTGATATCTATTTTGCTTGTCATTGCAAATTGCTTATATCATATTTAAATGTACTGTTATGAAGTTATTTCTGTATCTGAAAGTCAAAACTACTCAGACTGTCATGTAAAAGAGCTAGCAACACAACACCACATGTCAAATACAAACGGCAATATCAGTTGCATTTATTTGGAGATTTTTGCAACTTTCTATCAAAAGCCAAAGAACTGGGCATGGCTAATGGCTAAATTTCATGAGACATCGAGTATGGGGTTCTGCAAGATTAAAAGGCTTTTTTTAGGGCTTCTTTTCCCTATCATTGCATTAACACATGTGATGTTTTTATGTAACATTTGCCATTTACATTGCTATATTTCCATGTCCACCTATTTTTCCCTTCCCTTTTGTGATTTTCATGGACAAGATATCAAAGCCACATATTACAGAGTATCCACTTTTGTGGGACTGAGTATTTTATCTTTACTATTGATAAATTATATTTTTCTCATCTGACTACAGTGTTTGTTGCAGTTTACAAACAATTGTGATAATATTGTTATGAGATTTACCAAATCCAACTAAGATTTATTAGTTCTCATTTAAAAATAACATCTTGTTTTTTGTATTGTAAAAGGGTGGCAAGCTGATGAGATTGCCAAATGTGGAAATGGCACCATTTTGTCCAACTAGAGAGAATGGGCCAGGCAGAGATTCAGGGACTCACAGTGAGCCTCAAAAAGACAGTAAAAGTCAATGTAAACAAATTGCAGCTACTATATGTGTTGAAAACTGAATTGTTGTGGGAGCCCCAGGAATAACAAAAGCACCATGTATAGACAAAGGCTCAGGAAGAGACTGGTGCAAGGATATACCAACTTCTCCAGAGCACTAAGGTAGCTGTACATGAACCTGAGTGAAACAGTTGTGATCTTGCTATGGATTTAAAAGGAAAAGTAGTTAATTTGCAACCTTGTAGACATGTCCCTTTCATGGCAGAACAGGTCTAGAAATTTCTATAGTACGCTCTGGTTTGGCCACCCCAAGATTATGCAGATTTGTCCAAAGCCTAGTAACCAGGTTGGTGTTTAAGAGCTGCTGTCTAAAAAATGGACCTTTGAGGCTATATTATCAAGGTGATTTAAAATGGTGGATGTCAAGAAAATCATATCAAGTCCTTATTCACTGTAAATAAAACCTTGTCACTGCCAATATTATAGTGAGAAAAAAGATGTTCAAAATAAATATTGAAGGATTTATATAAATAATAAGGGAATGTAGACTTTTTTTATATTTATATATGCATATGCATTTGTGTGTCAATATACAATGTATTCACATCTTAACATCCTATATGCATTTGATTTCTGCAGTTGGAAGTTTATGTGACTGAGTCCAAGTTCATTTGGGTGTGGGGGATATTGAGCATACAGATCCCTCAGTATCAATACACATGTTATAATACCTTATGCATGATAATGTAATGTACCTTGAGATGCACTCATTGAAGTGCTATAAAAATGCAAGAGAGATTGCTTAAAATACCTTGGTGCTGTTGGGTTACATTTAAAACATATTTTTGCAAAAGTCTCTTTAATAGTTTGGCTTATTAAATAAGATAAAAGGCAGAATTAGTCATTGAAAAAATGCTGTTAATTCAGTTATATTTAGAGCATATAGTGAAGACTGGTAAAGAAAAATTAGTCTGTTGTGTCAGTTTGGTATGCATTACACTGGCTTCATCTTCAGGGTGAGTTCCTGATTTGCAGATGAGGGGGTTTGGGTGGTGACATGATATGAATTGAATAACAGTTAAAGGGACTTTTGTCCCTACTTTTTTATTCATTATATATCAATGTATCTATACTAATAAAAGGCAAAGCCCTCACTGACTGACTCACTCACTCACTCACTCACTCACTAATTCTCCAACTTCCCGTGTAGGTAGAAGGCCGAAATTTGGCAGGCTCATTCCTTACAGCTTCCTTACAAAAGTTGGGCAGGTTTCATTTCGAAATTCTACGTGTAATGGTCATAACTGGAACGTATTTTTCTCCATTTACTGTAATGGAGTTGTGCTCGAAAGCCGTGGGGGGCGGAGTTTCGTGTGACATCATCACACCGCCCACGTAATCACGTGAACTGACTGTCAATGCAGTGCGTAGAAAACCAAGAAGAGCTCCAAAAAGTGCTGAAGAAAACATGCATTATATAATTGAGAAGGCAGCGAAACAATAAGAAGCGAGCGAGTGACTTATACAACCATATTCATGAGTGCTGCTACTTCGGAAACAAAGCAAGGTGTAAACCTAAAGTTTAAATTAAGTTCATAGACAGGCTGCCGCTGGCATTTGTCATGCCCACGGGTAATGCAGGATACAAGTTTAATGAGAGGACGCAGGATATAAACGAGAGTTTTGATCACTTTGTAACTAAGTTAAAATTGCACGTGAAGGGCTGTGCTTATGCAAATTCCGAGATACTGTGTTTGTGGCGGGTGGGGGAGTCATGTCATCATCTCCCCTCCCATTCACCTCATTTCGCTCTGAGCTGAGCTCCGCGGCTAACGCCGTCTTCCAAAGCAACTTCGTCACGCTGCCACCAAATACTCACAGAAAAATCTACAAGTTAATACACACCCTGTCTCTAGAGTTTCTCCACACTCGATGTATTCCTCGCGTCCCCTTTATACCCTCTGATCTCCCATTTCAATTCAGATGCCTCCAATTTCCAGTAAGGCTCTGCTGCGCGACGACAAGTAATAAGTCTCAGGGACAGACCCAACAAAACGATGCCATTGATTTCAGGCAAGATTGCTTTTCTCCTGGACAACTATACTTCTCAAAAGTGGGCTTGCGCAGCTTCGTCATATTACAACCGGAGTGCAGCCAGAAACTTTTAAGTGCCGGGTCTTAACTAACATTAAATTAAGCCGTGGACATCGCAACATCACACAAGAGAGCAGCTCACGTGAACTTACTGAACGCAGTACGAGTGATCACTTCCATGCATCAAACCAGATCAAAAAACGCATTACACAATTGACAAGGTGATGGCTTTATATGGCATTCGTTTATAAAGCAGCAGAGAGGCTGTGTGAAGGCAGCTACACAAAAAAACAGCAGAGCGCCACACTCTGAATGTATTCCTGGCATCACCGTTATACCCTCTGATCTCCCATTTCAATTGAAATGCCTCAAATTTCCAGTAAGGCTCTGCTTCATGATGACAATTAATAAGTCTCAGGGATACACCCTACAAAAGGTTGCCATTGATTTGAAGCAACATTGCTTTCCTCCTGGACAAAACTATACGTTGCATTCTCAAAAGTAATATACTGTGTGTATATATATATATATATATATATATATATATATATAAATATATACACACCCCGATCTACATACTGTCAAATAAATGAACCACACACCCTAGCGCAACATGAGAGGCTTCGCCTTTAGCGCTGACGTCTGAGGTTCGATTCGTGAGAGTGGGTGCAGTGAGTGTGTACTGCCTGGTGAGCCCAGAATTAGGGCGAAACACGTGCCGCGTACTGTTTGCATTATTTGATAGTAAAACTATTTCAATATATTCAATATACAGTGGTGTGAAAAACTATTTGCCCCCTTCCTGATTTCTTATTCTTTTGCATGTTTGTCACACAAAATGTTTCTGATCATCAAACACATTTAACCATTAGTCAAATATAACACAAGTAAACACAAAATGCAGTTTTTAAATGATGTTTTTATTATTTAGGGAGAAAAAAAATCCGAACCTACATGGTCCTGTGTGAAAAAGTAATTGCCCCCGAACCTAATAACTGGTTGGGCCACCCTTAGCAGCAATAACTACAATCAAGCGTTTGCGATAACTTGCAATGAGTCTTTTACAGCTCTGGAGGAATTTTGGCCCACTCATCTTTGCAGAATTGTTGTAATTCAGCTTTATTTGAGGGTTTTCTAGCATGAACCGCCTTTTTAAGGTCATGCCATAGCATCTCAATTGGATTCAGGTCAGGACTTTGACTAGGTCACTCCAAAGTCTTCATTTTGTTTTTCTTCAGCCATTCAGAGGTGGATTTGCTGGTGTGTTTTGGGTCATTGTCCTGTTGCAGCACCCAAAATCGCTTCAGCTTGAGTTCACGAACAGATGGCCAGACATTCTCCTTCAGGATTTTTTGGTAGACAGTAGAATTCATGGTTCCATCTATCACAGCAAGCCTTCCAGGTCCTGAAGCAGCAAAACAACCCCAGACCATCACACTACCACCACCATATTTTACTGTTGGTATGATGTTCTTTTTCTGAAATGCTGTGTTCTTTTTACGCCAGATGTAACGGACATTTGCCTTCCAAAAGTTCAACTTTTGTCTCATCAGTCCACAAGGTATTTTCCCAAAAGTCTTGGCAATCATTGAGATGTTTCTTAGCAAAATTGAGACGAGCCCTAATGTTCTTTTTGCTTAACAGTGGTTTGCGTCTTGGAAATCTGCCATGCAGGCCGTTTTTGCCCAGTCTCATTCTTATGGTGGAGTCGTGAACACTGACCTTAATTGAGGCAAGTGAATCCTGCAGTTCTTTAGATGTTGTCCTGGGGTCTTTTGTGACCTCTCGGATGAGTCGTCTCTGCGCTGTTCGGGGTAATTTTGATCGGCCGGCCACTCCTGGGAAGGTTCACAACTGTTCCATGTTTTTGCCATTTGTGGATAATGGCTCTCACTGTGGTTTGCTGGAGTCCCAAAGCTTTAGAAATGGCTTTATAACCTTTACCAGACTGATAGATCTCAATTACTTCTGTTCTCATTTGTTCCTGAATTTCTTTGGATCTTGGCATGATGTCTAGCTTTTGAGGTTCTTTTGGTCTACTTCTCTGTGTCAGGCAGCTCCTATTTAAGTGATTTCTTGATTGAAACAGGTGTGGCAGTAATCAGGCCTGGGGTGGCTACGGAAATTGAACTGAGGTGTGATACACCACAGTTAGGTTATTTTTTAACAAGGGGGCAATTACTTTTTCACATAGGGCCATGTAGGTTTGGATTTTTTTTCACCCTAAATAATAAAAACCATCATTTAAAAACTGCATTTTGTGTTTACTTGTGTTATATTTGACTAATGGTTAAATGTGTTATATATCAGCGCTTCCCGATTCATTTTACCCTCGCAACCCCTTAGTTTGGGAAGAAGTATGAAAAAATATGAGGTTAACGCAGAAAAACAGATCACCAATTGAAGCTTCATGAATAATAGATACTTTATTCACCATCAATAATTGTTTTGGTAAAGCCATACTCAGTGTAATCCTCCTTCCATGTTATAATTTTTTCGCGACTAGCCATGATTAAATGAACGGTAAAAAAGTAAGAGCGAAGCGAGGGTGACTTATTCGGGCAGGCAGGCGACAGTTCAATAGCTCGAATTTGGATATAAGTAGGTTCTATTTAGTCGCCAGAAATATCTTTGGTAGGAATGGAAGTTGGATTTAGTCTTTAAATTTCTATGGTGAAGAAAAATTTATGCAATGATGATTAAATTTAACTTTCATTCCTACTAAACATATTTCTGTCGACCAAATAAAAATTAAATTAAAATTAAAATTTAAATAGAACTTGAACAAATACGATAGTTCATAATACCCACGCAGGACTAAGTGCACGTAAGATTAGGAGTCATCCGTTTTAACAAGCAGCGTATTGCACTGATACGAAATAGCCTTCCCATTTAATTATTTAGGAATGGATAGTTAAATTAAGATTTTGTACAAAGAATGTTTTTAATTTTTCTTCCTCAATGGATTCTGACACCCCCAGCAACAGCTGCTCGCAACCCAAACGGTATATGTGTGTATTTATATATATATATATATATATATATATATATATATATATATATATATATATATATATATATACACGCCCCCAAAAGAGAGATATAGATATATATACACTGCTCACAAAAATTAAAGGAACACTTTAAAGAAACACATTAGATACATCAGATCTCAATATGAAGTTGGATATCTATACAAATAACGACAGGGCAATGTCTTAGGAACAAAAGGATGCCAAGTCTTTTAATGGAAATAAAAGTTTTCTGCCTACAGAGGGCTCAATTGTGTAGACACCCTAAAATCAGAGTGAAATGAAGATGTGGCAGGCTAGTCCATTTTTCAAAAACTTAATTTCTGCTACTCAAAATGCTTTTCAGTATCTTGTGTGGCCCCACGGCTTGTATGCATGCTTGACAACGTCGGGGCATGCTCCTAATGAGACGACGGATGGTGTCTTGCGGCATTTCCTCCCAGATCTGTATGAGGGCATCCCTGAGCTGTTGTACAGTCTGAGGAGCAACCTGGCGGCGCCTAATGGACCAAAACATAATGTCCCACAGATGTTCTATTGGGTTTAAGTCAGGGGATCGTGAAGGCCATTCAATTGTTTCAATTCCTTCATTCTCCAGGCACTGCCTGCATACTCTTGCCACATGAGGCCGGGCATTGTCGTGCATTAGGAGGAAACCAGGACCTACTGCACCAGCGTAGGGTCTGACAATGGGTCCAAGGATTTCATCCTGATACCTAATGGCAGTCAAGATGCCGTTGTCTAGCCTGTAGAGGTCTGTGAGTCGCTCCATGGATATGCCTCCAAGATCATCACTAACCCACCACCAAAGCAGTCATGCTAAACGATGTTACAGGCAGCATAATATTCTCCACGGCTTCTCCTGACCCTTTCACGTCTTTCACATATACTCAGGGTGAACCTGCTCTCATCTGTGAAAAGCACAGGATGCCAGTGGTGGACCTGCCAATTCTGGTATTCTATGGCAAATGCCAATTGAGCTCCCCGGTGCTGTGCAGTGAGCACAGGGCGCAGTAGACATTTGGGCCCTCAGGCAACCCTCATGAAGTCTGTTTCTGATTGTTTGGTCAGAGACATTCACACCAGTGGCCTGCTGGAGGTCATTTTGTAGGGCTCTGGCAGTGCTCATCCTGTTCCTCCTTGCCCAAAGGAGCAGATACTGGATACTGGGTTATGGACCTTCTATGGCCCTCTCCAGCTCTCCTAGAGTAACTGCTTGTCTCCTAGAATCTCCTCCATGCCCTTGAGACTGTGCACGGAGACACAGCAAACCTTCTGGCAATGACATGTATTGATGTACCATCCTGGAGAAGTTGGACTACCTGTGCAACCTCTGTAGGGTCCAGGTATCACCTCGTGCTACCAGTAGTGACACTGACTGTAGCCAAATGCAAAACTAGTGAAGAAACAGTCAGAAAAGATGAGGAGGGAACAATGTCAGTGGCCTCCACCTGTTAAACCATTCCTGTTTTGGGGGTCATCTCATTGTTGCCCTCTAGTGCATCTGTTGTTAATTTCATTAACACCACAGCAGCTGAAACTGATTAACAACCCCTTGTGCTACTTAACTGACCAGATTAATATCCCATAAGTTTCATTGACTTTATGCTATACTCTGATTAAAAAGTGTTCCTTTAATTCTTTTGAGCAGTATATATATAGATATACATATATAGATAGATATATAGATATACATATATAGATAGATATATAGTGTCACAAGAACGAGACATGGACAGATAAAGAGTTGGGGCAGCCACCCGTATAATATAGTATCCTGGCTGCAAAAGGTCGTTTTCTCAAAATAATCAGCACTGAAGTGCATTCAACTGAGTCCAGTACAAGACTGAGGAAACAAAGGAAAAGGGGCAGGTTTTAAAGGGGGAGACAGGAAGTGAGGTCATATGGATCTGGCACGTGGTCTTCCACCATTGGTTCGTAGCCGGAGGTGACATCAGAGGGACTGGAGCTGGTGTGGCCGACTTCCATTGGCTCAGTCCCGAAGTGATGTCAGGAGAGCCAGGTGAAATCCCCCGGGGATGGTCTACAGGCAAGGGAGAAAAAGAGTCAGTGCACTCTGCCACACCCCGGCATGCCTCCGAACTGCCTTCACTCAAGCCCTTTAGCTGCCTCCCATGCGCACGTGTGTGACAATAGATAGATAGATATAGATATATAGATAGATATAGATATATATATAGATAGATAGATAGATAGATATATATAGGTGTATGTAAATGTGTGTCTGTATATATGTAGATATGTATGTATATACGTATATATATATATGTATGTATATACAGTATGTGTATATATATATATATATATATATATATATATATATATATATATATGCCAGCAACACTCATGGCAATGACAAAACAATTACATTGTCAATCATGTTACGTTATTATTAAAATGTTTCCTTTTCTTTTTCATTACTTCTTTAACACACTACTTCTCCGCTGCAAAGCGCGGGTATGTTGCTATATATGTATATGTATATATGTGTATATGTATATGTATATATATATGTGTGTGTATGTGTCTGTGTCTATATATGACAGCAACACTTATATCAGTGACAAAACAATTACATTAACAATCATCTTACGTTATTTTTAAAATCTTTCCTTTTCTTTTTCATAACTTCTTTAACACACTACTTCTCTGCTGCGAAGCGCGGGTATTCTGCTAGTGTATGTATATATATATATATATATATATATATATATATATGACAGCAACACTCATAACTGTGACAAAACAATTACATTGACAATTATGTTGCGTTATTTTCAAAATGTTTCCTTTTCTTTTTCATTACTTCTTTAACACAGTACTTCTCCGCTGCGAAGTGCGGGTATTTTGCTAGTACATTATAAAGAGAAAATTTTAATTTTTACTTTTTTTGTCCCGTCTTCATCATAGCATTTTATTTTCAAACCCAGTAAATCCTATTCAATCTCAGAAAGCCAAAGTCTAGCAAGGCAGTAAATAACCTAAAATAGGGTGTCAGTCAATTATGGGGTCCACACACATGTGCTGGGCCTGCCTGGGATTGTTTATTAACCTTGTTGTGGCAGAAACACACTGCTCAAATTAGGCACACAGAGTCTCAGGAAGGCAGCAGAATCAAGTTTTATCGTGTGATGCATACACGGACCCAGATCAAATGAAATGTGCACCCCTGTACCCCTGTAATTATTTCCACCAAAACCTTCAGCTTAAAGAGAATAGTGCTTTTTCCTGTTCATCACGCCCACTTGGCTGGTCTTTACCATTACCTAATGTCCATCAGCTTACCCTATGTTCGTCATCTGATTGAAACTTTCCAACACTGCTCCTTATCCTGTGCAGGTGTCTGAAACCTATCTATCAATCGATTCCCACCGGTAAATCGAAATCCGGCGAACCCACACATAAGATACTGGGTTAGAGTTTGGGCAGCTGCTCCCCTAAAACAATAACGCTGTTTCTTATAAACTACATTTTCTTTGACTTGTCATCACCTGTCCAGGGAGGCAGAGGCGTAGCCACTGCAAGTGGAAGCAAATGGCCTATCTAGTTTTTCTCTTATGGTTAAGGCCTCAGTAACTGTGTTTTTTAAAGCAATGGCCTGTTTAGCCTTCCCAAAGTACACAGTGTCCTTGACTAAAGTTTTTAAGCTTAGCAGCAAGATATTGGTGGTTTGCAGCTACAAAGAGGAAAATAATAAAATATGCAAATGAGAGCTTTTTATAGTTTAACCCTTAATATACTAGTGTGTATTAAGATATCTCACTATTATAAAAAAAAGTCTTGGCAAGGAGACGAGACGTGATCTTCTTGGAAGACAATTTGATGTCCCGCGAGACAAGGCAGTGAGACAGAACGACAGCTGCGGTGCAGGCTTTTAAATGATTGACGTGCAGCGCAACATGCAGAACACGCACCTCATCAGAAGAAGCACAAAGCTAGTAGCTGATCCGTCTGCTACTCCTTAGCATGCGTTCAGCTCCCCCCCTTCACAATGCAAGCGGGAGAGACGCAAAGTGGCAGGAGCATAGCGCGCCTCCGGGGGGTTGAGCGAAGTGATCGAGAACTGATCATCTCTGAGAGACACTTTGACGACATATGAGACTAGACATTACAAACTTAGGAAGCAAAACCCATGAGACGGTGACTTTTGCACATCACACCCTACTTACAAACAATTTAAAACAAGTTCAAGGACATATAACCTAGCAGTTGTTGGAATGGTTTTGGCAGACACACTTCATGTGCTCTCAGCTCTTAAAACAACGACAAGCAGAATACACAGCTCGCCAGCAGCAGCAAGACAGCAGATGAACTGAACGCATCTCTTTAGCGTGTGTTCAGCCCCCTTTACAACACAAGCAACGTTATAGTCCAGCGAGAAAGAGATTTAACCATGCCCAGGGCAGGACATAAAGGACAAATATGGTTTTTACAAAAGTTTTAAAGTAAAATTTAAAATAATGCATATGTAACAATTCCCATGAAAATAACAATCTCTTTAAATTGTTTATCCGGTAAACCAAACCCAGGGGTGGACGAGCGAAGCCCCCTACTAATACTTATTTTCATATATGCTTATGATTCTCTTTGAATATATGCAAATCATCAACTTTTAAGAATATTCTTTTCTACAACCTCGCCTGCATGTCTTTGTGAGAAATGTCCACGCAAACATAGGGAAAATATGCCTTTTTTACATAGGTGGTGATGAGGTCTGGGATTTAAACTACTGAACCGCACTTATTGAGTCAATTTACATAGATGATGTAACTGAAAATAATATATGTAAAACCACCCAATGGTATCTCCAATATCTAGCATATCTAGTTTTATTGTTTTTATTAGCTGAAATACCCAGCGTTGCCTGGGAGAAAAATAAAGTTTTTTTTAAATTTTTGAGAAAAACATAATTTAAAAAACAAAACTTTAAAAATAAAAATAAATTAACAAACAATAAACTTGGATTTGCTTCCCGGGTCTTCCCTGTGTGGAGTTTGCATGTGCTCCCCATGTCTGCGTGGGTTTTCTGCAGTGGGCAGGTGCCCATCCCGGGGTTTGTTTCCTGCCTTGCACCCGGTGTTGGCTGGAATTGGCACCAGCTGACCCCCATGACCCTGTAGTTAGTATATAGCGGGTTGGATAATGGATGGATGGATAAAGACTCACTAATGTGCTTGTCTTGCGGTGTTGTATGTATGTTATCATCCAGTTGATGCTGTGAACCGGCCAATTGTATTTAATTTGAAAAGCAACAAGGGTGCGGTGCTGCTCAAATATAAAGAATGCTGGTAGTCACCTCAAGTTTGCCCTCGTGTTTTTTTTAATTGTTTGAGAAAAACATAATTAAAAAAACACAACGTTAAAAATAAAATTAAGAAACAGATTCACTAATGTCCTAGTCTTGTGGTCTTGTATGTATGTTATCATCTAGTTGAACGGAACTTGTCAACTCTATTTAATTTGAAAAGCAACAGGGGCGCGGTGCTGCTCAAAAATAAAGAATGCTGGCAATCGCCTGGTATATACTAACTGTGCAAGCCAGCACAGGATCCTAGAAAGTATTTAAATCGTTAGACCTACTCTGGGCATCTCTCTGCTAGAAGGATTTATGTTGCCGAAGTGCTCGCATCGTTTGTGCATTAGCAGCTAAGCGACTGGCTTTCTTAGGAGGTTTCCTTTTGCCGGTGTACTGGCCTTGCTTGCGTATCCTCGGAGCTGGAGCCCTCACACCAACTCTACGTCTCACATCAGGGCCGGACAGACACACACACTTCAACGCATAGAACTCTATTTAATTTCAAAAGCAACAGGGGCACGCTGGTGCTCAAACATAAAGAATGCTGGCAGTCTCCTCCAGTTCGCCCTCTGGTGGTCATTCCGAGTGTCAACTGGATGATAACATGCATACAAGACCGCAATATCACCCCCACCCTACCCAGAAGGGGGTGGGTTATGGCTGATTTCACCCTGCAGTATTTTTAATCGACCAATGAGGAACATGTGTACCAAGTTTCATGAAAATCGTTCCAGCCATTAAGACGTGATGCTGGAACATACTTACACACATTGACTTATATATATATAGATTATTATTATAAAGCAGAAAAGCTTACTGTACATTTTGTAGCTATAGACAACATTTTATTCTTTGAACCACTGAAACTCTCATAACTTTTTGTTGCAACTTGTGCTTTAGTACTTTTCTTTAATTATGCTAGAAAGATTTAAGTGTTTTTTTTTTTACTTTCTCATATACATAATATAGGAATCGTGAAGAAATTCGATCTCAAGATTTTGATGAATCTTGATGTTTCAGACCTTCCTGAGTCTGAAAATGCCATTTTCAAAATTATGTTTGTCTTTGTGTTAACACAATGACCTAGGCAAATAAGATTTTGTACACCTGCTTTATATCAAAAATAACAAATCCTAGCAACTTTTGGGCCACTTCCGGCAACCGAAAACTGAAACTAAACTGAATACTTTTGTGAATTTTCAAGTAAACTATGGTTATAATTACAGATATATTATTCATATTTTGTATAGATATTTATAATGATAAAAAGAAAACAAATATGAAATTTGAGAAAAATCACTTAACCAGAAGTAATATTTTATTTAAAGAACCAACCAAATTTTTTGTGTGATGGAAATATAAATGTGTACACAATATTATTCAATATAATGCATATTCTTTCAGTAACTATTATTAATTTTATTTTAATTTATACATCATCGGTTTAACAAAAATGTGTAAACATTGAACATGCCATGTAAATATAAAGATGTAATTGGAACAATAAGCTGCTATGTCCCCATCATGTTCTTGGTAATACATTTAATTTTATGAATTTTTTTTATTTCTACCATCATTATCAGAATTAAATGTAGTTTTACATATGCAATTTATTGCAACAAATATTATATAATACTAACACTTTTTAACACTAACAGTTTAAATCTTTTTACTTTGCACATAATCTAAGTAATGCATATGTAATCAAGAAAAATTCCACTGTTTTCGACCTCCCAAAAGTGCGAAAATATCATTTTAATATAAAGTTTGATTATCAATAGAGATAAATGATTGTGTATCAATATTATCACTTTGTTATGATGAGAAACAAAGAGATATGATATTTGAGAAATATTGCGCAACTGGAAGTGGTTCTGATGGCAATTTCCTCTATCTCAGTATACCAGAAAGTCAAGGGGAGCACATTCCTGATTTTTCTCAAAGCTTTCTTAACTATATTCATAGGTTTACTGGGCATTGGATTTCAAGAGTTTGGTTCTGAAGAAAAATTAAAATCAAATCCCCTCCAGCACCTGTTTGATGTAAGTAATGTGCACTGTACTATGGCTACGTTTTTGCTCTTTCATTACAAATAGTGATAATCCATTCAAAAATTAAAAGAGAATAGTTGATTTTCATACTGTATTGTCATTTTAATTTTTTTTTTTTTTTTAAAACAAAGTTTACCAGAAGCAAAAAATCTTTCTTAGGAGATATGTATATGTGATATTGGCAGCCCTGCCATGCCGATAAGTTGGTATACTAATTGACTACTTCAGTTTAAACTGAAGAGAGAAGTGCTAGGTGTTGCATACTCAAGCATGAAGAGCATCACAAACGGCTCTACAAAATGTCAAAACTGCCAGTAATATATTTACAGTTAACAAAGAAATACAAAACCAGAAGATTACCTGCAGTCAGTCTCTGTGTGCTGATGCAAAGCCTGTTCATTTTTATGGATTATGGACTGGTAAACTAGGGATGCTTTTTCTATTTTAGCAGAGTAAGACCCCCTTGGAATTGGAGCATTTTCCTGTTTATTTGGCATAATGGAGTACAGTATATCTTTTTTTTGTCTGTTTTTTATCACATGGGATTTTTCACTTGTATGTTCTTTTTGGTTTGAATTAAATTTTTTAAAGTATCCCCCCGCCCCACACCACTGTAATTAATATTACACCATTAACTGTCTAGTCTATTAAGGATCCATTTGCAAACAAATCTGCTCTTTTTTAACGTTTACCTGCTTTTTATTGACTGTTTCTGAAACCTTTGGTCCCTATTGGTTTTAGCTACTGGCTGGACATCTCTCTGCAGGTGGCCTGTGGTAATATATACTTTTCTGACAATTGAATACATTTGACTTATTTTTAAATTTCTTTTAAAGTGAAATAGTTTTTTTAACACAAAAACAATTTAGTGTATATTGTACATTCACAAAATCAGGTATTTCTTATTAATAATAGATTGACAAAGTATCTGTTCAAGCATTAGTATGTTTTTACTATTATTTGTATAAAGTCAGGACAAGTCTGGATTGGGACAGTACAAGTGTACAGTATATTTGCTATCCAAGACAGTAGGCCAGCCATGTGCCCTGGGGGTAGTAAACTAACCACGCCAAAGTCCTTGGCCATACCCATGTAGCTTGTTTCGTCTCATAATGGAAGCAGCCCTAAAAGCTGATATCCTAGATATGTGGAAATTAGGGCTGGGCAAGTTAACACATTATTATCGCATTAACACATTAATTAATAATAACAAAAATTGCATTAATGCACGATAAAATAATTGTTGCTGTTAATTATTACTTTTTTGAAAGCCTCAGTCTTGATGTAGATCAGTGATCTTCTTGTTACTGCAGTTTTCGATACGCTTTTGCTAGAAGGAAAGTTAGCTTTGTTGATTTGACCTCGACTCCCTGCGCATGCATGAACTGCGAAGAGCAAACAACTTCTAAAATGGTATGTGGAGAGATACCAAAGTGAATGCTCAAAGCAAAACTTTTTTTGTATTATTTCTGAATTGGACTCTGATTTGTTGGACTCCGATTTTGATGCAAGTGATCTGGAGATGTAGGTTAGAAACGAAAGTGAGGTACTGCTGACATGTTCATGTAGCTGATGCACCTATGGCAACGTTCACCTAGGAGGACAGACACTTACAATGACAGCAGCCATATTGTGTCTCACTGCAACTACCACCCACGCGCACCTGTCTCACAAAAATAGCCAGGCAGCCAGCCCACCTTGCACTCCTGCCGGCTCGATCACAAAGATAGCCAGGCAGCCAGTCCACCTTGCACTCCTGCTGGCCGTCGAGCCACTGCTGCTGCATACAGTCGTCGACAGCAGGCAAAACAGGTAGCAACAGATGTTTTATGTTGAATTATGTGTAAAAGAGTTTTTCGGAAAAAATTTTAGCCCTCAAAGAGTTGCTACTGAACATAGACTGTTTATGCTGCTCTCTGATAAAAGAAGTGTTTCTGCTGGTATCTGTTCAGACGAAAAAGAAAACATTTAGAAATGTTAACTTGCTGTTGCTGAGAAGGTGTTTGTTATATTGTTGTGTTTGTGGCTCTGCACCCTGAGGGTAACTTGTTTTTCTGTAACAAACTAGTTAGAGCATTAATGCCCTGGCAGTGACAAATAGCTTTGGTTTTAATTTTGATTTGATTACATTTAAGAAGAAGCCCTGTGGGTGTAGCCTTTGCAGTACTGCATTTCTCTGCCATTTTCTACACACATTATAATGGGTTGTCTCCAGACAATGTTTGATTATTACGTCTGGCCCTGTGATATTATTTCAGGTATAACCAGTTTAATTTTATATTCAAGATGCACATTAAAAGAATTACTGTATAACAAGGAGGGTTGTCAAACATATCAATATACTGATAAATATTTCAATACTGATTATTAATAGTATATATTCTGTAGCCTAAATTATGAGTGTGCTTCACTCTGACTTTTGACAATTGAGCTTTGTAGGTTACCAGTGGGCATGGCTAGAATTGCTGCTTCATTTCCACCAACTCTAAGGTGTTATTAAGATGGCAACCTAAGCAGCACATTTAATTGACAAAGTGGGCAGTCGGAGTGGTGACTAGAAATACGTAAGCTTTGTGCCAAATGCCGACATAAAGCCACGAGATACATGCAATAATGTATGCAAGATTTGCTACTACACAATACAAAGTAAAGGCACCAACACAACCAATTTATCCAATCGATTGAAGGACTGATACTCGAATCAATAATAAGATTTTCAAAAAGTACAGACCTGTAAACCTGTATATTGGTTTGGCATCAGCTTGTGTGACCAATGGCCCATTCCCAAAGTTTACACTATCAACAAAACAACAATAAATATAAGATTCTCAAACCTACTTGTTTCAGTTAGGCAGCAGTGGGTCTGGTGCATGTTTTGGCAGAAATCAGTGTAAGGTAAGAACTAGCCTTGGGCACCAATGTATTGGGGAGGCGTATGTGTAGGCTAGTCGAGGATTGTTTAAACTAGGGAATGGGGGGGCAGGGAGTTTAGGACAGGCCAGATTTAGATCTATACAGGGAAGAACAAACAATGGTGTAGAAATAAAAATGCATAGTAATGTAAATTTTAAGCAAACACGTAAAGATAGAAGGATTAACACATTAAAAATAGCTTGCCTTAATGCTAGAAGTATCAAAAATAAGGTAAGTGAGTTGGAGTTGTATGTAGCAGAGCACAATTATGATATTATAGCAATAACGGAAACCTGGCTAAATAACAAAGATGGGGATGAGTGTAACATAGAGGGATACACATTTTTTAGGAAGGATAGACAGAACAGAAAAGGAGGTGGGGTTGCTGTTTATGCCAAACAGGAATTAAATGTAAGTCATCTTCAGTTGGATGATGAGCCCCATCTTAGTGAGGACATGTGGCTTCGCCTGGAAAATATTAGGGAAAAAGGTCTCATTTTAGGAGTGTGTTATAGACCACCCAATTCAGACAGTAATTTCAACACACATCTTTTAGTAATATCAAAAGGCAAGTTTACAGGGGATATTATAGTCATGGGGACTTTAATTATCCAAATATTAACTGGGATAACCTTACAGATGGAGGAGCACAAGAGCAGGAGTTTTTAGAAGTAATCGGCGACTGTTTTTTAACACAGCATGTTAAAGCACCAACAAGGGGTGAAGCCTATCTGGATTTAGTATTCTGTAATAACCAGGATAGAATTGAGGGTGTAGAGGTGATTGAACCACTAGGGTCAAGTGACCATAATGTAATACAATTCTCAGTATTTTGTAAGAGTACAGATGCAAAGACTAAAATTGTTAAGTTGAACTTTAGTAGGGCTAATTTTGAGCAGATGCGACAAAGTCTAAGTAGGATAGACTGGGATAAGCTTTTAAATGTGGAGACAGTCGAGGAGCAGTGGAACAGGTTTAAAATGTTTTACATGTAATGCAGGACAGATACATACCTAAATTTGGAAGTAATAGGAAACTAAAAAATCTCCACGATGGATTAATAAAGATTTAAAAAGAAGTTGCAAAGGAAAAACTGCTGTATAAGGCATATAAGACTAATGACTGCAAAGAGAACCGTAGCGTATGAGAAATGAGGGCAACCATTAAGAAGGATATCAGAGAGGCTAAAAGACAGTTGGAGAGGAATATAGCAGATAAGGCAAAGAAGACCCCAAGAGATTCTTTCAGTATTTTAGTAGTAAAAGAACAGTTAAGGAGGAGGTCAAGTTCATCAGGAATAGTAAAGGGAATTAAAAGATACAGACAATGAAATAGCAGATGCCCTAAACTTACATTTTTCTGAGGTGTTTACAAGTGAGCAAGTGGATAACCTGCCAGAGGTAAACACAACTACTAAGGAGGTACTGAGGGATTTGGAAATTGTAGAGGGAGAAGTGCTGCTCAGATTAAATAAGATGAAATCAAACAAATCACCAGGCCCAGATAATATTTATCCTCGTGTTCTTAAGGAGGCTAGTGAGTACATATATAAACCCTTGACACATATTTTTAGGAAGTCACTGTGCACTGGAGAGATTCCAAAGGACTGGAAAATGGCAAATATCATCCCATTATATAAAAAGGGTGACAGGGCAGATCCAAGCAACTATAGGCCAGTAAGCTTAACAAGCATCACAGGAAAATTAATGGAAGGAATTATTAAGGATAAGATTGAGCAACACATGACAAGGACAGGAGTTATTCTGAACAGTCAGCATGGGTTCAGAATGGGGAGGTCGTGTTTTACTAACATGTTGGAATTCTATGAGGAGGCAACAAAAGGATACGATCAAAGTGGAGCTTATGATATTATTTATCTGGACTTTCAGAAAGCATTTGATAAGGTGCCACATGAGAGGTTGGGCATCAAGTTAAAAGAAGTGGGAATTCAGGGTGATGTTTTTAGATGGGTGCAGAATTGGCTCAGACACAGGAAGCAGAGGGTGATGGTGCGAGGAACCTCATCAGAACTGGCTGATGTTAAGAGTGGTGTTCCACAGGGGTCAGTGCTAGGGCCGCTGCTATTTTTAATATATATAAATGATTTAGATAGGAATATAAGTAACAAGCTGGTTAAGTTTGCAGATGATACCAAGATAGGTGGATTAGCAGATAATTTGGAATCCGTTATATCATTACAGAAGGACTTGGATAGCATACAGGCTTGGGCAGATTTGTGGCAGATGAAATTTAATGTCAGTAAATGTAAAGTATTACACATAGGAAGTAAAAATATTAGGTTTGAATACACAATGGGCGGTCGAAAAATCGAGAGTACACCTTATGAGAAGGATTTAGGAGTCATAGTGGACTCCAAGCTATCAACTTCCAAACAGTGTTCAGAAGCCATTAAGAAGGCTAACAGAATGTTAGGTTATATAGCACGATCTGTGGAGTACAAGTCCAAGGAGGTTATGCTCAACCTTTATAATGCACTGGTGAGGCCTCATCTTGAGTACTGTGTGCAGTTTTGGTCTCCAGGCTACAAAAGGACATAGCAGCACTAGAAAAGGTCCAGAGAAGAGCGACTAGGCTGATTCCAGGTCTACAGGGGTTGAATTATGAGGAAAGATTAAAAGAGCTGGGCCTTTACAGTTTAAGCAAAAGAAGATTAAGAGGTGACATGATTGAAGTGTTTAAAATTATGAAGGGAATTAGTACAGTGGATCGAGACTTGTATTTTAAAATGAGCTCATCAAGAACACGGGGACACAGTTGGAAACTTGTTAAGGGTAAATTTCGCACAAACATTAGGAAGTTTTTCTTTACACAAAGAACGATAGACACTTGGAATAAGTTACCAAGTAGTGTGGTAGACAGTAAGACGTTAGGGACTTTCAAAACTCGACTTGATGTTTTCTTGGAGGAAGCAAGTGGATAGGACTGGCGAGCTTTGTTGGGCTGAATGGCCTGTTCTCGTCTAGATTGTTCTAATTCTAATTCTAATATATGGCAGGCATGTCAAACACGCGGCCCTCAAACGGAAATCTGTGCGGCCCGCATGACAGATCCTAGTTAGCACAGAACTTGTACAAAATGATTACTATCGTTTGTGATTGAATCATTCTGCATCTTCGGCGTTACTTATTGACTTTTCTTATTTCTGTCTTCTGACAAAAGCACGTTTTCCATGGCATTACGGTACCAGAAACGTCATCTGCTAGTATAGCCACGAACATTGACCAAAGTTAATGAGCCTCACCATCACAACTGAAGTGCTAGGCTGCAGCAGCAAGCAGCAGGGGCGGCCTTAGGCATGTGCAAACTGTGCACCTGCACAGGGTCGCCAAATCCCAGGGGCCGCCACGTCAATATATATTGAATATAAAACAGAAAGAGAAAATAACGACACAGCTGACGACAATGTGGCCGAAAAACATTGTGTTTCTTGTTAATTAGTACACTGTATTTACTAATGTCGCTAGAATCGAAGCAGTAAGCAATATGTAGTATTATAACGTTTTGCCATAATGAGAATATCATGGGCCGCCACTTGGTTTTCAAGTTACGGACACGCGCATATAGAAGCATGTCATGAGCACGAGGCGGCTATGCAGTGTCTGCAACGGATGTGGCCATCCACTGTGCATAAGATACCATATTGACATTGGCGGGCGAAGGGGCCACCGATTCTTTCTCTGCCCAGGGCTGCCACGAGCCTAGAGCCGCCCTTGCTAGGCTACACTACTGGCTGGACTGCTGAGACTGGCCACTGGGCAGAACTTACCATCACGAGTAGTAATAGCCCGCATATTTTCATGTTTTTTTGCTCTAGTTTTATGTCATTTTGTGCTAGTATTGTAACGAACAGTTAGTGCAGACTACAGCTGAAGATCTGAAGTGGACGCGAGAAGTTGGTGAGTTGTTTAACATATTTTTGTGATTTTGAGTTTGTAAAATTAGTGTAGGTCAGGTGGCTTTTTGCATATCGGCTTATTTTACCATATAAACTTTGAAGTAAACTTAGTAAAGTAAAATTTGATTTTTGGAGGATTTGTTTTCAAACTTGAATTACTGTGTAATAAATTCAGTGAGCGTTTTCGTGATTTCAGTTCACACGAACAGGACTTTGCGCTGTTCTCTTACAATGTTGAAAATGCGCCTGAGAATATCCAAATGGAATTGATTGAACTGCAGTCAGATTATATTCTGAAGCCAAAATACAGCGAAGTTGGTGTGCCAGTCTTGTATGCTTACCTGCCACCCTCGTATGTGCAGATCCGTAGGTTGGCATCAAGAGTACTGTCTATGTTCAGAAGCACTTACCTTTGTGAGCAATTGTTTTCGTTAATGAAAGCTACCAAAATCCCACATCGCTCAAGACTTACTGTCGAGCACCTTTCATCCCTCATAAAAGTTGCAGCTGCACAAGGTTTCAAGCCTGATATTGACAAACTGGTTACTAACAAGAGATGCGGGACAAAAGAAATAGATCTCAGACTGCAAGACTCCTGTATAAGCAATGAATATATATAATCTATACTAATAAAAGGCAAAGCCCTCACTCACTGACTGACTCACTCACTCACTCATCACTAATTCTCCAACTTCCCGTGTAGGTAGAAGGCTGAAATTTGGCAGGCTCATTCCTTACAGCTTACTTACAAAAGTTGGACAGGTTTCATTTCGAAATTCTACCGTAATGGTCATAACTGGAACCTATTTTTCTCCATATACTGTAATGGACGTTAGCTTGATGACCATGGGTGGCGGAGCTGCGTGTGACATCATCACGCCTCCCACGTAATCACTGACTGAACTGACTGTGACTGCAGTACGTAGAAAATAAGGAAGAGCTCCCAAAGAGCTCTGAAGAAAAACGCTGAATACTTTATTCGCAAAATACAAGTTTAATGAGAAGACACGAGGTATAAACAAGACTTTGGATCACTTTGTAGGTAAAATTGCTGTAGCGAGAAACTTTTAAGTGCCAGGTCTTAGCTAACAGTAAATAAAGCCATGGGCATCACAACATCATACAAGAGAGCAGCTCACGTGAACTGACTGAACGCAGTACGAGTGATCACTTCCATGCATCAAACCTGTTCAAAAAACGCATTACACAATTGACAAGGTAGGAAAAGAATATGCTCTGAGCTGAGTTCCAAAGTTAACGCGGTCTTGTGGAAGCAACTTTGTCACGCTGCCACCAAATACTCACAGAAAAATCCACAAGTTAATACACACGCTGTCTCTAGAGTTTCTCCACACTCAATGTATTCCTCGCATCCCCTTTATACCCTCTGATCTCCCATTTCAATTCAGATGCCTCCAATTTCCAGTAAGATTTTGCTGCGCGATGACAAGTAATAAGTCTCAGGGACAGACCCTACAAAAGGATACCATTGATTTCAGGCAAGATTGCTTTTCTCCTGGATAACTATACGTTGCATTCTCAAGAGTGAGCTCGCGCAGCTTCGTCATATTACATCCGGAGTGCTGAACTGACAACATAATATATAAAGAGAACTATAATAATCGTAATAAACGAACAATAAAACAGCGGAGAACCCCGTGGATTAAATAAAAAGGCAGCTTCCTTGGCAAAGCAAGAAATAGGATGGCTTTATATGTTGTTCCTTTATAAAACAGCGGAGAAGCTGTGTAAAGGCTGCTTCGCAAAAAAACAGCGGAGCGCCTTATATGAGCAGGCAGTCAGCTAAAGAAGGGAATCAATAAATATCTATAATCATAATAAATGAACAAAAAATAGCATGCATGCCGCGGATTAAATAAAGGAAATGGGTACCTGAACAGTAAAGTAAGTCTCGAATAGCTACACAATAACTATAAGAATCGTAATAAACGAACGATAAAACAACAACAACAACATTTATTTACAGTGGTGTGAAAAACTATTTGCCCCCTTCCTGATTTCTTATTCTTTTGCATGTTTGTCACACAAAATGTTTCTGATCATCAAACACATCTAACCATTAGTCAAATATAACACAAGTAAACACAAAATGCAGTTTTTAAATGATGGTTTTTATTATTTAGGGAGAAAAAAAAAATCCAAACTGTGTGAAAAAGTAATTGCCCCCTGAACCTAATAACTGGTTGGGCCACCCTTAGCAGCAATAACTGCAATCAAGCGTTTGCGATAACTTGCAATGAGTCTTTTACAGCGCTCTGGAGGAATTTTGGCCCACTCATCTTTGCAGAATTGTTGTAATTCAGCTTTATTTGAGGGTTTTCTAGCATGAACCGCCTTTTTAAGGTCATGCCATAGCATCTCAATTGGATTCAGGTCAGGACTTTGACTAGGCCACTCCAAAGTCTTCATTTTGTTTTTCTTCAGCCATTCAGAGGTGGATTTGCTGATGTGTTTTGGGTCATTGTCTTGTTGCCGCACCCAAGATCGCTTCAGCTTGAGTTGACGAACAGATGGCCGGACATTCTCCTTCAGGATTTTTTGGTAGACAGTAGAATTCATGGTTCCATCTATCACAGCAAGCCTTCCAGGTCCTGAAGCAGCAAAACAACCCCAGACTATCACACTACCACCACCATATTTTACTGTTGGTATGATGTAACGGGACATTTGCCTTCCAAAAAGTTCAAATTTTGTCTCATCAGTCCACAAGGTATTTTCCCAAAAGTCTTGGCAATCATTGAGATGTTTCTTAGCAAAATTGAGACGAGCCCTAATGTTCTTTTTGCTTAACAGTGGTTTGCGTCTTGGAAATCTGCCATGCAGGCCGTTTTTGCCCAGTCTCTTTCTTATGGTGGAGTCGTGAACACTGACCTTAATTGAGGCAAGTGAGGCCTGCAGTTCTTTAGACGTTGTCCTGGGGTCTTTTGTGACCTCTCGGATGAGTCGTGTCTGCGCTCTTGGGGTAATTTTGGTCGGCCTGCCACTCCTGTAAAGGTTCACCACTGTTCCATGTTTTTGCCATTTGTGGATAATGGCTCTCACTGTGGTTCGCAGGAGTCCCAAAGCTTTAGAAATGGCTTTATAACCTTTACCAGACTGATAGATCTCAATTACTTCTATTCTCATTTGTTCCTGAATTTCTTTGGATCTTGGCATGATGTTTACTTTGTAGCTTTTGAGGTGCTTTTGGTCTACTTCTCTTTGTCAGGCAGCTCCTATTTAAATGATTTCTTGATTGAAACAGGTGTGGCAGTAATCAGGCCTGAGGGTGGCTACGGAAATTGAACTCAGGTGTGATACACCACAGTTAGGTTATTTTTTAACAAGGGGCAATTACTTTTCACACAGGGCCATGTAGGTATGGATTTTTTTTCTCCCTAAATAATAAAAAACATCATTTAAAAACTGCATTTTGTGTTTACTTGTGTTATATTTGACTAATGGTTAAATGTGTTTGATGATCAGAAACATTTTCTGTGACAAACATGCAAAAGAATAAGAAATCAGTAAGGGGGCAAATAGTTTTTCACACCACTGTATATAGCACATTTTCATACAAACAGTAGCTCAAAGTGCTTTACATAATAAAGAATAGAAAAATAAAAGACACAATAAGAGAACAAAATAAATAAACATTAATTAACATCGAATAAGAGTAAGGTTCAATGGCCGAGGGACAGAAAAAACAAAAAAACTCCAGACGGCTGGAGAAAAAATAAAATCTGTAGGGATTCCAGACCATGAGACCGCCCAGTCCCCTCTGGACATTCTACTTAACATAAATGAAACAGTCCTCTTTGGATTTAGGGTTCTCACGGAAGGGCATGATGAAGATGGTCACGTAGAATTCTGCCTTTTAATCCATCCATCACTGTTGGAGCATCATGAAGCTTTGAGTAGGTGGAGGTGGCGCAGGCCGCCACCACCACAAAGAAACCGGAAAAGAAACAGAAGAGAGTAGGGGTCAGTACGGATTTTAGAGCCACCATGAATAGTTATTATGAGGAAATTGAACATATAGAGTATCAGGATTAAGTTAAATTAAGTTAAATTGAAGTTATAGAAAGGCCATGTTAAAGTAATATGTTTTTAGGTGCATATAGCAGCAGAAGGCCGCCTCATCACTTCTTTTAAGTTTTGTTCTTGGAATTCTAAGGAGACACTCATTTGAGGATCTGAGGTTACAATTTGGAATATAAGGTGTCAGACATTCCGATATATACGATGGGGCGAGATTATTTAAGGCTTTATAAACCATAAGCAGAATTTTAAAGTCAATCCTGAATGACACAGGTAACCAGTGTAGTGACATTAAAACTGGAGAAATGTGTTCGGATTTTCTTTTCCTAGTTAGGATTCTAGCAGCTGCATTCTGTACTAGTTGCAAACGATTTATGTCTTTTTGGGTAGTCCTGAGAGGAGTGCGTTACAGTAATCTAGTCGACTGAAAACAAACGCGTGAACTAATTTCTCAGCATCTTTCAGTGATATAAGAGGTCTAACTTTACTTATGTTTCTTAAGTGAAAAAATGTTGTCCTAATGATCTGATTAATATGCGATTTAAAATTCAGATTACAGTCAACAATTACCCCTAAGCTTTTACCTCCGTCTTGACTTTTAATCCTAATGTATCCAGTTTATTTCTAATAGCCTCATTGTATCCATTATTGCTAATCACTAAGATTTCAGTTTTCTCTTTATTTAACTTGAGAAAGTTACTATTCATCCATTCTGAGATACAAGTCAGACATTGTGTTAGTGAATCAATAGAATCGAGGTCATCAGGTGCTATTGATAAGTACAGCTGTGTGTCATCAGCATAGCTGTGGTAGCTTACGTTGTGCCCTGAGATAATCTGACCTAACGGAAGCATGTAGATTGAGAATAAACAGCGGACCCAGGACAGAGCCTTGTGGAACACCATATTGGATATCATGTGTCTTCGAGTTGTAATTCCCACAACTAACAAAACATTTTCTCCCTGTCAGGTAGGATTCAAACTAATTTAAGACCGTGCCAGAGAGGCCCACCCATTGACTAAGGCGATTTCTAAGAATGTTGTGATCAATGGTGTCAAATGCAGCACTCAGATCTAAGAGGATGAGAACAGATAAATGGCCTCTGTCTGCATTCACTCGCAAATCATTTACTACTTTAACGAGTGTAGTTTCTGTGCTGTGATTTGTTCTAAAACCCGACTGAAATTTATCAAGAATAGCATGTTTATTGAGGTGGTCATTTAACTGCATAATGACTGCATTCTGTAGAACTTTACTTAAGAAAGGCAGGTTAGAGATGGGTCTAAAATTTTCAAGAGCCGAGGGGTCAAGATTATGTTTCTTAAGAAGGGGTTTAGTACAGTAACCGCGAAGCAAGGAGAAACGACGGCCTTATATGGCGTTCGTTTATAAAGCAGCGGAGAAGCTGTGTGAAGGCAGCTACACAAAAAAACAGCAGAGCGCCACACTCTGAATGTATTCCTCGCATCACCGTTATACCCTCTGATCTCCCATTTCAATTCAAATGCCTAAAATTTCCAGTATGGCTCTGCTTTGCGATGACAATTAATAAGTCTCATGTACACACCCTACAAAAGGTTGCCATTGATTTGAGGCAACATTGCTTTCCTCCTGGACAAAACTATACGTTGCATTCTCAAAAGTAATCTCAGTGCACAGCTTGGTCATATTACAACCGGACTGCTGAACTGACAACGTGGTATACAAAGAGATCCTTAACAGATAGTTATTGGTATATTTTCCCTGTTTAAAAAGGTTTTCCTTTCTTCTTAATAAAAATTTAAAAGCAGTTCTTAGCTGCTAAGCTTGAGGATTTTGCTATATACAGTATATATATATGTAGATATATATATATATATATGTATGTACGTGTATATATATGTAGATATGTATATATATATGGATATGTATACAGTATATATATATATGTGTGTGTATATATGTATATATATATGCGTATGTGTGTATATATATGTATATTTATCTGTATGTATGTATATATATGTTGATATGTGTATATATATATATATGTATATATGTTGATATGTGTATATATATATATGTATATATATGTAGATTTGTATATGTATATATATATCTATACTAATAAAAGGCAAAGCCCTCACTCACTCACTCACTGACTCACTCACTCACTGACTCATCACTAATTCTCCAACTTCCCGTGTGGGTGGAAGGCTGAAATTTGGCAGGTTCATTCCTTACAGCTTCCTTACAAAAGTTGGGCAGGTTTTATATCGAACTTCTACGTGTAATGGTCATAACTGGAAGCAGTTTTTCTCCATTTACTGTAATGGAGATGAGCTTCAACGCCGTGGGGCGGAGTTTAGTGTGACATCATCACGCCTCCACGTAATCACGCAGTACATAGAAAACCAGGAAGACCTCAAAAAAGCGCTGAAGAAAACATGCATTATATAATTGAGAAGGCAGCGAAACAATAAGAAGCGAGCGAGTGACATATACAACCATATTCATGAGTTCTGCTACTTCGGAAACAAAGCACGATGTAAACCTACACTTTAAATTAAGTTCATAGACAGGCTGCCGCTGGCGTTTGTAATTTAGTGCCTGCCCATATAAGTCCGTCCGTCAGCGGCAATCCAATAGCAAACTGCCACGGGTAAATATTCACGGGTGAAGGACTGTGCTTATGGAGAGGAAGATGAGATGGTCAGGGTGGTGTTTGACACAAACGAGAGAAAGTTTTAAGTGCCAGGACTAAGGTAACATTAAATACAGCCATGGACATAGCACGAGATGGCACCAGCACAGCTGGGAGCCTTCGATGCATGTACACCGAGCGGCTCACGTGAACTGGCGAGTGCACTGATAAAAGCAACAGTTCCAAAGCTGAACAAAAACCGAATTACACAATTGAAAAGGCAGCAAAAAATATGAAGCGTCTGATACATACAAGTATATTCATAAATCCAGCTACTGCGGAAACAAAGCACACGGTGGAAAAAGTTAATGTCCCGCTAAAGGAAGACAGTGTAAAAAACCCGTGCATGCAGTGTGTCACGGCTCAGATAAAGAAGAAGACGAGCTGTTCATTGATGCAGTAAGAAACGAATCGATGAATGAAACCTGTCATCTTTACAAGCGATTGACAAACACGGAATGTAACTTGAACACAACACATCCTACAAATACGAACCTGATTGAAAGAAATAATGATAATCAAATCCTTGATGACAGCAACACTCAGTAACACTCACAAAACAAATACTGTATATTGACAGTCATGTTACGTTATTTTTAAAATGTTCCCTTTTCTTTTTCTAGCTTTTTTAACACACTACTTCTCCGCTCGATACGGGTATATATATATGTATATATATATCCCGATCTACATACTCGAATAATGGATACTTTATTCGCCATCAATGATTGTTTTGGTAAAGCCATACTCAGTGTATGAATTAGATGAACGGTAAAAAAGTAAGAGCGAGGGGAGGATGACTTATTGAGGCATGCAAGCTGTAGTGCGCGTCAACTCTATCTGAATTGCGCGATCACATTTAAAAAAATATATATTTTCAAGTTCTATTTAGTTCATATGTGTCAAACTCAAGGGCCGCGCCAAATCAGACCGTGTAATTATATCCGGCCCGAGATCATTTTATATACTGTATTATTGTTATTAATGGCCCGGGTATATGAAGCGCTGGTAACACAATAAACTACAGATCCCATAATGCAGCGCTTTAGCTGCCTTGCCAAACACTTACCGCGTTAATCAAGTGTAGCTTATGATGCTGCAAGTTATTGCGAAGCTAGCTCACACGATGCTGAAGAGAAAAGTTGATTCTGAAAATAGAGCCTTTAAAAACCGATGGGAGGCTGAGTATATGTTTACTGAACCCGTGTGTCTCATTTGTGGAGCTAATGTGGCTGTAATTACAGAATTTAATCTAAGACGGCACTATGAGACAAAACATCAGGGTAACCTGAATGCAATGCAGAAGATACAGAAAGCAGAAGAATTAAATAAGAATCTGACACTTCAGCGGACGTTTTTACCGTGCACAATCACAAAGTGATTTCAAGTGAAGCTGCTTTTATGGGAGACACAAATGCACCAGTGCAATTTGCCCCACTTTCCCTGTTGCCAAGTAATGTTGAACCAAGTCGTCACTACGGTGTTCCCAAATACGCACTTTGCTGATAAACTGAGCGCACTGAGTTTGCACTGCGCTTTGGTGACTTTGAAGAACAAAAAAAGTCCGTCTACCTGCAGCTCGAACCTTGTGCATGTTTGGTAGCTGTTTCCTGCAGAGGCATTAGCTCTCTTGGAAATGTGTTCTTTTAATATTGTGGCTTATTAAATAATTAAACAATATCATAATATACCAGAAAAGGCGATATCCCTCCCATAGTGATTACGGCGGTACAAGAATCACATGAGACAAAATATCTTTTAGCTTACATTTACTGACGTTTTACGCAGTTACAGACGGGGAGGCATATGGACAGACTTTATCCAGGTGGGAATCTGGATCAACACAGTCAGCCATTTTTTCCGTCCCTACGCTGGGAGGGTTTCCAACACCTATTGTTGGCACAGCCTCGAAGGGTCTGGCCACTGTCCAGACCTTTTATATGGTTCTTGCTTCATTTGCTGGTCTTCTCGTTTCCAAACAAGGGCTGAATTCCTCTCCCACAAAATACAGAAATATCATAGTGCTTACATGTCGATTCTCATTCTCCCAAGAAGGAAAGAAGGTTTGTGCTGATAGAGGACAGAAATACCCTAACCTGTGTTTAAGCTGACTATACAAGCCTCCAGTTGTCTTTGGCTATCTAATCCAATGCTTGGTCAGCAATTCTAACTGCTGAGCCTCTGTGTGCCACAGTTAACATGCATATGTGAATAAAACTCATAACAGTATTGTCCAGATACAGTGACATAAAGAAAAATGTAGTATTACAGTAGCACATATCTGTGTGAGCAGCTCTTCTCAGTGATAAAGACTAACAAAACAGCACACAGGAGTCGCCGCACTGATGAGCACCTGCAATCCATCCTGAGAATCTCCACAACACAGAACCTCACACCAAACATAAACGAACTTGTTGCCAAAAAAAGATGCCAGGCGTCCAGCTCTAAAATGATATATGAGCAAAGACAACTGAATGATTTGATTTGTATTGCTGAAAGGAACACATTTTATTTATATTTCTAGGTTTTGTTATGCACTATGTTCATATTTGAATTTGTATAATTTTGACAGGATATATTTTTATGGAGAGCAAAATCTTTTGGGATATTTAAAATCTAAGTTTATTTTTTATATAAAATTACATAAGAGTAAAGAAATGTGAATGTTTGTTCTTTTAACGTTTACTTTATTTCTAACTTGTATAATTTAGACAGGATATATTTTTATGGTGAGCAAAATATTATAAGTTGCTTAAGGTTTGAGTTGATTTATTCAAAATAATATTCCTGTCTGTTTTTACCATTCCTACCAAAGATATTTCTGTCGACTAAATAAAAATTCCTTCTATTTAAAATTTAAATAGAACTTGAACAAATACGATAGTTCATAATATCCACGCAGACTTGCACGTAAGAGAGGGAGTTATCCGTTTTAATAAGCAGCGTATTGCACTGATACAAAATAGCTGTGTGTGTATATATGTAGATATGTATGTATATGTATATATATGTTTATATATGTGTGTGTGTATGTATATATATATATGTATTTGTGTGTATATGTGTGTGTATGTATGTATGTGTGTATGTATATGTGTATATGTATAGATACGTATATATATATGTTAATGTGTGTGTGTGTAAATATATATATATATATTTATATATATATATATATATATACTGTATATATATATGACAGCAACACTCATCACTCACAACAGTGACAAAACAATTACATTGACAATCATGTTACGTTATTTTCAAAATGTTTCCTTTTCTTTTCATTGCTTCTTTAACACACTACTTCTCCTTCAAGTAAGCTGGTATTTTGCTAGTATATATATAGATATGTGTATGTGTAGATATGTGTATATGTAGACATGTTTATATGTATATATGTTTATATGTGTGTGTCTGTGTGTATATATATATATATATATATATATATATATATGAGACAGCAACACTCATAACAGTGACAAAACAATTACATTGACAATCGTGTCACGTTATTTTTAAAATGTTTCCTTTTCTTTTTCATAACTTCTTTAACACACTACCTCTCCGCTACGAAGCATGGGTATTTTGCTAGTATAATAATATAAGGACCTGGCTAAGACTCTGATTGTACGCTGTTGTACGGAGAGTGTATGGAAATAAATTGCTTTTCTTTAAACTTTAAGTGTTACATTTTTTTAAGTTTTCAGTATTGGAACGAAAGCTACAGTAACTTTGTATAATAGTATTTGTTACAGTGTGGCCCGCTGACACACGTGTGGCAGTCGAAGCGGCCCACCAGTGGTGTGAGTTTGACATGCCTGATATATGGGGCCTACATAGGTGTCATCAGTTAATGTAACCTTCACACCTTTGAGATTGGGGAGGAGGTTACTGGAAATATTCTATTTAGAAAGGACAAGATTCTGCAAAAATTCAAATTAGCAATGAATAGACATGCTATTGAAACTCAGAATGTTGGATCTGTGAGAAAGAAGTACTATACGATGTGTCACCAGTCTTTCCCCTAATCAACAGTTGGGAGATATATAAAACAATTCTAGGTTACTCACATACATCTTCCCCTTTAAGTGATGGCTTTCAATACTCCATATGAACTCTATAAGTCACTGCTTTGGCCAAATGAAAAGGTACAAAAAGCTACTGTATTTGCTGCTGAAAAAGGTAAATCAACGTGGGTAAACAGATCTTTCCTTTTTTTTTTTTTTTATGTTTTACTGTTTCACATAATAACTTGTGACTTATATTTCAAAAATGTTCAATTGCCTTTAAAATAAAAAGAAATAGTTAATTACATCGTTCATTAGATTTTGGTCCAGGCTATGGCATTTGTTTTGGGACAGGAATGAGCAAATTAAAATTCTTAAAGTGAAATCTTTTGAATTTTTTTTGGTTTCTTGAGCAGTAATACTTTACAAAATTAATAAAGGTAAAAAATAAGCCTGTACTTCAATCTGTGCTTTATATTTTTAGGTGTATGTGCAAGTAAATAAAACAGCAGAAAAAGATGAAAATATCAAAAAATCAGCTCAAGAATTCTTCAGACGTCTTGAAACTGGCGATGTTCAAGCACTGTCATTGTGGCAGCACTTTAGAAAAATTAGTATTGAAGAGTATGAAAGAATATATAAGGTATGTTCTCATTGATTTGTTTTTACTATTATAAGTCCTTATCAGTGAAAAGTGCTTTTCTTTTTAAAATTTTCACTAGATGAGCAAATTTATAACAAAATCACACAATCTGCAGGGCATTTGACAATTTGGAATTTAATGGAAATATTAACAATGAAAGTCAAACCTAATAAAACTAAGGAGTTAACATACATTTACAAATCTTCCTTATAGCTAAAAAATAAACCTGACATTTTCAAGTTTCTATTTGCTTTTTCAGGGGTTCATGCATGACTTAGTTTAGATTCTCACAAAATATGCCAAGTAGCATCAATATCACTTAGTGATAATTTGTTTTAAATGCGTTTATCAGAAAGATTTACTGTTGATTATTCTTTGTTAACTATAGATAGATAGATAGATAGATAGATAGATAGATAGATAGATACTTTATTAATCCCATTTGTGCTACCAAATAATATTATGCATTTACTCCGTCTATGCCAGGAATTTATGAAAAATGAAGAACCTAATAGTTCAGCATAGTTTTTCTCTGACCAGTTACAGCACTGTTCATGCTCCTAAATAAAGGACTGTTGGTAATAAATATGCAAATATTCCCACTGAAAATATTTAAATGTAAAAAGAGTGTTCTATTCCAGGACAAAGCTATGGTGCTTGTCATCATTTTGTTCTAAATTACTGCACAATTTTTATTGTATTTATTTAGTTTTTTGCATATTGTAGTAGATCATTGAATTCAGAAAGTATTTATACTCCTTCACCTTCTGTACCGTTTATTGTACTGAAGATTTTATTTTAAATGGATACATTTGATTGGATATAGTTTAAAATGGCACACGTGTGTGTAGAGTCAAAATTCACACTGCATGGCAGGACAAAAACCAAGCCATGTTGTCTAAGGAGAACTCTTTGTAGACCTCTGAGATATAATTGTGATAAGACATACTGTAGATAAGGGCAAGGGTATAAAACTTGTTAAGAGTTCCCAGGAACAGATTGGCCTCAATAATTGTGAAATGGAAGATGTTTGAAACACCGGGACTCTTTTTAGTGTTGGCTGTGGCTAAACTGAGTAACCTGACAAGAAAGGCTTTGTATACAGAGGTGACAAGAAACCCAATCGTCACTCTAACAAAGCTTCAGAAGTCATCTGCTGAGATGAGAGAACCATTTGGAAGGGTAATCACCTCAGTAGCACTGCATCTATCATAGGTTTATGGTAGAGTGGCTAGACTGAAGTCAGCCATAAATGAAAAGCATATGACAGTTTAAACGACTCTTGAGAGCATGAGGGAAAAGATTATCTTATCTGTTGAGACAAAAATTGAACTCTTTAGGCATAACTCCAAGCACTATATCTGGTGAAGACCAGGCGCAGGTCATCTCCTGCTCCTTCTCATTCCCTGTGGTGAAGCATAGTAGTGGCAGCATCTTTGCTATGGGGGTGCTTCTCAGCATCAGGAATAGGGAGACTAGTCAGAATTGAGGGAAGGATAAATACAGCCAGATACAAAAAGCTCCTTGTAGAATACCAGCTCCATAGTGAACAACCTCAGACTAGGGTGATGATTTACCTTTCAGCATGACAATGACTTGAAGTATACAGCCAAGACAATGCTGGAGTGGCTTTGGGGCAAGGCTTTGACTGTCCTTTGTGGTCCAGCCAAAGCCCAGACTTAAACCTCAAAGAACATTGGTAGAGAAGCCTGAAGATACAGTAGCAGTTTACAGATGCTTCCCATCCAGTCTAAGTGAATAGAATTTGTTTGGAAAAATTGGATAGACTGCCCAAATCCAGGTATGCAGAGCTTGTAGACACATACTTAAGAAAACTTAATGTTGTAATTGCTTTCAAAGGGTCTTCTTCAAAGTACTGAATTAAGGATCTAAATACTTATATGAATAAATAAAAAATAAAAATATGTCACCAAAAATTGTCTAGGTGATTATAAGTTTTAAAATAGGAATTGGTTTTAGTCAAAAAATTACATATATTGTACAGTATTATGAGTTTACTTGTGTTCATTTCAACAAGGTCAAGCTACTGTAGGTAAAAGAATGCCTATGTACTTAATACTTAAAGTAACAAGGTTCCATCTTTAAATACTTTTCAATACTTAAATACATCTTGTAAACTCTTATAGCTACACATGATGAAAAAGCAATTTCAATAAAATAGCTAATATTAAATGCAAAGAAGATCATGTGAAGATCTGGTGATATGATTTTGAGTTTTTAAGTTTTGCAAAATTTATTTTTATGCCTTTTGTGTAACTGATTTAATTTATTGCTTGTTGCAGTTTTTAATTTTCAAAAATTGCACCATTTTATGACTTGTTTCATTTCATGGATGTTACAGTTTTCTCCTTGCAGTTCTTGGTAATTGTGCTGCTATGTTGCTACCATGTGGTTCCAGTAAGTGCAATCGGTGATGTCATTGTGATAATCACATAAAAAGGCAGCACCCTCTCTCTCCTGCAACCAAATTTGTGGATAAATTCCAATATAAATTTCATGCAGTAGCTAGCTTTAAAAAGACCTTCTGTTACAGGATCCTTGAATATTTATTTTAACATTTTCTCTGTTTTGTATATTTGGAATTAATTTTAGTATTTTAGTATTCAGACTTTCCGCTTTAACCTTAGTCTGTCCCCAGTTATTTTTTTATCTCCAAATTGTGGGTTCAAATTTAACAGAGAGGATTTGATTGGAAAAACGTGATGAATATCATGAAATCAGGGGACAGTCTACTACAGTTTCTTTGCAGGTAATATCTGCTGAATACATCCCCTTCAGAAATCCTACCAATAAAATGTTACCATTTATTGAATGTCAATGTTTTAAACAGCTAACTTGTTCTGAATTAATGCCACCAGCATATATTAAAACTCTCAAAGTGTCCTAACTGTTGCTAGCATATGAGTGGATGTTTTAGCATTATACCTACAAGTGACATTTGTGATATCCAGGAAATTAAACCTACAAAACAGAGCTGAAAGATTAATAATAAAATATTGCTTTTTATTTTATGTGGAATTGTGCTTAAATACAACAGTTGCAATTCACTCAAGACTTACGACAATTACAGTTTAGATTTTGAGTGTGTCATTAATACTTATAGAGAAGTGTTCCTACATAGCACCAAGAAGCAATCCAGGGCTCAATTGCTAGAAGGGGGATGTGGACACTAACACCCTGAACCAATTTATGAATAGGTTTTCCCTCCCACTACCACCTTCTTCCAATTACCTTACTTCACACACCATCCTTCCTACATCAACAACTACTACCACATCCACTGGAATGGCCAGTGACATGTCCATCTCTGACCATCAATGTGGACTGACCATAACTGAAGACCAAGTAAGGAGACAACTGAGGAAGCAGCACACAGGAAAAGCTGTGGGACCAGATGGAGTCAGTCCTCAAGTTCTTAAGGCCTGTGATGAATGACTTTGTGGTGTCACCTGTTCACTTTGTACCTAAGGCTTCAGAAAGTGCCACTGCTGTGGAAAACATCCTGCATTGTTCCTGTTTCAAAGAAGGCAGACACCTCTTCACCTAAAGACTACAGAACTGTACCACTTATATCTCACATCATGAAGACCTTTGAGAGACTGGTCCTGGACCATGTGAGGCCTCTTGTGGTAGCACACAAGGACCCAGGTGGATGACCCTTTTGTGTCCTGGATGATTTACTATCTGTCAGTTAGACCGCAGTTTGTGAGACTCAAGGACTGTGTTTCAGATGGGGAAATGAGTAACACTGGAGCACCAAAAGGAACAGTCATATCTTCTTTCCTCTTCACTCTGTACACCTCAGCCTATAAATATAACACCAGGTTATATCACTTGCAGAAACTGTCAGATTATGCTGCATGTTAACATCAGCAAAACCAAGAAACCGATTATTGACTTTCAATGAACCAAAGAAACTCTATGTCCAGTCACTATTCAAAGAGTGGGGATCCACATTAATGACAGGTTTTTACTGGTCTTGGAACACAGAGGAACTCTATAAGGGCAGAGCAGGCTCTTTTTCCTTAGGAGACTGCATTCCGCTAATGTGGGTAGTGACATCCTTTAGATCTTCTATAACACTGTGATGGCCAGTGTGATTTTTCTATGCTCTGGTGTGCTGTGCTGGTAACTTCACTTCAGTTGAGGTCCACCAAGTCAATAGGCTAATTAAAGGGCAAGCTCAGTTATACAATGCACTCTGGATGCCCTGGATTAGTAGCAAATGAGAGAATTAAAGCAAAACTGAGTGCCTTTATGCACAATGCTGCACACACTCTCTAGAACAAACTAATACGGAGTACTTAAAGCCAAAAACAATATGTCTGCATGACAGCCAAGTCAGAACTTTATTTTTAATTTTCTTGCCTTAAAGTCCATCTGGTGCTTGTTCAGACCAAAGACTGCGTGTGCAGATTTATTTACTTGTTTATTTGTCTACCTGTTAATTGTTTATTTATTTAAAGAGCTTCTGTATAAAGCCAAATTCCCCCCTGGTGACAACGTTCTGTCTATCTATACTATACTGTTACATATCTATTGCTTTTTCAAAAATACAGTTATTTATACCACTGAATGGTCTTTTGAGCAGTTAATGAAACAAAAAGTGTATTTACATCTAAATGGCAAAATGGTGTAACAGGATGCCCAGCTCACTTACAGTTTTAGGAATCTATATTGCCAGCCAGTTATCTGTGTGGAGTTCATGCTGCCTGGGTCGTCATGGCTGAGTAGGTATTAAGTGTTTAGTAATTTAATTGGAAAATTAAATTAGCTTGAGTGGTGTGAGCAGTGAAATTGGTGTAAATGATTTGAGAATGCCCTGTGATGAGCTGACATCACACTTTGATATTGCTAAGCTGTATTCAGTCATGTAAATAAAAAATAGCACATGAAAATAGGTAGATAAATTAAAATGTGTGCAGTCTACTAGAAACTAACTTTTATTTATTTATATTTTCAGCGTTTAGGTATACATTTTGAAGAGTACTCAGGAGAATCCCTATATCAGAAGTCATCTCAGACAGTCCTAGACCAGCTTGAAAAACAAGGACTTCTCAAGAAAACAAAGTATGTCGTTGATAGTGGGTCACTCACTGTAATTTTCCTTTACATGTTTTCTGTAGTATGGAGATGGTGTTAGATAATTTATATCTGTTAGAGCTAGAATTGCACAATTAATTGTATATTAATTCTGATTACAATTTGTAGCATGTAACTGTGTCCAGTGAAGATTTTAAAAAAATGATTAACATCCACAGGATAAAAGTTGTCATTTCGTTTTTTTAGTTATTTTTCCAAAGCTGTGTTGCCTTTTCTTTATTCGAAATTGAAATGCATCTGAAACAAGTGTTACTTTATGCAACACAAATGACTTGTGGTTAAGTACAACACTGAAAAGCTTGCAATGTTGCTTTCTGTAAATGAGTATGTCTTTCATTACAATACAGGAACACTGACACAGCTACTTAAGGGCTGAGTCTGGACCAGAAACCAGCGCTTTAGCAACAGCATGCAACAGGGTGTTACCATCTGAATACTTCTTGAGCATGCTATATATTAATACATTTAATGTGCTTACATAACTGCACAATAGAACTATCAGGTTGTGTTTATATTCACTTCTTAATCTTGGGTGACTGCTATTAAAAATGTAATTTTTACATGCATTAACAATCTAACTTTTACATTTTTTTGTTTTTTTAGAAGTAACGTTTGTTTTAAAAAAAAAAAGTATTTTTTGTGTTATACTTAGTATTTATTTAATAATTATTTTGATATAATTTGCTCTGTTAAAAAACAGTACAAATAAATGTGTGCTGTATCTGTATCATAATAATTAAAGACAATATTAAATGCTTTTTTAAAATGTTTTTAGTTTTAATTTTTTTTTCATATTTTCATTTTTCTTAAACATTTGTATATATTTTTGCAAAATAATGGTCCATTGTTAATGTTTGTGATTTATCTGTTGATTATGAGCATTCTGAATGTATTACAGTTTATATTACATTTTCGAGTATGTCTGTAATATTGGTTAAATTCAAATTGACAAAATATTTGCAATCAGACTTCAACAGTTACCCTCAAAATAGGCAGTATTTCGGCTTTTAGATTAAAATTCATCAGTGTTGTGAAGCGTTCCTTTTCATTTATCATTTCAAATATTTTATATACACTTCCACCAAATAAATGAAATAGCAGGGATTGTGCAGGTGTGTGAATTATCTCTCTAATGGACATATACAGTTCTGAAAGCATTTGATTGATTTATTGGTGTCTTGTGTGATTGTATTCTGATTCCTGATGTTGTAACCTGTATATACAGTACAGTAATCCCCTCGATTGCGGGGGTTGCGTTCCAGACCCCCCCGCGATAGGTGAAAATCCGCGAAGTAGAAACCATATGTTTGTATGGTTATTTTTATATATTTTAAGCCCTTATAAACTCTCCCATACTGTCTTTAAATATTCCCTGTTCAGTTATACAGCATAATCCCTTTGTATTCTCTTAGATATTAGGTAAGATTCATTGAAATTATGTATGTAAACACACTGTTTATATACAGTAAAACCTAAATATTATTTTAAAGATATCGAGTGTCTCCGATATCACATATGTTACAGCCATTACGATAGACAGGCCAATAAATACGTACAATGCAAGAAAATTGTATACAGTAAATGTGTGTACAGTACAGTACAGTGACACTAAACGTACGTACATGTACTAAATACTGTAAGTAGAAAATTAATTATGGTTACTCACCAACAATGACACAATGACTTGTCCGATAACGATGAGTTTAATTTTACTGCACAACAAAGGAGAGCGTTACAGCCCTTCTAAAGGAGCCACTTCAGGCAACTGTGTAGCACCGCCATTATTCTTCTTCAATCCAAATCCCTAAAGCAAATTCCATCCAGACTACTGCCTTATTACATCCACTTACAACTCGTTTTGCACCCTGGTTAAAAGGACACTGTGGCCGTAGATCTTATATTCCTTTCCTACTTTTTAAATAAATAGAATCGTAGCCTCATTGATGCTGTAATGGCGTCCTACAACAAATCCAAAACGTTTACCTTTTCGGCAATCGTTAACATCTTCCGTTGGCGCTTGGGCACAGACCCTGAAGCAGTAGCAGGAGCAGATCGTTTTGGAGCCTTAATAAAGGTCTTGACTATGCAAAAAGTTAAACAGAAAAGAGCACAAAAGTTAACTCCTTACACAGCCAATCACGTTGATGCTGAATGAGCAAGACGAGACTTCCTGGTTAACACCGCATTCAGCACACAGGAACTTAACTGCGTGCTCTGATTGGTTAGCTTCTCAGCCATCTGCCAATAGCGTCCCTTGTATGAAATCAACTGGGCAAACCAACTGAGGAAGCATGTACAGGAAGTAAAAAGACCCATTGTCCGCAGAACCCGCGAAGCAGCGAAAAATCCGCGTTATATATTTAGTTATGCTTACATATAAAATCCGCGATAGAGTGAAGCCGCAAAGTCGAAGCGTGATATAGCTAGGGATGACTGTATATAAAATCCAACGTCTGTCTGTCTATGTCTGTCCGCTACTTAACGGATTTACATTGGGTTTTTTTACTATAATTTGCTTGAACATTATGGTTTATTTTGTGATTTCTGTCAGAGCGCCAAGTATCATAGTTCGCTTGCAGGAGCAATTTATTTGCACTAATCCGAGACAAAGGTTGCTGGCTGAGGGGTGAGTTGGGCCCTCCTCACTTGTGCACCAGCCTCAATTCGAATCAGTCTACCTCTAGCCACGTTTTGGAGCATAACTTGCCTTCACTTTGCTAGCAATACCTGTTTGTTTATTGATTTTTAAAAATTGTCCTGTTTCACTACTACACGGGTGTAGCCGTGGGGGATAGCTAGTAATATATTTAATAAATATATATTTTCTGTTTCACTTCTGATAACTCAGTGGTTATTTTAAGATTGGCTTGTCATTTCTTAGTTACTATAGAGATATGGGGCCTCATGTGTAATGCCATGCGTAGAATTCACACTAAAACATGCCAAATGGACAAAATTGGAAATGTGCATACACACAAAAAAATCCATATGCATAAAACTGTACGTACACCAAGTCCCAAGCAATTCCTCTTTATATATCCTAGTGAATGTGAAATTTAACACACATGCACGTGCCTACAACCCCACCCGAACTACTCTCATATGCAAATTATCCCCTTCCATTCAGTGTTTTGTTAAGACAATAGCAAAAGAATGTGGAAAAAAGAATTTCAGCGAATGTGAAGTGGAGGCAAGGAAAAACAAACTATTTGTTGGCTTAAGCAGTGGTATCTATACTAATAAAAGGCAAAGCCCTCACTGACTCACTCATCACTAATTCTCCAACTTCCTGTGTAGATAGAAGGCTGAAATTTGGCAGGGTCATTCCTTACAGGTTACTTACAAAAGTTTAGCAGGTTTCATTTTGAAATTCTACGTATAACGGTCATAACTGAATCCTACTTACGTACATGTATACGTCCATAGCCTACAGCTTGGTGGCCGTGTGAGGCGGAGTTGCGTCCCCCATCACTACGCCTCCCACATAGTTGGCTGCCTGTCTATATTGCGTCCCCCATCCCCAGGCCTCCCACGTAATTGACTGCCTGGCCAAATAAGGCCGTCCGTCAGCAGCAATCCAAGCTGTGAGAAAACAGTAAAAAGGAGGCGTGTCAGACGTCGTGGTTCATTTTCTGATGCAGCTAGACGGAAATAACTTTGTGATGCTGCTGCCAAATACTTGCAGAAAAATCCACAAGTTAATAGACACGCTGTCGCTAAATACTCGCGGGCAAATCCACAAGTTCATAGAGACTCTGTCGTCAAATACTCGCAGGCAATTCCACAAATTCATAGAGACGCTGCCGCTAAATACTCGCAGGCAATTCCACAAGTTCATAGACACGCTGCTGCTAAATATTCGTAGGCAAATCCACAAGTTAATACCGGGAATGCCTGTTAAACATCTTAGATTCACGAGTAGCAATTTAGGTGGTGAGATGTCTATCAAGGTGATCACCATCAATCAAAGAACTGTCACTTACCAAGTGGTTTCCATGCCCAGAGATTCCGCCTGCCTTTTCCATTCTCTGTGTTACATATTGCACGGCCATATTAGGCTCAATCTTGATATCCGGAGGAACATTGTGTCTTATGTATTGAATGACTGGGACAGGTTCAAGGTGTGGACTGATGATGGTACAGGAGATAATTATACTACACAGGGGCACTATAAGAGTGAAATGCTTAAGACCTTCACCTATGCTTCTGCATGTGAGTTGATGGCTGCCGCTGAATTGTTCAGTTGTCGCTTTCAAGTGTACCGAAATGGCCAAATATTTTACACCTTTGGACAACCGCCAATGCCTCTTAAACATCTTAGATTCACAAGTGACAATTTCAGTAATGGACACTTTGATATTTATGAATGTTTAAACTCTCAAAAGCTGGATGCAAAGTTATCGATGAAGCCGGTTGTATGCTTGCAATGCTTGATAGATGCCGAATGTCACTTCAACACAAGTCCTGCAAATACTAACGTAATTGAAACAAACCATGAAACTCAAACCGATTATGACAGCAGCAATCCAAGCTGTGAGAAAACAGTAAAAAGGAGGTGTGTCAGACGTTGAGGTACATTTTCTGATGCAGCTAGACGAAAACAACTTTGTGACACTGTCGCCAAATACTCACAGAAAAATCCACAAGTTAATAGACATGCTGTCGCTAAATACTCAAAGGCAAATCCACAAGTTCATAGACACGCTTCCACTAAATATTCGAAGGCAAATCCACAAGTTAATACTGGGAATGCCTGTTAAACATCTTAGATTCACGAGTAGCGATTTGAGTAGTGAACACTTCGATGAATGAAACCTGTTATCTTTACAACGGTTGACAAACATGGAATGTAACTTGAACACAACACGTCCTCCAAATACGAACCTGATTAAAAGAAATAATGATAATCAAATCCTTGATGACAGCAACACTCATAACAGTGACAAAACAATTACATTGACAATCATGGTACGTTATTTTTAAAATGTTTCCTTTTCTTTTTCATAACTTCTTTAACACACTACATCTCTGCTGTGAAGCGTGGGTATTTTGCTAGTAAACAATAAAAGGAAAATGATGGAGTAATACAGCGTGGTAGAGACACTGGAAATTTCAAGTTCAGAAGGTTGCACAGTGCCCAGAATAAAAAGTAGTGTTCAGATATCAAAGTCAACGTGAAAAGGTGAATCATAGCCAACCGTCTTTTTATTCTGTTTCAGACAATATTACAAAAGCTGATGCCTGTGCCAAGGACACAAATCCACGTGGTGATGTTGCTGCTGTGCCCAGCTAATCTTCAGGCACTGGCTGCACACACTCCCCTGCCTTGGAAACTGCTGAGCATCCATCTGGCTGTGTGCTGATGGATGCTGTTCTGGAGTCACAAAATGCAATAGTAGATGCTGTAAAAGATGTGGCCAATGAACTAAGGAATATAAAGACTGTTATATGTGATATTGACCACAAATTAAATGAATTGGTTAATAAATAAATACTGCGTCTGATCACCTGTTTGTACATTCTGTTAATTACATTCAAACAAAGGTGTAACACTGTCTGATTTGGTTGATCATTTGGTGGGTCAGGGCCAGGTTTATCATACCATATCTCTTCAGGTATGGGCAAGCCATGATTGTTTGCCACATTATGTAGTATGCTACATGCTTGCACAATGTGACACATTTTCTGTGGACAATAGAGCAGAACATCAATAGAGTGGAAATGCTTTCTATTTACATAAGCAAATTCATTCTCTGAAGGCGCCTTTGTAGTTTAGCTTTGGCACCAAGTACCCCAATGGATAGATTCTCTGTTCTTTAGATGGCTCTTTGAGGTGACTCACTATCTTTAAAAGGACTGCTTGCCTTCTGCCACACTAGTAGGAAAAAACACCTGCGACGTGCAGGGTTTCCATTTTTATAGGCTATAGATGATGCAACACCTGGTCATTCTTTTGATGATTCATCCCTAGCTGATGTAACTTGTCCAGCACCATTGCAATAGCAATGTTTGTGCAGCTGACTGCTCCGATTACGTTTGGAAAACCGGACGTTGCTGCAAATTGCACTTTGATTTTTACCAGAGTGTAAGGAAATCTTATATATCTGGATGACAAGTGGATAATACCACCATGTACAGCTGGCATGGCTCGACTCAGTGATATTTGTGAAATAACGGATCGGTCAGCAAGTTCACTTTAATATGCTCCTGTGGCTAAAAACTCGAGAGTAGACTCAACTTGCAAAGATGCAGGTGGAGCACAATTCCTTAAAGTCTGCCTTTGTAAAGCCTGGTGCCAATTGACCACACAGCTCCAAGAGGATAGCTTTTAGAAATCAAAATCGACTTAGATGTCAGTTGTCATTATCTATAAATACGCACTCTCTTTTAATTTTTCCATTTGCGATGTCTTCTAACAACACTAAAGCAGCAATGGTAATTGGATAGTTTGGATATTCCATGCTTTATATTGTTACAGAATGATTACAACGAAGTGAATTACATTTTTTAAATGATATGTAATTAATTTTGGTATATTTGATAAAGCCGGCATCATGGATCGGAATATGAAAAAGAAGGGAAACGACACAAAAACAGTAGCACTGCTTTGATTCTGGGTGCCACCTGTTTGCAATACCGAGCAGAAAAGTGTGTACACACAGTGTGATGCTGCCATGAAAATGTGTGTGGTTTTACACCAAGTTTAGTTTTTATACATCTCGAACTGAGAGTGGAAATGGGCCTACACAGTATTTTTGTTCATACACACCCTTTATACAAGTAAAACCAGAATAAAAGAGTAAAGCAAATATAGATAGAGAAAAGGAACGCAGAATATTTCAGGGACCAGTGATCAAGAAAGTATCTCTTAGAACAAATGCAAGGTGAAAGTAATTTATGTACTTTTTTCAACAAAACTGAGTTTAGGTGAGAGCACCATAACAGTGGCATTGGACTATTATGTAGAATTGCTCATCTGGAGAAAAGAGGCATTGCCTGGGACATATATTGCATTGTCCTAGGATAATTGTATTGTGTTTGCAAGAACTACTGTATTGTTTTTATTTATTTATTTTGTGGAATAACATGATGTAAAGAATTTATGATTAAAAAGTAGAACAAACCTATCAAGTCACTCAAACTATTTTACATATTAAGAAGAGAAAATCATAGAGGAAAATAAGTAGTGACTATTGGCTATATAAAGATGACATGTGCATCATACTGGTTTATTAAAAGTGAGTTCAGAAAATGCATTAATTGATAGAGTTGTAACAAATTAAGAATATAGTCATGTATCCAATATCAAACTTCCATCCACAGTTGATTATTTTCGGGGGATATCTTATATTTATTCAGATAATGAAAATGTCTATTTTGTGATTAAAGTGGAAATTTTGGCTTTAAACTCGAAATGTCCACTTTAACCTCGTAGTTTACTTTATCATTGAAGCAGACCATTTTAAACATCATCTTAAAACCGACCCAGTTGTTAAATCGCTATGCGCTTCTGGTTTTTCCTCCTGACCTGACAGCAGCGGCAAGCAGCATCACCAGACAAAACACATTCAATTTATAATATTCCAGCTCTCTGCGCATTTAGAATTCTTAGATTTATACTTGATGTCATTTTCATGATGAAACACCTGCAAGCAACACTTTACAAATACATTTTTGCAAAAATTGGCTCCTGTTATCTCAATACATATTATTAGAAAATCCTGAATAATTAAATGTTTTAAGATAATAGGTAATCTGCCTTTTATCATGTCTTTTTCTGTAGAGAAATATAAAATTCTTTATTTTTATGATAAAAGTATCCCATTACCTAATTCATTTACAGTGAAAACATTTGCTAATGCTTTTTTTTTTGTAGGGAAGGAGTAGGTGTGGTGGATCTGTCTGTTGGTAGAGATATGACATCCTGTGCCACTTTAGTGAGGAGTAATGGCACTTCTTTGTACTTAACCAGGCAAGTTCACCAATGACAAATAAAATGTGATGTTCATTTTGATTACTTTAACTAAGTTACATTTACACCCTTGTATTACAGGGATCTTGCAGCAGCAATTGATAGAATGGACAGATTTAATTTTGATGAGATGATTTATGTGGTAAGTTTAATTTTTTTTTCAATACATATTGTAGTGCTATATCTGTGGCCATATATTAATCTAAAAATTAGGGAATATAGACATGACTAATTGTTCTTTGTAGTGTTTTTTATTTCTGTGCATCTCCCACTGCTAGAAAGTGTACATTGGTTTAACATACAGAAGCTACCTTAACGGCTATGTATGATTTTTCCCTTGAAATATATTGTAACAAAGCCCAATATATAGTAGCACACAATTGTTAATGTTGGTTATTAAACATTTCTTCTTCACTTATTAGAATTTAAGGACAAAATAATAATTTTAACGAGAGCAAAACATCAATCGCCTTCCACTGTTCACCTAATTTTGCATATTATAATTTTTAAACAATTGTAATTTTTATTGTTAAAATTAACTGTCAGAATCACAAGACTAGTAAGTAACTTGTCCATGTTTCACATACTAATTATTTAGAAAGCCAACATGCTAAGCTGATAAGTTAAAAACGTTGGCTCTCAATTTGTGTTATTTCATAAAGAATTGGGCATGTCTTCGGTTCATCACGCAATCACTTTTAGTGTCAGATGGAGATGTGGCTCTTGCTTGCATATACATCACAACCCCTTTAATCACTTCGAAAAAGAGGTACCCAAGTGAGTTCCTGGAGAGTGGAACCTTACTATGTCCATTACTATGTTTTCATTTAAAAATGACATTTTTAAAACAAAATGATCTCCACACATAGAAAAATTGTGAAATAAGTGAAGGGGTCTGAATAATTTCTGAATCCATTGTATTATATATTCACATTAATACCATAGTTTTAATGTGTGCCCTGAGCAATTATTTTTCTCATACTTGCAGAGCATGTATGCTTTCTACAATACAAATTGCACTTCACAATTGGCTATTTACACCACCTGATCCTAAAGGAAATTGCCTGCAGCAAGCAGTATGTGTTTTGAAAAATGATAGCACATTGTGCATTCCCAAGTGTATTATTCTATAAATGGGCTGGATTTGTAATGTCATGTGTAATAGAGTATTTACAAAAAAAATATAGGGTACACTTGTATGTGTGTTTTAATGTCCCTTACTAGCATGGTCACAACTACTGTATATACTGTAACTTAATACTTGCAATTACCTGGCATCATTCCTCGAAACCTGTCTCCATTAACTCGGCAGTGTATAACTGACATGGACCATTGACTTGGAGACTTGTTTATGTGGAAGAAAAATAGTCATTTAGTATAGGCTTTGTACTGCTAAAAAGCTGGCAAACTTAATAGAAATACATAGTTCCACAAGAACTAATTTAGTTGGCAGGGAAAAGAAAATACAATATGAATTTTTAATTCCTTGGTTAAATTGGAAGAAACACCCAAGTTGGAAGAATCTCATAGGGAACCAAATATAGAAAGAATAAAAAATGAGAAATTCCTGAATTAGGAGATGCAAATACTGAAAATATAATGAGGATATGGTGGCTTAGTAAGCATGGTTCCACCAAATATTTGAGTTTATAATATCAAATCAGAAATATTTTGTACATTTTTGGCTAAAAAAACAGTTCTATAACTTTGTAACCAAGGAAAGCAGTGTACTGTTGCATATGCACCTTATATGATTTTCATGTATGTGTCCATCATGCAATATCTGTTTTGATAAAACTTTTGAAAATAATGGAGCTGAAGGTGTGAGAAATGTTGAATACTGTTTTTCTAAAAGACATGTGGATGTTTAATGACTGCTAGCAGAATCAGAGGACTAGAAAGCAATTGAGTTTTCTAGAATATGTTGCTAACACCAAGAATTGATTTCCAGTTAAGAAAGTTGAATTGAAAATGGTTGTCACCCTGGAAGGGAGATGTGAGTTAGATGGTCACCTGTTGGTTTGCTTTGCATCTATTTGTTGTTTGGTTGCTAGGTAATGAGAAAATAAGCAGTTGAGGTTTATAAATATTAAAGATCAAGCAATTTATAATTAAAGTAAAAGAAGTATGTTCCACAAAGTATTTCAAATCAAACTTAGCAGCAGTAATTGGTACTTATTAAAAAAAGTGGTTGCACTAGAAACCTGTAGCCAATATACCCAAATGTTCGACACCCCTGCTATATTATAAGATGGTGCATCTGCCTGTGCTACCAGTAACATAAGTAGTATACAGCTTACTAAAAGCTTTAAGGTAAAGCAGAGTTTTGATAATAGGAAGTGCAGGTGTCTGCAGATTGAAAGAAGTGAAAAAGGCTTATATACTGTTTTCTTGTTCTTCATCATTAAATTTTTAATTTGTTCATTATTCCTGTTGGCTTATTGCAGATCTTCTCTACTTTCACACCTCTTACAAAGTTCATGATATACAGTTGTTGTCCACAAGAAAATCGGATTGTGTGTTTCATGGCTATAGTATTAGATGCTTCACTGTGATCATTTACTGGGGCAAATGTTGGGTAGTAGTGTGATTGTTATAAATACATAAGTTTGTATATAAGGCTGATTTTATTTTATTTAACACTCAGTTTGCTCCATTATGGTGACTATCACCTTGTGATCCACTTGACTAACACTTAAGGTTCACAGGTGATCCGCAGACGACACTATGAGAACCACTGATATAAATTTCTTACTTGGTTTGCTAAAGTAACATTTTGGGTAACATTACCCTGTCTTTTAGCTACCTAAAATAATCCATTCATAAAGTATCATCATTGACTGAGGAAAAGAGATTGATTAACAATCACTCCTTGCATGAAGACATGTGATGCTTGCTCGATTGGTGTTGAAAAGCCACACATTTTTTTTATATATTCACTGCCCTTCAAGTACAAGGGTGTTGTACCAAAGCAGCCTGAGTTGCCTTAAAAGTCTGCATATTTTAATGTTTTTAGTTAACCAATAAAAGGTATCATTTTGCTTGACTTCTCACTACACTGCACTTGAACAAAAACACAAGCAGCATGGGCACAACTGAGAGGGAAGGTTTCTTAAGTCTTGAATATATCCTAGATATTTTACAGGCATGGATTTTCGCTTCAAGCCAATGTTACTTCTATTTGTTTGTAGATTTACCTAGTTTAATGGTTAGGAACTGTTGGTTTGATGGTGGTGTATTGTCCTTTGTATTTGCAGAACATTTTGCAGTAGCTAGTTGTATAACGGCACCCAAAGGCAGGATAAGAAAAGCTGTAAAAAGCATAATATTAGATGGAATCATAGCCTTAAAGTCGAATTTTAATGTTGATTTGACAGTATCCATCTATCCAACATGTTAAATCCTAATTACAGGGTCACAGGGGTCTGCTGGAGCCAATCCCAGCCAACACAGGGCGCAAGGCAGGAAACAAACCCCGGGCAGGGTGCCAGCCCACCGCATGGCGCATGCACACACACACTTGGGGCAATTTAGAACCGCCAGTAGACCTAACCTGCATGTCTTTGGACTGTGGGAGGAAACCCGGAACATACAAACTCCACGCAGGGAAGACCCGGGAAGCGAAACCGGGTCTCCTTACTGCAAAGCAGCTGCACTACCTACTGTGCCACCATGCTGGCCATGAATTTGACTGTAATACAGGTTACTTACTAACTACACCCCAGGGAGCGCCACGCACCAGCCACTTTATGTCAATCATTTAAGACCCTGCACAGCAGCTGTCCTTTAGTTTGACTGCTTTGTCTTGTGGGATGTTAAAGTGTCTCTCGAGGGACATCTGGGTTGATTATTACTTTCCTTATTTTCTGAATCTGCACATAGATTATTATTGTTCTCTTGTGCATCCTTTTTTGCCTTCTTTTCTCTCCAAAACTTTTGTGTCTCTTTTTGACACGCTGCTCTTTCTTCTTCGCTTAGTCATTCACTGCCATTTTTTAAGAGCTGGGGGCACATGAAGTTTGTCTCCCAAAAGCATTCCAACAACTGCGAGGTTTGATGTCCATGAACTTGTTTTAAATTGTAAAAGTAGGGTGTGACGTGCAAAAGTCACTGTCTTATGGGTCTTGCTTCTTAAGGTTGCAGTGTCTAGTCTTGCATGATGTCAAAGTGTCTCTCCGAGATGATCATGTCTCGACCCAATATTTTCTATATACTGTAATAGATATTACAAATATTTTCCAGGGCATTATTTCTCCCTTCCTTTGTGTTTTAAGGTGCAGTATTGTTTAATTTGGGGTCATTTTTGCCCTTTGCCACAATTAGTTCTGATGCTGTATAAGAAAGTCAGTGACATAGTCATAGCATTCTACAGTCCTCTGCACCTTGCTACATCATAGAGGTGGACTCTGAAAATTAAAAGCAAGCAAGCAAGCTGTACGTACAAATAGTGAAATTTGTTGGCACCTGCAAGGAAAGAAGGAAACCAAGTGTTTTAGACTATGCAAATGGAGGAGAGCTGCATTGTGTTCCATATTGATTGGCTGCCAAAATGAAGTAGCAAAAATAAAGCAACAATGCCGGACTTTTGTGTGGTGCAATAGAAAATTTGGATTGAACCATGATAAAAAAAAAAAGTCCTGAGGGAAATGTGTAATCAGTCACCCCTTGCAATTCCTGGTCATAGAATTTGACTCCCTCAGAGGCAACAAGATTAAGCTATTAGTTATTAAATTTAACATAGTTATTAAATTTAACATATGTTCTGACTAGCAGTTGTGTCAAGTCATAAAGAGTGACACTAATCACAAGCAACTGCTGAATATACAATATTGAATCTCTGAAGAGAGCATTAGCCAAGAGTAAAGATGTTTAGTGTAGTGAAAGGACTAGATGCAAAATATATAAATAAATATATAGTTAGGTCCATAAATATTTGGACAGAGACAACTTTTTTCTAATTTTCGTTCTGTACATTACCACAATGAATTTTAAATGAAACAACTCAGATGCAGTTGAAGTGCAGACTTTCAGCTTTAATTCAGTGGGTTGAACAAAAAGATTGCATGAAAATGTGGGGCAACTAAAGCATTTTTTTAACACAATCCCTTCATCTCAGGGGCTCAAAAGTAATTGGACAATTGACTCAAAGGCTATTTCATGGGCAGGTGTGGGCAAGTCCGTCGTTATGTCATTATCAATTAAGCAAATAAAAGGCCTTGAGTTGATCTGAGGTGTGGTGCTTGCATGTGGAAGATTTTGCTGTGAACAGACAATATACGGTCAAAGGAGCTCTCCATGCAGGTGAAAGAAGCCATCCTTAAGCTGCGAAAACAGAAAAAACCCATCCAAAAAATTGCTACAATATTACGAGTGGCAAATCTACAGTTTGCTACATCCTGAGAAAGAAAGCAAGCACTGGTGAACTCAGCAACGCAAAAAGACCTGGGGCCTCATGTATAAACGGTGCATACGCACAGAAATGTTGTGTAAGAACTTTTCCACGTTCAAATCGCGATGTATAAAACCTACACTTGGCGTAAAGCCACGCACTTTTCCACGGTACCTCATACCTTGTCGTGCGCAAGTTCTCCGCTCGGTTTTGCAAACTGGCGGCACCCAGCGTCAAAGCACTACTACTGTTCCTGTGTGGTTACTCCTTATTTTCCTGACGCAGCTTTATAAATACACTGAAACTAACCGCATATTATTTATTAGTGTAATGCATCTGATTGTAATTAACTTGTAACAATATAATGGTCCAGGGAATAGCCATAGTATTCCAAATACCATAGCTGCTTTAGCGTTGTTACTCTAACTGCACCTTCTTCTTCTTTCAGCTGCTCCCATTAGGAGTTGCTACAGCGGATCATTTTTTTCCATATTACTCTCACTGCACCACTCGGAGTAATTAGATCACTGTATCTGAGTGTGAATCACAGCAGCAGGTGATCGGACAGAGAATTATCAGTATACAGCTTCACGAACATGCTGTCTCAGCCACAGCAAAACGTTTCAAAGCCTTTCCTGTACGGACCTCGTGGTTCAGAAACAGTTTCATCCCAAGAACTTTAAACGCACTCAATCAATTGCTCCTTGTAGAACTGTCAGTACTTATAAGTACAATCACCCCACTGTAAACTTGCACTACAGTTATAATATTACACAACCTGCGCCACTTTATAAAGTGCGTATTTACATATGATGACGATATCATTTTTAAGATGAAATGCAGCAAAATATGTTTATTATATTATACAGATAAAACTTTAACTTCATTTAAATAATCCATATTCTTCACTGGGACTGGCGTGAAGGATAGAATAATTAAACATGTACTACGAAGATATTTCAATGTTCCTTAAACATTTTGAAGAATTGGCGCTCTAAGCTTACAGATGGCTTAACGTCTATTACAGAGCTGATTGTGTGGCGATCCACCGTGCATAAGATAACATATTGACAATGGACTTTCTCTATTGGACATAGAGCTGCCCATGAGTACTGCTGCAATAAATAATTTCATCGAAGGTCGCACACAATCACTGCGCCGTGAAACCCATGTTTAATAACGTGCTTTAACTATCATCATTAAAATGATATCACGTATACATCTCAGTATTTTAGTTATTTGGAGAGCTGTAATATGAATGTAATGGATTTTGTGTCCTGTCGAAGGAAGAGAGCCGGTTTAAGAAGCACGTAGTGATTCACACACATAGAGCATATAGAAGATCACATACAAAACAAAGCATTTAACGTGCTATACTTTAATTATGATGTGAGTTGAGAAACTGGTTATTAAACGATTTTAAGATGAAGTTTATAATGTTCTATTTTAATGACAAAATAAACTACGTGATTAAAGTGGAAATTTCGAGATTGAAGTTGACATTTCATGCTTTTTCCTCACTGTGTGCCTTTTTTCTCTGTACCCTAATAAGCTTTCATATGATACTCAGACAGTGGGCTACAACTTGCCTTTTCACGGCGACTTTGATATGTGACTTCTTTTTTATTTCCGACACTGTGCGACATTTGTGAACGTGAGCTTTCAAGTTTCTCCAACACACTATGTCACTCGATCATCTTCCTTTTGTTGATTATACCACAGTTTAATTAAACAAATAGTATGTTTTTCCTTTGCCTCCACTTGGTATTCGCTGAAATTCTTATATTTTCCCCCGTGCTTTTCCCATTGTCTTTTCACAGAAGGCTGAGCTTAAGGGTGATTTATATTGATTTGCATATTCAAAGAGGCGTAATTCTGTAAGGAGTTGGGGCGTTACATAAAGCGTGTGCACAAGTGTTACTTTTCACACTGACCGGGATTTATCTACCGGAAGAACGTGGAAGTTGGAGTAAGCACAGATTCCTGCATCTGGATTTTTCTGTGCGTAAGCACATTTCGGCTTTTGTGCTTACGCCATATTATAGTGCGAATTATACGCACGCCGTTATACATGAGGCCCCTGGACGTCCACAGAAGACAACAGTGGTGGATGATCGCAGAATCATTTCTATGGTGAAGAGAAACCCCTTCACAACAGCCAACCAAGTGAACAACACTCTCCAAGGGGTAGGCATATCGATGTCCAAGTCTACCATAAAGAGAAGACTGCATGAAAGTAAATACAGAAGGTGCACTGCAAGGTGCAAGCCACTCATAAGCCTCAAGAATAGAAAGGCTAGATTAGACTTTGCTAAAGAACATCTTAAACAGCCAGCACAGTTCTGGAAAAACATTCTTTGGACAGATGAAACCAAGATCAACCTCTACCAGAATGATGGCAAGAAAAAAGTATGGAGAAGGCGTAGAGCAGCTCATTATCCAAAGCATACCACATCATCTGTAAAACACTGTGGAGGCAGTGTGATGGCTTGGGCGTGCATGGCTGCCAGTGGCACTGGGACACTAGTGTTTATTGATGATGTGACACAGGACAGAAGCAGCCAAATGAATTCTGAGGTGTTCAGAGACATATTGTCTACTCAAATCCAGCTATATGCAGTCAAATTGATTGGGCAGCGTTTCATGATACAGATGGACAATGACCCAAAGCATACAGCCAAAGCAACCCAGGAGTTTATTAAAGCAAAGAAGTGGAAAATTCTTGAATGGCCAAGTCAGTCACCTGATCTTAACCCAATTGAGCATGACTAAACTTCGGACAGAAAGGCCCACAAACAAACAGCAACTGAAAGCCGCTGCAGTAAAGGCCTGGTAGAGCATTAAAAAGGAGGAAACCCAGCATCTGGTGATGTCCATGAGTTCAAGACTTCAGGCTGTCATTGCCAGCAAAGGGTTTTCAACCAAGTATTACAAATGAACATTTTATTTCCAGTTATTTAATTTGTCCAATTACTTTTGAGCCCCTAAAATAAAGGGATTACGTTAAAAAAATGCTTTAGTTGCCTCACATTTTTATGCAATCTTTTTGTTCAACCCACTGAATTAAAGCTGAAAATCTGCACTTTAACTGCATCTGAATTGTTTCATTTAAAATTCATTGTGGTAATGTACAGAACGAAAATTAGAAAAAAGTTGTCTCTGTCCAAATATTTATGGACCTAACTGTATAATTGGTTATTTTATAGCTGTTTGAATTTTGTGTTTTCTGGAGAATGATAGTAGTCAATTAACATATACAATTAGTTTATTATGTCTGTATGCATGTTACCTTCTTCTGGGGATTTGTTTTTCATTTGGAAGTTATAACTTATTTTAAAGGAATACTTTAATGTACCTGAGGATTAATGAAAATAAAAAGTTAGTATTTCCTACTTTTCTTAGAAATGATATTGTAACCCTTTTACAAACTAACTTTAGCAGGTTCTGAAAGGCACACCATTATCAGGATAAAGGGAGTCTAAACAAGTTAAAAAAAAAGTACACTAAGTTCAATGCCTTTTTTTCTGCATGTCACCCTTTGTTAAAAATGCTTCCCTGTTACAGTGATGTAGTCAGATGATAAAAGAAATTACTCCAGCACCTGAATAAGTAGCTGTTTATCAAAGTTGGGTTTGCCAGTCATTTTGTGTCTGCCAGACACATGAAGAATTTGTTGCAGCCTGGACACAACTAGATACTCTTTACTCAATGTCAAATAAAACTATATAAATGTTACATTTTGTTTTACCTGTTTTTTTTAATTAATATTTTACTTTTATTAAACTGATTAGTCGAGTAGCATGAATAGGAAGCACATTAAACAGACTCTGCTAATTAAATAAATATACAGTATAAGAGACATGATAATAAGGAAATGTGTCCTTTTCTTCACAGTCTGTGCTAAGTTGGTTCTACAAGGTACATAAAAAAAATCATGAGGAAAGAGATTTCAATTTAGTCCATTGATGTCATTGTGTGGGCCAATAGCTTACTTTTTCCTAAAAACGGTACTTGCCTAATAGCTAGAAAGGAGGAAATGGTGCATATACATTGAAAAGGAGCCTTAATAAATATTTTTTTCTTATTTTCCAAATCTGCTTATTGAAGTAAATGGTTGTTGTAAACTGTGAATGTACAGGAATTAATGAGCCTTCCCCAAAAGAGAAAGGAAACTGTGTCCAAAAAAAAAATAAAATACAGGTTAACCTTCAGACTGCACACAAAGAGGTTACAAACTTTTGAGCTGTGAGGCAATGGTAGTGACTACTGCACTGACAGTATACTTATAATACTAAATATTTACAACAGTTTTATTTTTTTCTCCAATTATTATTTCATAGACATGCACACAAAATCTAAAATGTAATATAAATGTACTGAAATTAAAATTAATTAATCTATTTGACATTTATTTGTTACTTTGAATAAAATTGTTCATCCTGTTGATTTCCTCTATTTATAGATTAAAACAGTTTCTTAGCAGTATGTCATTTTTACAGGAGTAGAAATTTGTAGAACTTTGAAACCAGTTTTTTCTTTCTTATTCTTTATTCTTTTCTCATTTCTAGACAGATAAAGGACAACAGAACCATTTTACACAAATGTTCCAGATCTTGAAGGCAATGGGGCATACATGGGCAGAACAGTAAGCACAAAAAATAGCCTAATGTAAATTGTATACCTAGAATTAAGAAGTCACTCAATGAAAGAGCCTATTCCAACCCTAAATGTTGCAGACATTTAGCTCAGTTTTTCATTTTTGGTAAAGAAATGTGGCACACATTATTTTGACACTAGAAACTGAGTTTTCTATCTGTCAGAATGTAGAAATACATTGTTTCTATGAGCTGTTCATCAAAGTTTTCAAAGTATGATGGCGAAAATTATAGGTTTTTCCTTGCTACAAGGTAAGGAGCTTGTCAAAGCTGTTTTTAATTAGACAGACTAGTCAAATAATATAATCATACATTGTACATCATGTTAATCATGTCCCTGTAGAACAGATTTTTCATATTTTTATGCTTTTTAATTCATGGTCTAATAGATGATGGCTTTTCTGTTCTTTCTTTTTTCCTAACTGTAGTCTTTACCATGTTCCATTTGGGATTGTTCAGGGTATGAAGACACGAAAAGGAGATGTGATTTTCCTAGAGGATGTTTTGGATGAAGCTCGCTCAAGAATGCTGCAAAATATGAGTGTTTCAAAAAGTAAGATGTGCCATCACAAAAACTAAGACAAAAAAAACATAAACAATTGAGAAGTGGAAGGCTAGGTACAAACCAAAAGATATATAATACTGAGAGCAAACACTGAAGTTATTCTATGAATGAATTCAGTCTTGGACACTGAACTGAATTCCATGCGATGTTATAAAGTGTAGCATCTGTTACTTGATGCATAGTGTCTTCTGGGAGGCAGCCCCTAGCAATAGTGCACAGCATCCAAGCAACACAGTAAAAAATTAAATACTAGAAATTTTTACACTGGTTCATAACTAAATTAATACATGTTAGACTTGTATTAATATCCTTTTAGGTTAAAATGTTCCAATGACCCACAATAGAACAATAGGAAAATGTATTTAAAATAAGATATCTTAACAGGGTGTCCCATTACGACAATTCATGTTATTTTAATTAACATGTAACTGGTTGGTAATATTGTTTTTTTTTTTCTTTCTTTTCTAGATAGATAGATACTTTATTAATCCCAAGGGAAAATTAACATACTCCAGCAGCAGCATACTGATAAAGAACAATATTAAATTAAAGAGTGATAACAATGAAGGTATAACAGACAGACAATAACTTTGTATAATGTTAATGTTTACCCATGGTGGAATTGAAGAGTCACATAGTGTAGGGGAGGAACGATCTCCTCAGTCTGTCAGTGGAGCAGGACAGTGACAGCAGTCTGTTGCTGAAGCTGCTCCTCTGTCTGGAGATGATATTGTTCAGTGGATGCAGTGGATTCTCCATTATTGACAGGAGCCTGCTCAGTTTCCATCACTCTGCCACGGATGTCAAACTGTCCAGCTCCGTGCCTACAATAGAGCCTACCTTCCTCACCAGTCTGTCTAGGCATGAGGCATCCCTCTTCGTTATGCTGCCTCCCCAGCATACCACCACGTAGAAGAGGGCGCCACAACCGTCTGATAGAACATCTGCAGCATCTTATTGCAGATGTTGAAGGACGCCAGCCTTCTAAGGAAGTATAGTTGGTTCTGTCCTTTCTTACACAGAGGATCAGTATATTCTAATGTATCAGCATATATTCTGCAAAGACAAAAGGACATCACAACCCAAATTTATTAAACTTATTAGTGTGTTTTATTGTTTTAGTTTGTATTCTTGCAGTAATGTATTCTGAAAATATATAAAGACCCAACACCTAAGCCATAGAACAGGGAATTGAACATTTCCAGGGTAACAATAGTATTTCAAGTAAAATATAACCTTTTGTTGTACATCTAAAGTTAACGCTGTGCCCCCATACAGACGAACGATGGTTCGTAAAAACTTATAAACTTGTACTTACATAGCCATTTATCAGCAAAATCAGTTTTACATCAGTAACATGTCAGGTTATATACAATCTTGCAAGAAATAAGTGACCATTACTATAGTGAAGATTAGCCAGTGTCCCATGTACAAAATACTATTGTAACTCCAGTTATCCATATATCCACTCATCAGTTTTTAATACTATTAAAAAACACTTTAGGTTCACTGAGAGCAAGGCAGAACCCAAACTTGGACAGGGTGCCACTCTATCACTGCCTTGAATGTAGAGGAATAATGGCTTGATCCATGATACCACTGCTGCAGGCCCATAAAATTGTCCATTTCAAAATGCAGCTAAACTCTGCCTTTTGTTGAACACTACACAAATTCATACTGGTTTTAGATCAGTGTGTGGTCTATCTGTATTAGCCAGCTGACCAACAAGTGGTGATCATTTGACAACTCAGCACATCTGTTTAATTTAGACTTCAGAATGTACATTTTCAGTCAGATGACATGACTACAAAGATGATCATTTATCTTTGGTCCAGTGATTTCTGGAATCAAGTACACTTGGTGCCACATTGTACTTAAACATGGTGTTTGTTTTAGGCAATCTGAGGTTAATATAGAAATCCAGTAACAATTCAGCATTTGAATTTAGATCAGGCAGGCCATTCATACCAATCACAACCCTCCAGTTATCTCTGTCTTTCCCTACCAGAACATTAAGTTTTTCAAAAAGGACTATAGACCCAAACAGTAATACTCTAGAACACTAAATCAATTGTCTCTAAAAACGGCCAGTTACTCTGAATAGTGCATAATCGCAAACAAAGTTACAATGAGGACAACCTCTCATCCACAGGAAAAAAGACCCAACTCTCCAGGACCCAGTTGAGAGCTCGTTAGTATTGCTCCTCCAACTAGTTTTTTTTCCCATGAAACAACTCTATACTAGGAGAAACACCATCTTTGACTAAAATGCTTGTCCCACAGCTAAAGTTTTGAATTGAATTGAATCCAGTTTTATTAGGTAGTATTTTAGAGAAGTTGTATTATTTGTCCCAAAAGCCAGTTTCCATTGCCTAGTTCTAGTATGCCTTAGTGAGTTTCATTGTTACCTAACCCAGGTGGCTTTGCATTTAAACCTCATTCTTTGTCTTGTGGGTAATAAGCCAACATGGAAAATCCACATAGCAACTTTTTTAGGCTGAGCTCAAACAAGTTACATGGGACACCTGCCACCAAGCACTCACCAGTGAACACTACTCACAAGTCAAACCCATGAATGAGTCCAAGTATCCCTGTTCCAGGCAAAATTCTTTTTAATTTAATTATAACATTCATAAGGGACAGATAATGGGTTGTTCTTTTTCTGTTTCCTTCTCTTAGACCTGTTTGCTGCATTTAACCAGGTCAGGAAAATATATCTCCATACAATGTTGACCTAAAACTTACTGAGGCACGCAAATCCCATTGGATCCATTCTGAATTTAGGAGTTATCTTAATCACTGATCTGGCTCAAACCATTTTTTCAAGCAAGACAAACAGAAAAATTAAAGTAATGTATTAAAATGAAGGATGGAAATATTTTGGGCATTCATTTGTTTTAAGCAAACCTAGGTACTGTATTGGCATACTCATACTCTTTTAAATCATTCTTCTTCCAACCTGCCATTAGTTTTAAATACTGCATCTAGAATACTACTTGCAAACATAAATGTCCAATATTTAAGTCTCCATGTGGACTAGATTTAAAGCTTTTTTTAACATATAAAGCTGATATGACCTTCAATTCACTTTACATTTACATTGAAATCACAAGATGCAATCCTTTACAGTTGTAAGCATACAGAAAATAATATAGCATGTAGTGTGTTTAGCTATGTGGCTCCAGAATCAATTGTTTAATCTGTGGAAAGACCCATCTACTTCAACACTTAAAAACCTACTCAAATTGTACCATTCATTTTTAGTTGCTCCTTTCCCTTTAACATTTTCCTATTCTTTATTCACTTGACACCTAAACCAAGATTCTTGTCCTGCCTTTTTGCTCACAATGTGAAAGTGATCAAGAAACTGTGGTTTTAACTGTAATAGCTCTTAATGCAAGTGTGCTAGCTTATACTATAGTCTGTTGCTAAGTTCCTAAGTCAGCATTTAATTATTGTACATTGTACATTTGTTAAAATTTCAGCACATTCAGGTTGTGTGACTTGCTCAGGGTCCGTCAAAGGTTGGTATTTAACCAGCAACATTGTGATTTAAAGTCCAATGCTTTGCCACAACACCAAACTACCTACCTAAATTCAGCCACACTTTTAACTTTACATATTACAAAAGCCAAGGGTTTATTTTGTCCATAATGTCTCCTTTTTCTCAGTTGCCAACTGTTCCCTTAATCTTCATGTTTGAGAACATTAAAATAAAGTATATGGAACTTTTTAATTTTTTTATTACTATTTATATACTGTATATGTTTATGTAAATTTGTAAATATTGCATGGGGTTGTTTTCTGTTATCGTTTTTCTTTTTCTATTTTATACTATTTTATACGAAAACTAAACTGAAATGAATAGGTTTAGAATATGAAACTTTTTTTAGGCATACGGTTCGTTTTTCTTCTCTTAATTTTTGAAGAGAATTGTTCCCACACAGATGTTTAAAAATAATTCTTTGCATTCATATAGCGCTTTTTTAATGTTGCCCTATTGTGTTAAACTATACTACATTCAGATATATTGAACCATTTTTTTTTCTTAAAGCAACCAAAAACTTGGATGACCCTGAAGAAACAGCAGAGAATGTTGGCACCAGTGCTATTGTTATCCAGGTAAAAACAATTTCCGTTAAACATTATCATTTTCATAGGCTCAACTATTCAATTTATATAAAAGTGACATTTGTGGACAATATGTTGTGGAGGTCATGATATAAAAATGATGCTAGATGACTCTTATTAAAGTTTTGTATTAAAATATTTACTTTAATTATAATAATAAGTGGTCTCAAAAGATTTGTAGGTATGACCCATATCAATCTATCCATTTAGTAATTTTCTAAACCTACTTTATCCTGAGCAGGGTCATGGGGAAGCTGTAGCCTAGCTTATCAAGCATAGGACTTAGGTCACAAGGCAGGAACAATCTCTGGAAAGAACATCAGTCACAGAAACTTCAAATCAGCTTGACTCGCCAAGCATGGTGCATATAATAATGAGTGACTTAAAAAAATTGCGAATTTGTTTAATTATTCAAATTACATTATTTTCATCACCAAATGTGACACTGTAAAAGTCAATGTTGTAGTTTACTTAGCTGAAAATGAGTACTTTATTACAGTGAAGATCAAATCAATCTGCTAACTTGTTCTGTGTTTTACTTTGTGAGTAAAAAGTAATTATAAAAAAAAACATTAGTAGGGTTTGTACAAATTAATTTTGTATCATCATTTACTATGACAGTGTTTCTCAACCACTGTGTTGCAGGCTTTTGCAGGATAATTGCGAGATGCTATTGTTTAAAATGGTAGTGGGTCATGAAATGGGGTACTGCTCTGATACATTCATTCAACCTCTCTCCCTGCTCTGACAATTGTGCTTGAATCAACAATAAGGAAACCAATACCTCCCAGCTTCTGACGAACAATCTGAAATCATCAAGGGGGACAAAGGGTGGCGAAAACATTTACATTCAATGGGAAAAAGTGGGTTGTGACGCCAAAAAGGTAGAGAAACACAGCACTCTGAAATATGTTGCTTAAAATAAAGCTGATTAAGGGCTGCTATTTCCACTATTGAGCACATTACCTATACTTTTTAGCACTGTGTAGTTTGGTCTCCCCCAGCATAATTGTTAATTACTGTTTTTCATTTCAGCCTGCGAAACAACAATAAAAACCTAGATTAAAACATAATTTCTGCAGCTGTAATGCGTGTCTTATGCGAAGGGAAAATAAGTATATAGTGACTCATCTGACAATCTGATTATTAAGCTTTATGTGTGATTTTGCATTCATTATCACAGTCTATTCCTAGTGATTTTGAGGATTTGCTTGATTAAAGCAAAACACCTAAACTGTTGGCCTTGGTGACTTTTCATCCTGTATTTTTAAAATCTGTTTAGACCAGCTAGTACCTGTTTTTACAGTGATTTTAAATCTTTCACAACAATTATAAATACTGCAAAAAATTACTTTAACTGAAGAATATTCCTTATGTTCCAAAGGGTGTTACATGATCCACATTAATTCTGTGGTCGAAATTTAACATCTTATTAAAGAAAGAAACATCCTCTAACAGGACAATTCAGTAATCAGGCAGGAGAAAAGCTTTTCATTGTATCTTTTAATTTCTCCTCGGCAAAATGCCTTGGAGGGAGCATTCTTCAAAAGCAGTCCATTTAAGCATGATCAGAATGGTCAGAGAAACAAAGTATAGAGGTTCATTTTATAAACTGTTGAATTTACATGCTGTGTCAATCAATGCATACGTTTTACTCTGGTTGGTTCATTGGGTTACACCCAAATGATTTATATAAAATAAAAGTGTATTATATTCTGGTTCTTCTTTTACCTTTTGAGATGAGACACCACTCTTGAAATTTCTGTGCATATAACAACTGTCCATTCTAGTTTATAAGACATCTGCTGATTTCTTAGTCATCTTTCAGTACATTTTGTATATTACATCAACCTTTCTTCTGGTACATTCTCAACAAATCTCCTGTTTCTTTATTACAAGTTTGCGTAATTATAAATGGCCCCTCTTGCCTCTGTGATTATTATTGTTTATCAGTTCTTGAGAGCTACAGTATTTAGTAGGTGATTTGCATCATTATAGCTTTATTTTTGCAGTTGCAGTAAAGGCAGGTTAAATAATATTTTTCAGCATTACACAGTATATCAGAGGCTATGATTAAACCTCAAATGTATATTCACTTGGTCCTAGTGCCTTTTATTAAAATTTTAGAAAGAGTTGTGACTTACACAAGTACGAAGTATAATATACAAATAGCTAAAGACACTTGAGTGTTCTGAATGTTTTTTCTTGTTTTTCTGCACAGTCATCACTGTTTAACTTTTCACTACAGTATTTTTTTCCACACAGGATGGATTTTGACATTTTTGCTTTACTCTCTATTACAAGGATTGTCTTATGGTTATAGTTTTCTTGTGCAAAATATGGAAATATTTTAGAATATTAGTGAAGCACTATCTCTCTCAACTAAACACATATTGTCTGATTACTAATTACACTTGTACTTTATATATTACTCATTTCCATATTTATAATTCTTTCTGTAATTATTTCTGCAGTACACATTAAGCCATCTGATTTTTAATTACAAGGATTGACCTTTTCATCTTTTTTAAATAAAGTTGATGACATTTGCAGCTTTCAGGATATTAGGAATTTCCTCATTATATAACATGTAATGAAAACTACACTTTATGGATTTACTTTTGTATTTTACGGATTTATGTTCATGATGAACCTGCACTGGTGCAAATGTGGGACCAGACTTGCTTTATAGCTTATGATTTTCTGTCATTTGTATCTTATTAATAATAGGCAAATGCCTGAAAAAGTGTAATGAAGACTTTGAGTGCAGCATATAAGGGCAAAAGAAGCAATTAAAATTTAACCCATGGAAAAATGTATTGCCTTACCAGCAACTCCTGACATCTAGTAAATGGCTAGACCAAACCTTGAGATCAGTCAAGCAAAAGCTGCAAATCATTATATTGTTGCTTTTTAACTATACAGTGTCACCCCACGGTTGACAAATTATGATGATATACCTTGCACCACTCAGAGTCCTCGTTTATAGTGTTAGAGAGCTGTGTGCTGACTTGTCTGTGATGATAAAAATTGTCACAGCTGTGAAGTGCATAATTCAAATTCACAGCACTAATGTATGGTATGAATTTTCAGATGAATATACTTTTTCAACTTTCGACAGGTTTTTATTTTGAAGAATATTTTTTGATGTGTTGCTTTTGCCATGTTCTTTGTAGTGGGGGCTGAGAAAAATTTTTAATCATCTGTTCATACAGAATGTTGAGAAAAAGTTTATGACATAACAGAACTCAATGGTGGCCAGTGCTGTACAAATACATTGTGAAAAATGAAAAATTGAAGAAAAAAAAAAAGAGACCATGAACAACTTGTTGAATCGAAGTCAGAACTCTTGACCAATGAATGACAAGGAGAGGCGGGTCTTCAAGTCAAAAGTCAATTCCATGAGTCTTTGGATGTACTGTTTATGTACACACTGATAATTCTGGAAGTAACTGTATAACAATATCGTAGCAAAAATAATTTACATGTTTTGGGCAAGCAACTGGATAACAGACATGTGAATTATGTGACACCATAAATTTTTTTTATATTTCCTTGGACATTTTTGACATTGTTTCCTGTTGTATAGCACTGGCCACCATTGAGTTTTTGTAATTGTAATTTTTGGTGGAGTATTCCTTTAACACTAGAATTGTCAGTGTGGCTTTGACATCATGGATCAGAAGGCACATACTAATTCAGCGTGAGCAGGAACACTCAAGAATAAAATTGAATAAAAAAAAAATCACATCCACAGTCATTCTCAGTCACGCACAACACTCACATCCACGTCCACAGTTTTCCCAGTCTCGTTCGCGCACAAGATCTGACACAGTTTTCAACTAAAGAGGGGGTGTAACAAAACAAGTTTGTACCACGTCTTTATCTGAAAACAGCATCAGATCGAAAGGGGCGGGGGGTGTGTGTCTGGAAACTTGAACGTGAGTCAGACAATAAAACTGGGGGGCTGCACTGAATAAGCTCCAGTTTTATTCTCTCAATCACGATCACACTCTAACACACACCAATCCTGATCTATATCCCTAAGTAAAAGCGCCAGTGTAAATTCACACCCGATCTGATGCTGTTCGTTTTCAAATAATATTGCATTAGTGCGATGATGTTTTCTGATTAATTTTATACCCAATGTCTCATATATTTGTCTTTTTCTTTTTTTTCTCCGTGCTGTGTTGACATTGTGCACCAGAAGGTGTGAGCTTATTCAGTGCAGCAGGAACACTCAATAAAACTGAATAAAAAGAAATACAGTAAAGTGACGGTGAGATACGAAGAAGGCAGATTCACCAGCGTTTGTGTTTCAGCTTTTATCCCTCCAGATCAGAGAATGTCCTGTTCCATTGCCTCAAAACACTACTCGCATCTACGGTTATTCCCAGTTTCAAATAAAAACTAACAGTGTTAGATACCTAGGGTGGTGTATGCATGGTGATCATGACTGAGAGAATAAAAGTGAAAAAAGAAAAGGTAACTTTTACAAGTACGTACTATAAATGTACACGGCCTGTTACAGATGCAAACCAAATGTATGTGTGTACTGTATAATATTAACAATAAGAGCAGCTCATTACTGAAAACAGCAAATAAAGGAGACAGTCAGGATCAAACCGGGGACTCTTGAATACAAGTCAACAAATCTTAGCACTACGCCACAGAAGCTGTTGTTATCATCCTTGAACCTTTTGTGAAAGTGTTTATTTGATCTTTGGACTTCAGGCTTCACACATTCTATAGTTTATGCCTACATTTTGTAACATTTATTACTAAAATATGAAAAAGTTTCTGTTTTAACAATGTGTTTACACAAATTACTGTAGAAACGGAACACACATGAAATGCATGTGTTCCAAATAACGATCTATTATTTCCACTCTAAAACTCCAGCAGTTCACTCACTCCCATATAATCAAACAAGGCATGAGCTGGGAGAATTTTGTGAACATTCTGCGACAGTGGGGGGATGGAATATCCGACTGCTTGCTGCTTGTCCTAACTGGCACATTTACAGGACAAAAGACGCTGATAGAGAGGTGTGAACGGATTTAAGATGGGCCAGATTTACGAGTTTTCTCATAGGCTCTGGTAATTCTAGTGTTACGCACATTTGATTTTCAGCTTTTTTTCATCTTCAGCTTTTCTCTACCCAGAAGCATTTGGACAAGCTCTTGAATGAATATTAGTTCAGTGAAGGGTACAGTTTCTCACACATGTAAATATAAACTGTGGGCCCTAGCTATGTAGAATTGCCAGTCAACCGAACCTGGGCAACTGTGGTTTGTAGGATAAAACTGTAGTGTCCAGAGAAAATCCATAAAGACAAGGAAGGAATAAACAAAACTCGACATATTTTTCAGATAATGAGTTCATCATAATGCTACACCATAAATTATGCTGTGCCAAAGTCTATTATGCTAACAGAGTGTAGAAGAAGTCAAATAAGGTTTGAGATAAAAGCATTGCACAGTGTTTATTCCCTAAATTATTAAATTTTGTCCTTGCATGTTTATATGATTTTAATGCCCTAAAGTACCATAGTGATAGAAGCATTTGAAGTATGTTTCAATTATGTTGATTAAAGAAAAAAAGATTTGTGGCTTCACACTATGATATTACCCATCCTCTAATGCTTCTCATATGTTCTAGTTATTCCTTCTATGCCATGCCATACTTGCTCCAATTGCCACGTACGTCATATTTATTTTTTGGTGATTCAGCCTTATTTACTCTTAATATAGCCTTAAAACGGAAACTAAGTATATATATTAGAATTCTTCTTGGATTACACACAGCTAAAACTTAGCTGTTGATGTTGTTACTGTTTACCTATTGATAAAGTTGTTTACACTTAAGTGAAGGTACTGTATATTATACCACTAATAACTGGATTTTGAACTTTGTAACAGACAAATCTGAAGTTGTAAAATTAGGAAATAAATTTTCAGATATCCTGCTTTTAAACAATGGAGTTCCTTAGTACTGTATATTTAGGTAATTACTGCGTACTTTGTTCACACATGACTGTAAAACCAGTTTCACTGGTATTCAACACTATGCATTAGCTGATAACACTGTTGTAGTCGGTCTGATTAGCAGCAAAAGTGAGTCTATGCGGATGAAAATTAAAAATTGTTGACAAAACTAAATAAATTATTATTAAAATAAAAAGATAATCACTCTCATATCATTACTGATCGTGTAAGAATTAAAATAGCTAATTGATGAAATGGTTCAAATTGAATATATCCTAAAGAAGGTTCATCAATAGCAGAACTGTAACCAGAGTTCTGTACTTCTATACTTTTTAGGGAATATTTTAATCCAAGGCTTCACAGTTTGATATGAGAACATATCAATTTATAATAGCTGGGTCGTTTAATATAAGGTCTCCCTGAAGAAGAAAATCCCTTAAGTGTTCTGAACACCTGCTGAGTTTTTTTTATACATTTTCTATATAAAATGTTTTTTTTTTAAATGGTCAGCCAAATGTTTTTATGACTTAGTTACATTGGATACAATGTAATTTCCCTTCTATCAGGTTGCAAGAAATAAATTTTGTTTTCTTTTTGAAAATACTGTTTTGTGATATATATACTGTATAACACTGGTTTTCAACCTTTATAGCCTCAGGATGGACCCAGTTTTACCTATTAATTGCAATGTCAACCCCATTGAGGATTCCCATAAAACAAAGAGGATAATGTTCTCTGTTGTTGAAATGATCGTGACTATCATGGTGATCACATGCCCACAATAGCCTTATGCTTCTTCTTTTAGTTGACAATAGTGGAATGTGGCATGGTGGTCTACTACTGTTTCCCCACTGGTAGATAATGTTGTTCAGCCAGAAAGAAAAATGGACCAAACACTTGCTCGAAGAAACTTTGACTGTGTTAGGATTGTTAGTGCCAGATGAGTAACTATCTTAACCTTAAACCCCAATGGAAGGAAATATCATGACCAATTTGCATTGATTATGGCCTAGTTTTATTGGTTACAGTATAATATAGGCTAATGTAGGCTACAGTCGGTATTATACAATTAATTAAACAATAACATACTATGTATGCTTTGGGGGAAGTGTCATCTGCTCTTTAACTGCTCGTACATGGGTAGCTCCTGCATTATCAGGTTAGATATCCTTCTATGGGTGACCAAAAAAAAAAATTAACGGCAAGCATATTTGTCATTAGGGACAGGGCTGACACACACTGACATTTTGTCTCCTGCTCAGACCTGTATTTTAACAGCCTCTTACCTTTCAGTGGCAGATTTGTGTTATCAGATATCACTTTATGTAGCATCGTACTGGATGTTCCGCTATACTGCACAATGTGACTGTTTTTTTTTCCCCCATCAATGTGTGAACAGAGCATAATGTGAAAGATGACACTGATACGCAGTGCTTATGCATCTGCAACATTAGTGCAACATGAAAATGAAACTCGATCTCTCTGCTTGTAAAACTGGTCTGATTGTAATTGTTATCATAGTCATTCTCTGTACTTTGAAGAGGTAGTGTATATATGAATCGATGTGTATAAAAATACAGGATAAATCACATCTTTTATTATATCAGTATGGTATGTGGCATTTTATGCTCCAATACTGAACAATCCTGCATTGTAAGGGATGGGTGACAGCCCTACTGATGTGTGTTAAATGAAGTTCATTTTCATGAAACAACATAGAAGAAAATCAAATTCCAGTGACCCACTTCTGCTATTAATAGACTTGAGTTCATTTGGCTCTGCTTGGTTATATGTGAAGCGTGGTCAAATTAACCAGATTAAATGAATACATTTAAGGATTGCATTAAAAAATGAATTTGCAGAAATTTGAACGTGATAATCGTACACATTAATGGCTATTAATCAGCAGCTGTAGTTACTTTTTTTTTTTTTAACAGTATTTTTATACTATGTGTAAAATGAATTATGTTTACTCTAAAGTTCTGAAATTATATATTTGTTGTCGTCTTTTATTCTATTTAAGTGGTTTTAGGGCATTTATGATTACATTGTGATCACTTACATAATTAGCATGGCTTTTTGTCATGTTCAGCTAGAACAATCCTAACCTACCTACTTGTAAGCAATTGGAATAGGAAGTCCTGTTTCACTTAAAATTAGAAAAAAATATCTTTGAGGAATAGTCCAAAAGACTCTTAGACTCTGACAGGCATTTGTTAATGTTTTCATACATTTGAGTGTGGTGAAGCAAGACTAACGTTTTGGACATTTCCATGTTTTTGATCAATATGTTCAAATTGAGCCTTCTTTCTTCTTTGCTGTCTTGATAAATACTAATGTATTGTAATTTCATTAATGCTGTCTTTAAAATTAATAAAATAAACACAAAAAGCAAGCATGACAAGTAACTTGGGTTTTTTTTTGTTTGTTGTTTTTTTTGGGGTTTTTTTTCTTGCAGGATTTCAAAGGACCTCTGCTATCCGACTACAAGTTTGAATGGGACCAGATACTGCAAAGCCAGGGTGATACAGGTGTCTTTTTGCAGTATACACATGCTAGACTTTGCAGGTGCTGAAAAGTATATAAGATTATTTTTGATGATATTGTAGTCTAATTAACTGCTATCTTAGGTAATGATAAAAAAAGAAATGGTTGGAATATAAATATTATTGGATTTACCATAAATTACTTGATTAGGTTTAGATTTTTCTCTAGGTATTCCTTTTTTCCCCCTTCCCACATGTCAAAGATGTGTGGTTAAGGTTAATATGAGACCCTAATTTTCACTTTGCGTGAGAGTATGCATGGGGTGGGTGCATGAGTATGCCCTGCAGTGGACTGATATTTCATGCAAAGTTAATGACAGTAAAGACAACAACAAAAACTCTAGTCTGCATTCCTGGAGAAAATAAATCCACAGCAGGTCAACTGTTGGTTATAACAGACAAAAATTAAAAATCAGTTTGAATAACCTAGGACAGAATACACTGCATTTTCTTGTGCAATCTTTTATAGAAGTACATGATGGATATTGTGACAAGAAGATTAAACATTTTCGATGTTGATGCCATGGCCCCAGTATCCCTGCATCATTTTCCATGTAGATTGTCAATGTAGCAGTGGCACCATGTGCCATATTAGAATTCAGATTAGAGAAGCAGAAGCAAGGGGACCAGTAACAGTTTGTGATTTCCACAATTATATTTGTGTGCATATGACTAGCAAACAGAGTGGCAATATGAACAGCTCAATTAGCAGCTCTAGCCATGATAAGCTTGATTATCAAGTAACAACAACAACAACATTTATTTATATAGCACATTTTCATACAAAAAAATGTAGCTCAAAGTGCTTTACATAATGAAGAATAGAAAAATAAGAGACACAGTAAGAAAATAAAATAAGTCAACATTAATTAACATAGAATAAGAGTAAGGTCCAATGGCCAGGGGGGACAGAAAAAACAAAAAAAAACTCCAGACGGCCGGAGAAAAAAAATAAATAAAAGTAGTAAGTCTTCAGCCTAGATTTAATTGCTAAGACCATAGTTAGTTTTACTCACCATTGGGATGTTTATGTAAGTATTTAGTAGATATTTTAAGTGAGCAGGGTCCACGCCATTTAAAGCTTTATGAGGATTTGTGAGAACTATGAAATTAGCCCTATATTTACAGCAACGGTAACTCAGTAAAAAGATTTAATAGGAGTCTGATGTCATATTTCCTATTTCTAGAAATAATGATTTTTGCAGCAGCATTTTAAATTCACTGAAGACTACAAATAAAATTATATACATAGCCTGTTAATTAACCATTGCAGTAAATAAATGTGTGAATTAATATCTTTGTAGCTGTATATCTGTAAAATGTCCAACTTTTACTATATTTTAGCTGAGACAAGTGGTAAAAGTTCTGAGCTGATTCAGTAAAACAAATGTTTAGGCCTGCTGAGATAAAAATGACAGTTATTATAAATTAATGCTACTTAATTGTTTTAAAATCAAATAAGAGCAACTGAAAAAAATGTGAAATTACCTACTTTTCTGATACTGGCATTCATCACATAAAACTATTCCAAAGTCATCCTTATCATTAAAATGTTTTAATTTATGAAGAAAGGTAAAGCTAACCAGCATAGCCTCTGCTAAAGGAATTGTGTTAGTTTTAAAGTGGCTGGTTTTAGTAAGTAGACACCAATCTGAGTGTGTAGGTAGTAGTATATTGTTAAACAAAACAGCTTTATTTCCAGGCAGGTGAATGTTTAGAAACAAACAATTTAAAGAGCAATGATATTTATTAAGTAGTTTTATATAACGACAGGTGCAACAGATAAACTGCCTGCAGTTTAAGATCACAAAACTACAGCCTGATGGTGCTCTGACCAGTCAGCCATGCAACTCTGCAGCCATATGTTGAGAGGAAATATACTAAGATCCTTTTTAGTTACATTAAAGACTGTCTTTCTTCTTTTTTTTTTTGCACTCCAGGCTGGTAACTAGCATTGAAGGGAATGCAATCTGCTATACACAAAATCCCCTTTATATAATGTTATAAAGGGGTCTGACACAATATTAGTTTCTTTTAGGTTTGGTGCATGTAGATATAGTTTTAGTATTTAATAACACTGTACACTGAAGCAATTTGTTCCAGCACAAAGCAAATACTTTGAACATGAAAACATTCCTGCAACAGGTAGAGAATAATTTGAGCTTACATTTAGTGCCAAATACATTTTAAACTCATTGGTCCTGTTGCAGATATACGTGGAGGTGAAGGACACTAGGGTTTAATGCTGGGAGATGCACATGTTCAAGCTCACTCTTTTTTTGCTTGTAACCAGTGCTGCCAAAATAGGCTTTGAACCCCCGCAATGTAAAATGGATTAATTGCATTAGAACATGAATAGACATTTTACTGTGTTACATTAAAACAAGGAATCTTTCATGCACTTTTATGCTGTTAAGTTAACATAAAGTTCACTTTGATATCAAATCAAAAACAAAGTTAATTGATTTTTAATTAAAAATTAAAACACTTAATGATCGGTTCCATAAATATTCAGCCACTTTGCTTTGTCATACCTAAATAGCAATTATTTTAACCAGTACAATTTTATTGTCACATAAGAAGTTTCTAACACAGCCTGAATTATTTTTCAATTAAGAGTATGCCATCAAGACCTTAGTACCCTCAGGCAATGGCATATTATATAGTACCTTTCTGTACTGTGTCAGTAATCCTGTGTAAATCATGTTAACTTTTGCTCCATTAGAAAATTAGAAGAAAAAAATCTAAGATTAAATGTTTAAGTATATTTCACAACAGAGCAAACATTAATAAATACATAAATAACATGCTTTTTTAAAAATTCTGTTCATAGTAAATGATAAAATTGGTATCCTCTTGTCATTTGCAGCTTCACTGACACTTCCACATTTTCAAAAATACTGTATTTGATTGCGTAGCATCTGTTAATATATTATGGCACAACTTCCTACCTCCGTATACATCTAGCTAGGGTTAGTGAGAAGTCCCAAGTAGTGTTGGGGATCATTACTTACACTACTCATTACTTGCAAGTTACTAAATATGTTAAATAGTTGCTAATTATAAAATATAATGCATTACAAACAGTATGTTATTTTTGTGTTTATTTTCTTTTGTATGAAAAACTGCGCAGTTCCCTGGCCAGCAGCTGTTATTAAAGCCTAAGGCTATATATACAAATTTGATCATTTTCATGTGTTTTATAAATGGTCCTTCATGTGCTGTGAAATAAATAACATCCGTCCCCAGTCTAAGGCCAGGTTTATACTTCACATAACGTAATTCATGCTGCAGCAGACGCTCTTGCTACGCAAGCGTTTTACTGTTTATACTTGCACACGTACTTTACGTAAATCTGGAAGAATCCACCAGGTGGCAGTGTGATATATAACCACGGTGAGAACAGGTTCAATTTCGCTGTGTTGTGAATTGCCTGGAACACCCATTAAATTCCAAATACACCTTACCGCAATATCTCTGAAAAGGATGTTTAATGATTTTATCCATCAATCCAGGAATGTGTCCATTTCAGCAAGCATTGGATATGAGGCAGAAACAATCTCTAGATGAGGCATCAGCTCATTTCAAGGTAAATACAAGCACTCACATACACGCTGGCATCATTTTAGTGGCACCAAATCTGCATATCTTTGGAAGGAAACCGGAGCACACTGCAGGAAAACATGTAAACTCCAGGCAGGGATCACAAGGGACAGCAGTGCTACTGCTCCGCCACCGTGTCACCCCCATGTGTGTAATTATTAACAGTATTCATTATTTAAAAGAAATTAACAATTTATCTATAAAATGTAACATATATACTTTAATGCATTTCATCATTAAAGTGATATCAAGTATAAATCTAAGGATTCTAAATGTGCAGAGAGTTGGAATATCGAAAATTTAATGTGTTCTGTGTGGTGATCTATTGCTGTTTGCCGCTGCTGTCAGGTCAGGAGGAAGCCCCAGAAAAAAAAGACGGCACAAAAGATAGTATGTGAGGCATTTAAAATGAATCGTGTCGTTACGATCGGGAATATGGGACGCTTGGAAATAAAAGCACCATGAATGCATCTGTACGTCGGTATTTTGCTTCACCACATTGAACCATTCATCAAACATCGAACCGCGCACATTGATCCTGTAGGATCTGCATAGAGGCTTTCTGTCACATGTAGATAATAAACAGAGACTCTGACGTCAAATTCCAAGATTTATCACACTGCGCCCAAGGCTTTTTGCTGGTACTGCAACTCATGCACACGTCGCGTTAATTTCTGAGGACCTGCTCAGAGGACACATCAAATAAACGCTAGGAACGTGTGGCAGCCATGATGCGTACACATTCTGAGCATGAATTATAAGCGAGACCTAAGCCTCCAAAGATTCATGGAATGAGCACTGGCCACTATGCCGATAGCTCACACTGTTTCAACAAAGGTATAGCAAATAACTGAATGAAAAACTACACCATGTGTGCACTCCAGTAACAGAAACCTATCACACTATTTTCTGCCTGGCTGTGCAATTGAGCCCCACCACGTTTGTTTTTGCTTTACAAATAGTAGTGCTGTGATAATCCCACAACTTCACACTGGAGGGATTAAATTTGCCCCTCCATACATGCAGGATTTAATGCATACCTATAACATTACTTCAGTTCTTTTCACTTGATTGCACGATACACAAGTTCTTAACTTCTTCTTCACTAACTGTCACCAGATGGCCGGAGCACAGGTATGCACAGTGTTACTGACCCTAGTAGGAAACATCTTTGTGAAAACATGCAATACTTCTGCAACATAATGCAGTAATTGTAATTAAAATGTTTTTTTTTGGGTTTTTTTGGCAGTATCGGGAATAAACTTCCACAGTAACACTATCTGTTTTTGTGGGGTTCTTTTTTAAATAACATAGGTATTTTTACTTCATTAAAGTATGCATTGGGTTAGATTACTCATTACTTTAAAAAGTAAGCTGATTGCATTACGCACATTACCTTTACCATGTAACCCCCAACACTGGTCCCAGGGGATCAATGATTCTGCTAAATTTGTTGTTTATTTTTTATTACCAATAATATGATTAAGGTGCCTCTGCATAATCTGTGCAGTATGTCTTAAAGCATCCTAACACAAACTTAATGTATCTCGAAGTAATAAAAATTGTATGCTTACCTGAGCATGTCTTGCTCCAAATTATTTCAAAATAGACTTCAGCTCTTTTTGACCCTGTACTTGATAACACTTACCGAAAACTATTTTGATAGATGCTTGTTTGGTCCACCAACTAGGAATTTGTTACTAAATACTCTAGCATAATTTATACATTTTCTTTTTGCACTACTAAGCAAAGGTGGGTGATAAAACACAGTTTCAGGGCAGTGTGATCTTTCTATGCTTTATATAAGAGAAATGATTGTCATATTGAACTAGACAGGTTATATTAAAATCTCAATCTTCTTTCTTAGGTTTATTGAAGTACAGGAGTAGAAACCTGCAAAGGCAATAGCAAAACCAAGAGAGGAATGCACCAGAGCTGTTTTCTTAATGATGTAATTAACTGACATTTTTGTTGGCATCCTAAAGTGCCTTAAGTTATAAAAGAAAAAAACTTGACTGCTTAATGGTAAAAATCACATAAAACATTTTTTACTCCAGGTAAAACAATAAGTACACTGTACAACAGAATTTCACATCGGTAAAACAATAAGTACACTGTACAACAGGATTTCCCATCACACATCAACTATTGTGCTTCTCCCGTGCCCTTCCCATCTGATATTTCAGTTATTCTGCTGCATCATAAAGAAAACAATTTTAACAAAGAGCACTAATCTGCATGTTTTACAGATTATATTGCCAGTTTCTTTATGTACTAGAGTTTGATCACAGTTAACTAAACATTAATTATCAAAACAAATAAAGAAAAATGATAGTCATGCTTTTTATTTAAATACATATTTTAGTTGAAAAAACACCAGAAAAAAAGTTGTGGAAAAAAGTGAAAAGATTGGTAAAGACTTACTTACAACTTATTTATTCATATTTCTTAGAAATGTATCCTATTTGGATTATATTGTATGTTGTTTAATTTTAGTGAGGCATTCCTCTTTACCCTGTTTCAGTGGTGTGATATCTTATAATACCTTTGTTTCAAACATTCATTAGAATATGATTGCTGTTTTACAAGCTTTTCTAATTCCTTCCATGTTCCTTTCCAGTTTGCAGGAAATGAACAACTCTAGCAGTGAATGTTCTTTCAACCCAGAATGTCTTCAGGACCCTGCAGCCATTGCTATTTTACAGCACCTTCTCCGGTAACACAAACTTTCTCACAATATATTAAACTTAAAAGCTTACTTCCTGGGTCAGCAAGAACTTGTGGTACCTATGAACAGCAGTAGATATAAACTAGTGGTATGTTTATATTTTCGTATTTACATACCTGGAAGTCCTGGAACATTATAAAACCAAAGACAAAAATAATGTCAATATTAACATTATTTAAGATTTTTATATTAAGAGCTGTGGTAATTAACCCCAGCAAAGAAAGACACACAGACTTTTGCTTTGCTTTTTCACACAGCACACAGTGCCCAAATCACCCACAGCACTATTGCTCGGTTCTTTTCTCTGTTCTTTCTTTTCTTTTGCCGTCTCCACTCCTCTTCTCACAAGCTCTGTCCTCCACCTCCCGACTCCAGCTCCCTAAATGGAGTGAGGAAGCTTCTTTTATACTGCACCCAGAAGTGCTCCAGGTTCTCTCAGATTGGTTACCGGTAGCACTTCGTGTTGTGGCGGAATTGCTGCATGGGTACCGGGACCGTACTCCAGGTGTTTCCGGATCTTCTTCAGGCAGCACTTCTGAGTGTGGGGGAAATGCTGTCGTCCAGCTTTCTGCAAGTGTCTAGGCGCCCCTGGAGGTGACCACAGGCCCCAATAGGGCTGAGCTTCCAAGCTCCAATGCCATTGTCCTGACTTACTCCAGGGGGGTCGCCCCCTTGTGTTCTGGGGGAGGTATCGTCCCCAATATGTTGTTTCCCCCTGGTCCTTCCATCACAGGGGCATCCTGGTGGAACAAGCTCCCCAGTCGTCTGCCACAGAGCTTAAAAAGGTAAATGGACAATAGAAGTCACTTTTCCAATGGATGCTTAACCATTATATGTGTAGATACATTTTTTTAAATGAACTAATTCTTGTAAATCTGACTTTAGTACAAGTCATTTGATTTTTTTATTCCAAAAAAATTCTATACTAACTTTAATTTCCTACTTATATCATTTTTGTCTTTTCTTTTACTTGAAAAAAATCTGAAACTTCAATCATTGATGAGTACAACCATCCATAACATAATATTCCATGCCTTTGATATAAATATTTTATAAGAATTATCTTGTTATTGATAATATTGAAAGAATTGTTCTCCAACTTACGGTTTTAGGTATGATGAAGTGCTGTTCCAGTCTTCAAAAAATCTTCAGCCTAGGCATCTTGTCAACTTTTTGTTAATGCTTTGGTATGTAATTATTTTAAATGTACAAGTCTAATTGTAATGGTAAGCATACTGTACAATATATTTGCTGGTAAAATATTAAATATTCCTTGCTTTCTGGAAATATAATTCTTATATAAACATATGGCAGAAAAAAAATGCAGCTGATATTTTTTCAGAACTAACTTTCAACACTGCTTTGCTTAGGTTATGCCTTCAGTATCTAAGTTGTCTAACCTCAAAGTTTCAATGAATGAAGGATGATTTAATATGAACTTTACACCACATGTAAACCCCCTTCTTTGGTGTTATCAAAATAGTAGTGAATATTTTGCTGATTGATGCTTTTTTCCTGCAGTATATGGTATGGTTTGGATCTTGAAATTGATCAGACTAATTAGTGTGCCTACTAATACATCACAGCAATACCCAGATAATATGTTCAAAGAATTTCTGTCTTTATTTCCCACGAATTTCAGAAGTGTATATTTTTTTATGCTAAGCCAGTTCTCAGTTATTTGGCCTAGTTTTTTTGAAGTGCTGTAAAGTTATTCAACTTAATGGCTTTTCCAGCAATTGTTGCATACTTTCTACTTTTAACCATGTTTTATAACCTACAAAAATTTATATCAGAGGTTACAGTGCAAAAGGTGCACACCACACATACAACTGTGATAAAAGTGGAGATAGTCCTTTCTATGAATAATGAAATCCATTCTGTTTACTAGATTTTCACTGCCCTCAGTACACATGACAATATTATCACCTTTACTACCGCTGCAAGTGTTAGTGGTAATTTGTATTACCTGGTTAATATTAACTTCATGTTGATTTTTCTCTTCTAGTCGCCTTGCAGCTGTTGCTCATAAAACTCTACCTGTCAAAAACAGCCCTCAGGAATTAGCTCAGGTATGTAGTATTTGACATAACATGTACAGTCTCCTGACTAGCAACAAATAGCTAAATACTGTGTATGTAACAAGACGACATTTGTCACATCATTAAAGATAACAATGCCATGTTTCAACTTTACACTTATCCATAGCTATTACTCTGTTTGTTGCACAAGTAATATTTTAGTGTTGACGGTTTGCTTTTAAATGCAGACTTCTCACTTTACATACAGTCAGTATATCAAAGAATCAAGTATATTTTTTTTTGCCCAACCAGTGCTTTTTTTAATCTTTTATTGAATTTAATAAAATCTTGTAACACTCCATACAATCAAGTCAAACTTAACAAAATTAAATTCAATTCAACCCCCACCCATGAGAAAGAGGGGAAGGCCAACAGCCAGAGTAAAATGTTTGAGAGTAGTAAAGAGGGAAAGGAGTCTTTCACCCCAATTAAGTGCTTATTCTAAAATATAATTGATTAGATCGTGCCAGGTTTTAAAAACGCTTTGAACAGTTCCTGTAAGTGAGAATTTGATTTTTTCCAATTCCAAACAGTATATAACATCAGTTACCCACTGACTTAAAAGTGGTGGGTTAGGATTCTTCCAGTTGATCAGGATAAGTCTACGTGCCAATAGTGTAGTAAAGGCAAGTTTGTCCTTCTCCACTTTAAGCCCATCTAGGAGTATACCAAAAAGAGCTGTTAATGTGTTAGGAGTGAGTGTGACACCAAGACTGTCCGAGAGGGATTTAAAGATTTTTGCCCAAAATTATGTTAATTTTGTGCACGGCAAAAACATATGGACAAATGAAGCAGGAGATTGATTGTAACGCTTGCAGGTTGGATCTTGCCCTGGAAACAGTGCTTTTGAACTACTCCATTTTATTGACTTTGCCAATAGTTTCAGCTGTTGCATATACTTCTGATTTCTTCCATATAGCCATAAATTATTTTTCCCATTGTCTGTCTTTACAGAATCTGCCAATAAAAATTGCTACTTGCAGAACTGTTCCCTGAATAAGGTTTTCCTCCTCTCTCTTTTAGGGTTCATGAAAAAGAGGTTTTGAGTGGAATGATGAAAATTTTAAATGACTTTAAATCAGTCATTGTCCTGAAGAGTTCAATATCCAGACATAATACACTTTGATTCTTAGTCTTATCGTAGCAGTTATGGTTTACATGCAAAGATTTAGTTAGACTTAGCGTTGACAAATGTAAATCATATTTAACTATAACAATCAGATTTACCGGCTATTTAATTGAACCTGTTGAAATTTTGTGAGTCAGGACATATGTACTCATAGAAATAAACAGTTGTATTATGTATATGTAAATGGCCTCAGATTGGCGTTCAGCATACTAATATACATTGACTCAAAAATGTATTTTTTACATGCCAAGTTATCTATATTAATATTTTTTTTTTTTAAATTGAATGGTGTCACATATTCAGCCAAAGTAAATATTAGGAACCCTGAGTGAACAAATACTATGAAAATGTTAAGATTTATTTTAAACTTATGCAGTACCATGTGAAAATCTAATTGCCGTGTGAACTCTTAAGTACAGGCCATACCACCTTCATTTCAGAACAGGATATCCAACTGAAGTTAAACATGTTCCTGCATGGGAGACCAACCAAGGAAAGCTTGGGTTTCTACTGGAAGAGGTGTTCTTGAGACCAGCAGGAAGCGCTTACCCTGTGTTCTGATTGTGGACCCCAATGCCCCAGTGCAGTGAAAGGGACATTTTGCTGAAAAATGGTGCCATCCTTCAAATGAGGTGTAAAATTAAGGACCTGACTCTCTCTGGTCATAAAAGATATGTGAACATCCTTCATAAAGTGTAGGGAGTATCCCCAATGTCCTGGCTAAATTGCCCACCATGGCCTAGTCACACTGGCCCCCTTAATCCCCTGTCTCCAATTGGCTAACTGTCTCTCACCCATTCAACAACTAACAGCTTAATGTATGGTGAGCATACTGGTGCAAAAATTGCTGCTGTTGCATCATCCAGGTGGATACTACACACTAGTTATCATTAAAGTGGCTTCCTGCTCACTACCTAAAGTTTCTTTGAGCAGTGAGAAAAGCGCTATATAAATGTAAAGATCTGTTATTATTATTATTATTATAACAGGTTAGGCCATTTTAGCAGTACTAACTACAAACACACTTTTTCTGTACTTATTGACCATTCTGTCTAAATTGGATTTGTCATTAAAGCTTCAATCAGTGTTACATAATAGATGGCTAGCTACTTGTATGAAATGGATGCATAACTCTGGTATGGACTTTTATCCCACCAATTCTCTACCCTTTCTTAACACTAGAATTACCAGAGCCTACGAAAAAACTCGTAAATCCGTCCCACCTCAAATCGCTTCTTAAAATCGTTCACAGCTCTCCACCAGCGTCTTTTGTCATCTAAATGTGCTGATAAAAATCAGGCTGCAAGCAGCCAGCTATTCCATCCCCCCACTGACTTAGAACATGCACAAACTTCTCCCAGCTCATGCCTTGATTGATTTTCTGGGAGTGAAGTGGAGTTTTAGAGTGGAAATAATAGATCGTTGTTTGGAACGCACGCATTTCATGTCTGTTCCGTTTCTACAGTAATCTGTGTAAACACATTGTTAAAACAGAAACGTTTTTTATATTCTAGTAGTAGATGACAAAATATATATATAAACTATATAATGTATGAAGCCTGAAGTATCAAACAAATACTTTCACAAAAGCTACAAATCTAACACAACAATTGCGCTTTTATTCAAAAATATAACTGCACAAACAAAAAGCCTCCTTAACATGCGACATTGACACCTGTTTATTATGACTCCCTCCATGGTGCAACAGAATCAGCTGCCGACTGGGAATCATAAGGTCGCGAGTTCGATCCTGCACCACTCTGTTTTGAGAAGTAAACTGCTCTTAGTCTTACTATTTTAGAATAAAAAACATGCATTTGATTTCAGTCTGTAACAGCCGGTGTAATTTATGATACTTGTAAAGGTTAGCATTAGCTAAAGGTAAATCGTGTTATAAAATGATTTCTTCAAAACGTCAAATGTTATTTATTTGGCACGGACATGCTCAAAAAATACATGTGTAATGCCACAAAAACCGTGCCAAATAAATAACATTCGACGTTTTGAAGAAATCATTTTATGACATGATTTACCTTTATTTATTTACTTACTTCCTAAAGCCTAAAGTCACAAGTAGTGTGCAGAGGGCATGCTCAAAAATGTGTGTAATGCCACGAAAAGTGCCTGCTGACACTTTAGTATGCAAGCAATTGTATGTGCATTCTTGCTCCGATGTAGAAGGGAGCTGAGTTTACCTCTGTTACAGCGCGTCTATGTGAAAACAGCAGTATCAGATGCGGGGTGTGGCGTGTTTGGGCTCGTGAACGCCGCTGAGATAATAAAACTGACTAAAAAAAAAAACAAAGCTAACCTTTACAATTATCATAAATTACACCGGCTGTTACAGACTGAAATCAAATGCATGTTTTTTATTCTAAAATAGTAAGACTAAGAGCAGTTTACTTCTCAAAACGGAGTGGTGCAGGATCGAACTCGCGACTTTTTGATTCCCAGTCGGCAGCTGACTCTATTGCACCACGGAGGCAGTCATATTAAACAGGTGTCAATGTCGCATGTTAAGGCGGCTTTTTGTTTCTGCAGTTATATTTTTGAATAAAAGCGCAATTGTTGTGTTAGATTTGTAGCTTTTGTGAAAAGTCGGTGGGGGGATGGAATAGCCGGCTGCTTGCAGCCTGATTTTTATCAGCTCATTTAGATGACAAAAGACGCTGGTGGAGAGCTGTGAACGATTTTAAGAAGCGATTTAAGGTGGGACGGATTTACAAGTTTTTTCGTAGGCTCTGGTAATTATAGTGTTAACAACTATCACTTTTTAAATACATCATTTTTGTCTTCAAACCCCTCACTATTTGTAGACATTGCTGTAACAATAGCATATCGACACAAATTTAAATATTCATAATGTTTATTGTTTCTGTTGTTCTGATTTTGTTTCATGAATGATCTGGTCATCTAAATCTCTTACACTCTAGATCCAAGTTTAGAAAGAATTGCAGCTAGCATGAAGTACATAAAAAATTTTCTGTCTTATGAATTTTTTTATGTTATACAGAGATGTTAGTGTTTACAGAATAAATTATTTTAGACTTAATGGTAATATTTAGGAAATAGGCATTATGTACTGCTTAGTGGGTTGACTCAAGAGCGATGTTTAGTTAGGAAAGAGGTATTATGTACTGATTTCTACCATGTGTGACTCCTGTCCACTCAGCTAAGCCACATATACACAAAATCTGCTGCCTCAGTTTCATGGCTTTATTCTACTTGGCACAACTGCATTTTCTCAAATAAACACAGTGACTTTTGAAGTCAGCAGGGGGCAAGAGGAACAAAGGTTTACTGGTCTGTGAAGCTCATTTTAAAGTCAAGATATGTTGTTTGCTGATCTGGCAGGACCCAATTTTGTGGATGTTCACATTCCTAGATCTTAATTGATGAACCTGTCTGAATAGGGGAAAACAGTCTTGTCCAGCCTTCCAGGGTCTTTTTTTGGTTTAGAGCGCCACCAAATCTAGGGAAAACTTGGAAAGTGTCATATTAATTGATGGATAATTCCTCAATCAGACTTGAGGTTAGGTAACATCATAGGGGAGTACATATTTGGTTCTGTGTGGGAAGCTGGTCATAGTTTGTATATATATATTACTAAAAGTTAAAGATCTTATAGCAAGATGGCACTGTCCCTGTATAAACCATAAGGTTTTTTTTTTTTGGAATTGAGGAATAATTTCTTATGCTGTTAAATAAACATTTTCTTGATTTTGCATAGTCAACTTTCAGGTATGTTATCATTGAAAGGTCTACGATTATAAAGTATATGCATGATTGTGTTCTGCATTGTCACATTCATGGAATAGCAGAATGCCATGAGTAGAAAGTCAAAGTGAAAAGTCTACTGTATATCAGCAGCTTCCTTTAGAGAGATACTCAGACAAAAAAGATGCACAAGGCAATTAATTACCATTTATTGGCCTAAAGCAAGTCTTTTGGTATGCATGCATAATTATAAAATGCTTTTACTTTGGTAGATGAAAATAACTATACAGCTGGACAACGTAGCTTTCTGCCTTTAACATTTATTTTAACATTAGTTCACAGTACGATATTTGTTTTTTATGTGCCATGTGTATTTTTTAAAATATGTCATGTATTTTTAACTAAAAACGATTGTACTTACTAGATAAGATTCCTAATTGAACTACTGCCTCAGCTCACATAACAAAAGTAGACATTACCCGAAACACAAATATAGATCGTCTCATTTGTCACCTATAGATAACAGACATTGAGTCAAACAGTTCATACATTGTTTTATAATCTGAAAGGTCAAAATGCTTAATCCCAGGATTTAAGTAATTCTGAATTTCAGCCTTCAATGATCCAGACTTACAAAATCATTATTTGATTAAAAGAGATGTTCATTTCACATCATTTAGCTAAAATTAGTTGTAGGTGACATTATGACAGAAGTGTGAATATCAGAAGTATATTATTACATAGTTAAGGACTGGATTGATTGGATTAAGTGGTTTGGAGGTGTCACTGACATGCACTGAGGAAGAGTAACTGTTGCATTCTGGGCTACAGGATGGCTCCTTTAACTCAACATGTTGTATTATTTATTGTTCTGCTTGGTATCTTGGGTTGATAAGAAAGAGATGGCAGATTTTAGCCCCAGAGGTAACTGACTAGTAACAAGTGTGGCACAGACCTGTTGGTTACAATTAAACCCCTCATTTGAATAATATACTGTTAACCACTGAGAATAGAGCAACAGCCATGCATATGTAAGTAGAGGCTTACTGACAAACATAAATATTAGGAACCAAAAACATTAAAAAGAGCAAAAATAAATAAAAAGTAAATTGTCTTAATTATTTAACTGTGTCAAGAAATCCACTACTTACAAGAGAACTACATAGTTCTTGCTAGGCACTAAACATTTTGTTAATGTCTTATTATTGGCAACTTTCTAATTACATTAATGTTCTTTCTGTTGTTTCCTAGGCAAGGCTGCAGCTTTTTAAAGGGACCTGCACTGTTCTCGCCAATGGCATGAGGCTGCTTGGCATTAAACCAGTGATAAAGATGTGATTCTGCTTTTAATTTGTTATTTAATGCATAGTTGTGTCAACTGTCCAAAAACATATACGCAAGAAACAGTACAAAGAATTAATGAATTTATTTCAGATCTTCTTTATATAAAAAATAAAAATTCAATTGAAAGAATATAAAAGCTGCCAATTTTTCATTTTTCTTTCTAATCTTGCATTTTTTTTGCAGGATTTACAGACATTCATCTTTGCATTAACAATCACCATGTATCACTACACCCAAAACAGTGATTGGGACAGTGCTGATTATCTTGTTACATGTACAGTAAAATAGATAGAGACAGTACCACACTCAGTGGGTTTGGCCCAGAATGAAATTCAGTACAGAAATGCTATACATAACAGCCTATTCACTAAGGGTCTCAACTCTTTTTATCTTATTATTTAATATTTTGGTGACGCTGATTTTTTTATTTCTTTTATCTTCTTGTACATTTTAGTGGCAGCCATTCAGAATAACAATCTTTATAAAATAAACACCAACCCTCCTTACAGTGTGCTGCTGTGATGAGTGGTCCATGGCATTGGGATAATTTTAAATAAATGATTGTGCCCCGAAAGGTGCAGGACTTCAGTCAGGTGCAGGTGTGCTTAGGCACGCCTTGTACTGAAGCTGATTGGGGTACTTGGCCAATCCTGCTGCATACTCATCAGGCGCCTCAGTTATGCCTCAGTGTGAGGTAGTTTGTTGCACCTGCACCCAATTAGGTAGGAAAGTTAAAAGGAACCTGCATGGGACAAAGGGGGAAGTTGAGGAATGAGCCTAGAACGAGTAATAGAAAGAAAGAATCGGAAGTAATATGGAAAGACGGTGGTTGAAAGAAGGGATGATGGAGGCAGTAAGCAGACAAACAGTGTGCAGGTGGATGGAGACAGGCAGCTGGGAAGAAGGGTCTCTGAGGGAGCATAGGAGGGGCGCTCGAAGGAGGCAAAAGAGGGTCGACATGGCTGTATGTTGACGGGGAGCTGTAATCACCAAATCCTCGCAGTGAACTCCTGCATAAGACAAATGGAGAGAGAAAAGGCTAAGATAGTAAGCATTCAGCAGGGACCTGGGCCTGTTTCAGAGTGGTGGCCATGCCTGTCAGCTGGAAGCTGGGGAGATGTCTGTTCTTAAGAGGCACTGGGGCTTAGACTTCTTTTGACTGTGCATTATGTAAACCTCTTATCTGTCGTGGATTTTAACTCTGTTTATCTGGACATAATTGTGGATTTTAATCTCATGGGAATTGCTCCTGTTGTAATGGATTATTTATTTATTGGAGAGAATTTTAAACTGTACTATTGAGCACTTGAATTGGTTGGATTTTAATTAAAGCACTTTATTCACTTTTTCACTTATTCACATAACGGTCGACAACATCCGCCATGTTGAACTTTCTTATTTATGGCCCCATCTTCATGAAATTTGGTAGGCGGCTTCCCTGCGCTAACCGATACCAATGTACGTACTTATTTCGGTGGTATGATGCCACTGTCGGCCGCCATATTGAACTTTTCAATGGTCTTTGTTACTTATGGGCCCATCTTCAAGAAATTTGGTATGCGGGTTCCCAACGTTAACTGAATCCTACTTACGTACATATATACGTCCATAGCCTGCAGCTCGGTCACCGTGTGAGGCCACGTTGTTGGCTGCCTGCCTATATAAGGCCGTCCGTCGCTCCAGTCTCTACATTCCCTTCCTTGCTTCACCACGGGATTCACGTCTCCCTGCTGATAACTACAGCCTTTTTATTTAATCCACGGCTTCTCAGCTGCTTTTGTTCATTTATTACGATTATAGTTATTGTGTAGGTATTTTAGACTTACTTTACATTGTTCAGGAACCCATTTCCTTTATCATTCCAACTGTACCCCCATTAACATGTCTATCGAGGTGATCACCATTGATCAAAGAACTGTCACTTACCGAGTGGTTTCCATGCCCGGAGATGGCACCTACCTTTTCCATTCTCTGAGTTACATATTGCACGGCCATATCAGGCTCACTCTTGATATCCGGAGGAACATTGTCTTATGTATTGAATAACTGGGACAGGTTCAAGGTGTGGACTGATGACGGTACAGGAGATAATTATACTACACAGGAGCACTATAAGAGTGAAATGCTTAAGCCCTTCACATATGCATCTGCATGTGAGTTGATGGCTGCCGCTGAATTGTTCGGTTGTCGCTTTCAAGTGTACCGAAATGGCCAAATATTTTACACCTTTCGGCAACCGCCAATGCCTCTTAAACATCTTAGACTGACAGGTGACGATTTCAGTAGTGAACACTTTGATGTTTATGAATGTTTAAACTCTCAAAAGCTGGATGTGAAGTTATCGATGAAACCGGTTGTATACTTACAACGCTTGACAGATGCCGAATGTCTCTTCAACACAAGTCTGTAAATACTGTCGTAATTGAAACAAACCATGAAACTCAAACCGATTATGATAGCAGCAATCCAAGCTGTGAGATTTGAAACAAGATTACTGTTCACATGGCCAACTGTACGTTGCATGCTCAAGAGTAAGCTCAGCGCACAGCTTGGTCATATTACAACCGGAGGGCCGAACTCACAATGTGGTATACAAAGAGATCCTTAACAAATAATTATTGGTATACTTTCCCTCAGTTTAAAAAGATTTAATTTTCTTCTTAATAAAAATTTTAAGGCAGTACTTCGCCGCTGCGAAGCGCGGGTATTTTGCTAGTGTTAAATAAAACTAGCTAAAGCCCGACGTAGCATACACCTGTGTAAGAATAGGAACGGAAAACGGTGAGAAAGGAATTCAGAAATCAAGAAGAAATAAATACTTCTTGAAAGACACAGTTGTAAATAGGTGTTTTGGTGGTGATGACAGATAATGAGTCGAAAGATCTAGCCCTAGAAAAAGCCACGTACAACTGACAGTGGCTGGAGACTGGTTGGTAGAATTATTGTAAAGAGTAAACAGCATGTGGGTATGAGAAAGGCTGCGCTTCTGAAATTCGATTACATAAATATAATCAATAACAACCTCAAAAAGATGTTGTTGTAGAAGTAATTCCTGCAGCTTAATCCAAAAGACTCATACTACAATATCAGGTCAGTGCTCTGGTCTTTGGGTATCCGACAGTGCATGTAGAATTTCCAGCCAAGCAGGATTACATGTGAAAGTGATAAATAAATGAGGCTGTCCGAATTTACATACTATGGCCATGGCATCCTGCTGGTTTTGTTGCATGTATCTTGGATTTCCTGGAAATGTGGACGGTAACATGATCATTTTGCCTACACTTACGTTGTTATTTTCAGCATTTGCTTGCAGTGCATCTAACAGTCCTTTGTATTGTTCCACGCACAGCTCTTGTTGATCTAATCTGAGATAGTTGAAACGTGCGCCCTCTGTTTTAACATACGCATCTACGGAGTACTGTTGGAATAGTTCGTCGCTGGAGTGCAAAATACTAAATGTATTCCTCATTGCTAATCTGTACGCGTAAAATTGGCATCAAGTAAGCCTTGAGTAAGAACTTTTGCGGTTCTTTTATCGGAAACATGTTGTAAATTTTTGTGCCAGCCAATGTCTCCGTAAGGGAATAAAAGTGGGGAAACCATAGGATCGCAATTCATATTGAGTGTGGAAATCTGTTTACAGGAGTTGTCTATGGGACAGCTGCAAATGTCCCTTTCGGCAGGCGGTTTGCCATCTTCTCCGACGAAAATCGCTGCAACATTGGTGTGACATGTCGGGGCATTGTATCGTCGTAAATCCTGCCTAGGGTTTTCCTCGAAAAGCATTCGCACAGATGCTGTTGGATTGGACTGAGCGATTTCACGCACGTATGATTTAGCGAAGGGCTTGATGGTTCTGAGCATGGAATCTAGCTGTAGAAGTAAATTTTCGCTGCATGCAGAGTTTGCTTTATTTTATAAGCGTACTTCAGAAGCTTGGCGAGAAATGCTGTGTCGGCTGCGTGTAGGCGGGACCGGTTTTGAAGAGGAGCCAATGGCAGCATGGGAAGGGGTTTGGAAGAGGACGAATAGGAATCAAATGCCGTGTGGGCGGGACCAGTTTTGAGGTGGAAACAGGACGAACCAGAAAAGAAATATATATAAGAGATATATATGAAAGCCAGTACCACGTAAAAGAGTGAAAAAAATAAATTTCATCAAGCCAACAATTTCACCTCATTTAACACGTATTGTTCCTCACATAAAGGTAAAGATGCACTAAACGACTGAAACTCAATGCAGTGTTTTTTGTTATGTTGAACCTGCGTTGTCATGTCAAAGTAGTGTTTCACATTTTAGTTATTTACAGTATGTATACAGCAAACATTTTGGTGTAGAATAGAACATTCTGCTGCTAAACAAATCTCCAGAGTGTAATTTATTTTTTCCCTACAGACACTGATAGAGCCATGCAACTGCAGTTAGGTAAGCTGACAGAGGGTCATCATCCTTACACACAAGAAACAAAAAGTAATACAGTACATTAATTAGCATTTTATTATTCTAAGAACTGTATTTTTTAAGGATGTCAGATGTGGTGCCATCATCTTTTGGGGTTGAATCCTGTGCATAGCTGCTGCTGTTGTCGATTTTGCATGTTTTATCCATGTCTGTTTGTCTATCTGTGTGTATGTGGATCCTGGATTTGTCCAGAGCTCTGCTCAGGGTTGGTTATTGTTTTTGCTCAGTAGACCATTGTATACAGTATGTCTGATTCACTCAGTTGGTCTTAAGTTTTTTTTTTCTCTTTGTGTACAGTAATGAACAATTTTTATCAGTACTCATATATTTTTAAACTATTACATTAAAAAAAATGTCTTAATTATATTTTAATGTGTGAGCTCTTTTTTTGGTGTCAACAATGTTCTACTGGGAAAAAAAGTTGTATCATATTTTGTAGCACATAATCGGCATCATCTGTGCAAGACAGTATATGGGGAGGCATCTTAAGGCATGTTAGTGAGGTGTTTCTCCTAAGACAGCCTGTATGGAGTGTATGCTACCATCCTCGTTGTAGCTTTACTGACCAAGAAAGTCAAAGGTAGAGAATCTGTATACTTTAATATAGGCTTCTGACAAGAAGTTATACAAAGTATGAAAGATGTATTAATCAATGACAACTTGAACATAAAAACTAGATAATCTCAATAACTTAAAACACAATATGGCTGAATGTAAACTAAAACTAAAGTAGAGTGGGGTGGAACAGAGCTAGGGAAATACCAGTATGGAGGGAGGACAAGAATACACCAAAGCTGTCTAACAAATAACGTTAAATCAGGCTGCTGTAGCAGCACACAGACAAAGCTTAAGTATGTATTACATTTAACAGTTGTCCCAAGTTTTAGGGTGATTGTCTGTTCTTCATAAACCCAGCCTGATCATGTCATATGCTAAAAGGCAACACTCCTTTCTCTTTTGCTTTGAAAAACATGCAAAACATGAATGGTAATAGTTATTTATTCAAATTGTAACTTGAATCCTTCTAAGCCTGATGATGTTTGATTGTTGATTTTGACATACTTTGTTAATCCCTGTGGGGAAATTGTCTTTTCACATGACCTTTTTATTACTTTTAACAGCATCTTGGATTTTGGAATGTTCTGATGGCTATCCAGCTGTTTTATATACAAAGCTATACGTTTATGGATTATGAGAAATATGTATATTGGTGTCTTGTTTATGTTGCATCCAAAAGAGTAAAACATCTGAATAGTATCCACATGTTTTTATCTGTCTCCGTTGGATTAAGAGGGTTCAAGAGTGTTGTAACATCATATTTCAGACCTGCTGAATCCATTTCAAGAACGGGTGAAAGGCAGGAGATAGCGCTGGACAGGGCACAATTTAATCACAAGGTCTTTAAGAATGTTATTTTAATGTTCTATTTAGCACCATACTCATAGTATGAATGATGAGATTTTTTGTTATAACGGTTTCAGTTGTAGGATTCTTTTGTGGTCAAAAGGCTGAATCCATTTTCTGGAGATAGATCTCCATAAAAAAACTATATTAGATCATATGTATTCCTAAAAAAAAGGATGAATGTAGGTGCTACAACCATCATAAATCTGATAACTACTGCCTTAATGTTTATTAGGAGTGCCTACTGAGCAGTATTAGGGGAGCTCTAATTGGATGTTAATACAAGTAACTGGAAGGAAGCTGAAAATTGTAAAAACCCATTCCTACTGTCCCAGAGCTGGTACACTTCAAGGCCTGTTTAGACTAGTGATGTATATCTACCAGTATCAAGCTCTACAGCAGGGGTGCCCAAGTCTGAACCTGTAGGACCACAATGGCTACAGGTTTCCATTCTAATTTCTTAAGTAGTGACCAGTTTTTGCCGTTTTGCTCAGACCCTTCAATCAGTGGTGAGCATGTCAGTCCTGGAGGGCCACAGTGGCTACAGGTTTTTGTTCCAACCAAATTGCTTTGTGAGAAGTCACATATAGCTGATGAAGCACTTATTGCTCAAGTGACTTTTTCATTTCAGTTGAACCCTTAATTGCTTATTTTAGTCTTAAACAGCTGCATTCCCTGTTTTTAATTGCTCCTTACTATTAATTAGCAAATGACAAAGGAGCTCTCCATTTAGCTTGTTTCCATTTAGACCTGTGTGTATTCATTGCACACTATTTGGTTTTATTTGGTTTAATAAAATAGTCAGAAGGAAATGGAAAAGAAAGTAAAGAACTGAAAATTATTCCTTTGTTTTAGGCTACAAGTCATTTGGATAATATCATTAGAAAGGTAAAAAGAATGTACAATTTCAGATGATCTGGCATTGCAGAGTTAAAATTAACAAGTCACGATATTAAATAAGACCCGTTATTGACAAAGATTGTTTTCTAATTAAGCATCTGTATTGGAACAAAAACCTGCAGCCCCCCAGGACAGACATTAAAAAAAAAAAAATAACCAAAGCAACAATAGATACTGTCCAGTCTTATATTGCATAATAATGTATATATGATTTGTATCACCAGTCTTTGGTGTGATTCTCAAGTCCATTTCATGTTTTGATGTCATCTCGTCTCTTTTCATTATGTTACAACATCTAAATTTCCAGTGTATTCAAGTAAATTGCTTACTTTACTGATGTTAATTTACACAACTGTATTTACACAGTAACAGGCAACTTCATATGCAAATAACAGCTAGAGAAATGTCTCATGCAACTGTAACAGGAAAATACCCGACTGCTCAGACTTGGTGCATCTAACTGAGCTCCATTTTAAAACTGGTGCCTAATAACTGATAGTATAAACTTCTAAAGGGACAACGTGAACAGTATCTTACTCTACATGTATATGAAGAAGCAAAATTTTGTTCACGTGGCTCTGAGGCAAAGGATCTGCGCTGGTATCCCAAAGGTTGCCGGTTCGATTCCCCGTCACTGCCAAAAGAGATCCTACTCTGCTGGGCCCTTGAGCAAGGCCCTTAACCTGCAATTGTTCCGGGGAGATTTACAATGGCTGACCCTGCACTCTGACCCCAAGGGGTATGCAAAAACTAACAAATTCCTAGTACAAGAAATTGTATAAGGCGAAATAAAGAACTTTGGCTATATATATATATATATATATATATATATATATATATATATATATATATATATATATATATATATATATATATATATATATATATCTATACTAATAAAAGGCAAAGCCCTCACTCACTCACTGACTCACTGACTCATCACTAATTCTCCAACTTCCCGTGTGGGTGGAAGGCTGAAATTTGGCAGGTTGATTCCTTACAGCTTCCTTACAAAAGTTGGACAGGTTTTATATCGAAATTCTACGCGTAATGGTCATAACTGGAAGCAGTTTTCTCCATTTACTGTAATGGAGATGAGCTTCAACGCCGTGGGGGAGTTTCGTGTGACATCATCACGCCTCCCACGTAATCACGCAGTACATAGAAAACCAGGAAGACCTCAAAAAGCGCTCAAGAAAACATGCATTATATAATTGAGAAGGCAGCGAAACAATAAGAAGCGAGTTCTGCTACTTGAAACAAAGCACGATGTAAACCTACACTTTAAATTAAGTTCATAGACAGGCTGCCGCTGGCGTTTGTAATTTAGTGCCTGCCCATATAAGGCCATCCGTCAGCGGCAATCCAATAGCAAACTGCCACGGGTAAATATTCACGGGTGAAGGACTGTGCTTATGGAGAGGAAGATGAGATGGTCAGGGTGGTGTTTGACACAAACTCAGCGAAACTGCCAGAGAAAGTTTTAAGTGCCAGGACTAAGGTAACATTAAATAAGCTATGGACATAGCACGAGATGGCACCAGCACAGCTGGGAACCTTCGATGCAAGTACACCGAGTGGCTCACGTGAACTGACGCAGTGCACAGATAAAAAGCAACAGTTCCAAAGAGCGCTGAACAAAAACCGAATTACACAATTGAAAAGGCAGCAAAAAATATGAAGCGTCTGATAAGCATATTCATAAATGCAGCTACTGTGGAAACAAAGCACACGGTGGAAAAAGTCAATGTCCCGCTAAAGGAAGACAGCGTAAAAAAAAAAAAAACCCGTGCATGCAGTTTGTCACATCACAGATAAAAAGAAAGACGAGCTGTTTATTGATGCAGTAAGGAACTAATCGATGAATGAAACCTCTTATCTTTACAGCGATTGACAAACACGGAATGTAACTTGAACACATCGTACAAATACGAGCCTGATTGAAAGAAATAATGATAATCAAATCCTTGATGACAGCAACATTCAATAACACTCACAAAACAATTACTGTATATTGACAATCATGTTACGTTATTTTTAAAATGTTCCCTTTTCTTTTCATAACTTCTACTTCTCCACTGCGATACACGGGTATATATATAAATGTATATCTATAGCCCGATCTACAATACATACTTTAGCATAGACAAGCGGTGGCGCAATTGTAGAGTCTTAAGCCTCTAACGCCGACATTCGAGGTTCGATTCGAGAGGGATGTACTGACTATGTGCGCGCTACCGATTCATTTTACCTTCCCATCTCCTTGGTTTGGGACGTATGAAAAATATTAGGTTAACGCAGAATCATGTTACGTTATTTTTAAAATTTTCCCTTTCTTAGCACAAGCACAGTTGAGAAGCTTGATGCATGTACTCCATAACGCGTTAAAAATAACGCATTTAATCACACTTTCAATTCCAAGCAAGCGGGAACTTTTGTCAATGCATGATTTCCTGGTACATCCATTACACTGATGCACACATCACAGCTACAAAAATGTTAGAGTCGGAATAAAGCGTTCCTACGACTGATCATTTCGACTACCCGCGAAGCCTTGATAAAAGCATGGTTTTGTGCACACTGAAAAGCAAGCAAAATTAGATGCATTACAGAAAGCGGACTTTGTGGCTCTTACTGGGGATCATTGGACTTCCGTGACCGTTAGTAATTCTAAATACATCTAATTACAAAATGTTCAATGATCACACTGTTTTAGCCTAATGTACAAAATAATTTTGGCTAATGTTACTCAGAGTTTAAAGAGTAAGCTGGTCAAATTACCTTTTATGTTTCTGACTTATTTTTTTAAGAAGAAAAACTGCACTTTATGGTGAAATTTTGGTTATTATTATTTAAAGACAATACTATTCTGAAAATGTACTTAAAGTACTTAAACTACCACTTTATTTTTAAGTCTGCCCAATTTTAACCAGGGATGATATTTTTGTTTCTGTTTTGAATTCAAATGCAGTTTAAAGCTTTTTTCAGAAATTAAAACAGCTTCAGTTTACAATATTCATGTCCATGTCTATTATTTGATTCTGTAAGCCCACTAAAACCGTTTTAAATAAAAAAAAAAAAAAACATTTGCGATTTGGGGCAAATTTACGTGTCGATTACATACGATTAATCAAGATTAATTCTTACACAGCCTCTAATTAATTGGATTAATTTTTTAATCGAGTCCCACCTAATATATATATGTAGATATATATATGTAGATTTGTATATATATGTGTATATACAGTATATATGTAGATATGTATATGTTGTATATACAGTATGTATATATATGTGTGTGTATATATATATATATATATGTATATATATATATATATATATATATATATATATATATATATATATGCCAGCAACACTCATGACAATTACAAAACAATTACATTGTCAATCATGTTACGTTATTATTAAAATGTTTCCTTTTCTTTTTACTTCTCGCTGCCAATCGCAGCTATTTTTATATATATAAATAGATAGATATGACAACAACACTCATATCAATGACAAAACAATTACATTAACAATCATCTTACGTTATTTTTAAAATGTTTGCTTTTCTTTTCATAACTTCTTTAACACACTACTTCAAGCGTAAGCCTGGTATTCTGCTAGTAAATATATAAATATATATATATATATATATATATATATATATATATATATAAATATATATATGTTAAGGCATTGAACTACATTTTCAAAGCCTAACTTTTGGTGGCTATGGTATAAAATCTGGATAACAGGACATGGCAGGGATAGTTAAAATCACAGGCACAGGTAATCAAAGTTCATACATTTAGATAGCATTTATTACAGGGATGAATACTTTTGAGTAAAGTTTTATAAAAAAATGGCCCACATTACACTATTTGGTATATACAACTGTTTTTGCTATTCCACTGATTTAACCCCTTTTAACCAAAATCACATTAGTTTTAATCTTTTCCTCTACAGTTATCAAGACCAACAGTACTTTGCCACTGGCAAGTAAATCACTATAATTAAAAAAAAAGCTTAATTAGAATAATTTTTAAAATATGTATAAGTAAACCTTTTTAAGGGCAACCACATGTCTATTTTTAAAATCAAGAACTAAAAAGGTTTAACACAGAACAGAAACTCGGTCTCCTTTCATAACCCCAGGTAGAGAATACAGGACTATTAAGTCTGTTTTAAGACTTATTGAAAATTTATAGCAACATAATATTTTAACTTTGGAAAATATCCCTCTGCTCTGTGTTTACTAACAGTACCTCCTCATGTTTTTGCACAGCTGCTATGGTGGTGGGATGAACATACACAGTATTTCATTTGTCCCACTGGCATCGCTTTCCCCAGAATGCACTGTACCTTCTTGATCTAAACTCGAATTCTGGCACACAAATCAACAGAGGACAGTCAATACTTTTAAATACTGAACGCCTTTCTCGTTTACTCAGGAAATGGGTCCTAAAAGGCAGATGACCAATAATCTAGCAGATGGTCATTGTGCTCGAGAACAAGGCAACATTCTGGAAACATAATGTGTTTGTTATTCTAAATAAAAAAAAATAATAATAATTTAGTCCTTCAGGGCCAAAGTGACATTCTTGATTGCAGTTCATTCCTTTTATCAGTAGTGTAACATCATCATTCAGTTTTGGCACCTGAAGATGGTTGGTAAAAGTGTAAAACCCTTTTAGTCTATAAAATGTTTTTATAGGTAGGTGTTACATCTTTCAAGTTTTTTTCTTAAAAAATACTGATACAAATTTTCTTTATAAACATTTTTAGTCATGAAAAGAAAGTGCATCTTCCCATCTTTTAAATCAATAGTGTCTCATGTATAAAAATCCATTCCTGTGATATTTAAACGCAAGTCTTCAGTGTCTGAGAGAAGGATGTGCTGTTTGTTAGCTTCACACAGAAATCAGTTTCTCCTTCGTATTCTTTACGTCAACATCTGTCTCAAGTTTGGTGGTGTCTTGCTTTGGTAAACCATAGATGTATATGGAAACACATACCAACAGAGCCCCAGATGCAAAGGTTGAAGCTAAAAGAAAGGCAAAAAAAAAAAATCACTGAAACTGTTTGTTTGTTCTATGTACAATATTATGTGCACCATGAGCATGCCAATTTGCAAATAAACAGTACTAACAAATAAGTGACACGTCTCAGACACCTTGTTAAAACAAGTGATGATTAAAACTATGTACTTCTACACATAACAATGAACACGTACAAAACATCAACAGCCCAATAAGACTACCTACTACCAACATTTATACACACAGCTCAAAAAAAAATATGCTATTGCGTATTGAAAGAGTGATGTTTCCAGTTTGTGCAGTGTTACATAGAACATCATTAATGCCCCAGTGTGCTATACACTTTTTACAATTGATTGAGAGGGTTTACAGTTATCAAGTACACAGAGCATTCACATTTAACATATTGTAGATAGGCTACGACTGGACTGAACCTCTACTTAAAATCAGCCTGATCAGCTATGCCCATTATTTACAACCAGTAACGGCGCACTGCACGATAACGTGCAGTGAATACACTTGACTTGAGCATTCCTAGTTTTCATCCTCTTTCTCTGTACGTTTAGCATTAGTTTACTCAGAGGTTGATGTGCTTGCTGTTTCCTGAGCAGCTCTTCTTTTCTCCACCCTAGGGGCCCGCTTCTTCTCTTCTTTTGTCAGCATCTTTTCATGTTAAAACTAATTGTCAGTGTTTGTGTTGCAATTACTTAGTATTTTTTCCTTAATTTTTCACTTAAGCTGGCACTTAAGTCTTCAATCTGGCTCAAGAATGATTTAAGATATGAAGAGGTAGGGGAAGTGACGGCGAAGGTGGTAGGGATGAGAACGGCGCCCTGCTAGCCGCTACCGAGAGTTGATTCTACAATCAAATAAAATAATAAAAAAGAGGAAAAACCTTGGAGGTCAATCATCACCCCGAAAGCGGATAGCAGACGTATGTAGTATATGTGTACCAAATTTCAGGTCAATAGGTCAAACAGTTTGCGAGCTACAGGTGATTGAAAATCTTGGACAGATAAACGAGCAGTGAAGGTAGTGTATTATATATAACGATGGATTTCACATAGGAGTCACACCTCATGTGTCTCTATATGTAGTTTTTGGACCCATGTCATTGTTTTTCAGTAGCCATTCTGCCAATTAGGGCACACTTATTTACACACATGCAGTCACCTAACATAGGGTCCAAAGTAGACTGATCTATCAGTCAAATGTGGACATCTTTGAGAAATGGAGAAGCTGGAAGAATGCAGCCATGGGGTGAAATGAGGAATCAAAATTGGAGACATACTTAAATAGCAACACAAAAGAGAAGAGTTTGTATATTTTTAACCCACTTATTTCAATTCATGGTGCAAAGTCAATTCCAGTATCATTAAGTTCAAAACAGACTAAGTAAATGTAATCTATACATGTCACATTATAAACCTACAAGTAGGCAGGTAGACCTGGACTCATTTTCCCCATTTACAATGACAGCCAGACTCCACCACACTCATTCTGATATAAGATGGAAATGAAATCTAACCACTGTAAAAACTGTTATTCATTTAAGCCATTACTTTAGTTTATGAATAATCATTATGTATATTTTATAATGTAGACTAAACTGTGAAAAACCCACCTGATCTGTTGTGTTTGTTCAAGTTCAACATTCATGGATTGTAAAATAACTAAAATGGAACACATTTTTCTGTGGCTTACAGAGTTACTTAAAAAATATCATTCATAATAGCCCAAAGGGAAACCCTTATAATTACAATAGGCAGAATGACTCTATAATTTGTAATCACCTGTATTATTATAAACTGCTTCTGAATAAACTTTGTTTGCTACTTACTTATTTGTAATCCAAAAAGAATCACTGAAGCAACCGTAGACAGAACAATAGCAGCAGCAGCAGAAAATCCTTTCATAATGTTATCCGTGTATTTCACAACCACAGACGTATAAAGGCCACCAACACTTGCCAGAACTGCGGACAAACACATTAACAAAAGTTGCTAAAAGGAAAGTGGATAACCTAACTTTACAAATGTGTCTACAAATCAATGAATAATGAATACATAAATAAAGTAACAATCATTTTGGTGCTATTATATAGAGTTTACAAGAGCCGTTTCCTGTGGCGTTTAGCTCAAGGCAGGAACACTCACTGGCTGAAATGCCAGTCCATCATGCAGCACAAAACAAAGCTTCTAAATTATATATAAGCTGTGAATTTGATTTCAGTAAATGAGATATATTATGGGCTGTTAGGGTCTAAAAGTAATTCAACCACATTTCTAGTGTCTTAAAACAGTTCCATGCTGGAAAGTGAATTTTAAGTAATGTTTTTATTTAAAAAAAATAAGATATTCACAGGGATTTTATTAAATTAGATATACTTACATATGACAAACCATACCCATGGAGTATAGCCATAAAGAAAACCTTTTTCTATAACCTGAGTTCCATCAGACATGTAAACTCCTGCAAGTGTCACAATAATCCCCGACAGATACATCTGGATGTTTCGCACCCACAGAGATGTGTCAGAACTTTTGAGGACCTTCTCAAAGTACACACCTTAGAAAGAATCAGGGAAACACATTGAAAAACAAATACAAAATAAAAACAACAAATATACTACACTAGCGATCAAAATTAAGAGAAAAAAGTACATTTTTGTAATTTACAAATTCACCGCTTATGCAAATTGAATGAAATTGGAGAACAAGTTGTACTAGTTTATAGTTGGTTCTAATCTGGCAATGTCTTAAAATACGAGGCTCAAGCGATTATTCAACAATTGGTAGGCATCTTTCAAGATGATGAACTGCTCTACGGTAACTGAAACACTGTGACATCCAGTTGTTTAGATGACGGTTGATGGGATAACTATCTCAGTCACTAGAATAGAAGTTGATCGTTCTAAGAGCATCAACAAAATAATAATGATAATACATTTTATTTATATAGCGCCTTTCCCATGTGCTCGCCACTTCACAGAGTTTAAGAAAGAATGGCAGGGTATCCAGTATATAGCATGGTACTAAACCAGATGAACCAGAAAAAAAAAAAAAAGCCTAACAGACAACATAATTGATGGTCTAGCACACACACACACAGGTTACCTGAACATCTTGACATAGAGGTAAACTGAAAGAAGGGTAATAAAGTCAGGTAGCGCTAAAAGCCTTCCTGAACAGATGAGTTTTGAGTTGTTTTTTTAAAAGAATTCATGGAGTCAACGGATCTGATTAATTTGAGCGCTATACAGCTTAAGGCCCTGTCACCCACAGAATGTAGATTAGTGTACAAGGGGGGGTACAACAAGATTGCCAGAATCAGAGGACCTTAGTGGGCGGACAAGCACATAGTGATGGAGAAGGTCATTGATGTACAGTAGTTTGGCGCAAGGACGTTTAAAGCTTTGTAGGTTATTAGTAGGATTTTATATTCAATTCTGTAAGACACAGGGAGCCAGTGAAGACGGAGCAGGATGGGTGTTATGTGCTCACTGCTGCTGGTTCGAGTAAGGACTCTTGCAGCCAAGGTTTGAATAAGCTGGAGCTGTGATATAAGATTAGAAGGGGCACCTGCCAGCAGCGAGTTACAATAATCGATGCGGAATGTGATAAAAGCATGGACAAATTTCTCAGCATTAGAAAAGGAGAGGAATGAGTGAACACGGGATATGTTATGGAGGTGAAAGTATGTTTCTTAATGTGATTTATGTGGGCGGAATAAGAGGGAAGGAATCAAAAATGACACCAAGATTCTTTGCAGTAGAGGCAGGTCTGATGAGATCACCACCAAGATTGACTGGGAAGGAGCTCATTTTATTAGGTTGCACTTTATTCCCAATTTGCAGGAGTTCAGTTTTGTTGCAATTTAATTTTAAAGAGTTCTGCTCCATCCAGGTTTTCATTTCACTGGGGCAGGTTGTGAGCTGAGAAAGCTCTGATGACGTACCACTTTTAAAACTGAAATAGAGTGGAGTATCATCTGCATAAAAATGATAACCCATTCCAAAGCTACGAATAATATGGCCAAGGGGAAGCATATAAATACAGAAAAGCAGATATAGACCAATATTTGAAAGAAACAATTTTTCATAAATTGCTCTCTAATTTTGACCGCTAGTGTAGATCTTCATAACAAAAATAAAATAAAAAAGAAGATTAAACTTAATTCATGAATAATTATATCTCAAGCAAGTGACCTTAGTGTTGCAGAGAGCAGGCTGTGGTTTCTGAGATGTCCTACTCACTCACCTAACTACACAATGGTTCATTCTCAGCCAAACAAGTAAATGTACTGTAATGTAAGGAGGGGTCACGACAATGGAGAATCTAACTGCAATCTGAGAGATGCAACAAAAATAAATCTGAATATGCTGATATAAGATTCATTGTATCTATATAAAATAAAATCACCTTGACTTGATAAAATGGTAAAAATAGGATTGATCTGTAGCAGCAGCTTCAGCTATGCAATAATCAAAAGGAAACAAAGGTTTCCACCATTTATACTTTTTCGCATTATGGCATACATCATGTGTATTGTAAGCAAAGTACAAAATGCACCACAACAAATTAAATTAAGTGTGATTCTCTTCGACATCTGTTTAATTTCAGTCTCGCCAAAGCCAGACATATAATATATATGTCTGGAGACAAGCATAAGTGAATTTTGCTTAAAACTGGGTAAGAACAATTAGACAGCTCACTGAGTGTCACCTTTATAAACCAATCCAATGCCTCACGAAGTGGGTGCTCAAAGTAGGGGCGGTGATTTTAAACTGCAAACATCAGAGGCTGGAACACCATCAATATCAAACTGGTCAGTTCCTTATGTTTGTCTTCTCCCAGTCTTCACATGACATAAACTTCAAAAATCAAAAGTGTTACTCTATCTGGAAGATAATTAATGTTTACAAATAGTCTTGGTAATAAAAATACCATATGTCAAATAACAACCAATCTAATTGTTAGCCCAGTCTTTCCCAACTGACCCTGATTTAATAGATTTCATACTGTTAATTACTATTTAATTCAAGAACAACTGGTGCTCAAACATCTAAATACATTTACTGTATACTCATTCTCAGATGAACTTTAAAACAATAAGCTGAATTCTACTACTAAAAGCACCAAAGCAGAGACAAAAGTGCAAAGTTCAACTAACAACTGTTCGTTTTCTAACCTAGCAAATTCATTTGAGGTTCATGGAGATTGGGCCTATCAGTGTAGGAATGGGCACAAATCAGGAACCAAAGCACACAGTGAAAAATTGGCATTATAAATGGGATAATATCCTAACAACATAAGTTTAGAACCAGTGAATGCTGAATGTCTGAATATATTTTTGACTTTTATCCTGTAGTGTTTAAACTTAAAATGCAAGCAGTGGTCATTAAAAGAAAATCTTCATGAAACTACGATTACACATACCAGTCATTTTTTTTACATTAGTGCTACCAAACACAGCTTCTGAGCTGGCTGATTAGTGGACTAACTTAATTTTGAGTCTATCTTTTGCAACAAGCAGGAATGGCATGTTTCATTAAAGGATAGGTTTCAATAAAACCAGTAACCATGGTGGCACTTCAGAACCACATATTCATACCACTGGATAAAGAAAAATAAAACAGTTTGTCTTAATGCTGTTTTTGAAAGCCATACATTATGAAAGATAAATTAAGTTTCACAAAAGTGTTTCTTCACATTTGCATTTCACACATTTTGGCATTAGTATACTGTACTGACAAATGATACACACTTTTGTTTTTCCAAGGATCATGCATCATGTCTGTGCTAAAGACACTAATAAAATATAACCTGAGCTGCATGCAATCAAAGGCCGCCAACCACACAAATGCGGAAAAAAACTGAATGTCAAATTTAAACTTACCTGCAAATCCAGAGCACAGGACAGCAATTGCAATATATATAAAGCCCAAAAAGGAATTCTGTTCAATCTTGAAGAAAAGAAAATAACGTCACAACAAAAATACCTGCTTCATAAATGTTTAAGAATTAAGCTGAAGTGTTCTCATGAAATACACTTGCTAACTGCTGTGTTAAAGGAAGAGCTATAAATCAAACACTGAACAACCACATATATTTGTACTTAAAGTTACTAAACAAACTTTGATTTTTTTTTTAAATATATGTCAGCAAATTTTATATAATATTGCAGATACTAACACTGGATGATCTATAGAACTTCAGAGTACAGAATAAGCTGCGAGATTTATTTAAATTGTAGAGAATTATTCCACTGCCTTTTTACCTGCAGTCCTACATGCAAAAGTGTTTAGACAGAATATAGGTAAACAGCTGTCAACCATAAAACTAAGAAAGAAAAGCTACACTGTACAACTGATTAAAGTATAATATTTAATACGTAGGATCACAGGGGTCTGAGTATATTACAACTGCACATATGCACTTTAACACTAGTAAGAAGGATTTGCTGTATAAGATATTTTGCATCTATTACTTTCATTGAAGAAAGATCATTAAATGTACAGTTAACATAAGCCATCTGCTGAAATGGAAATACTCATCACTTTTTTAACATAATGGATAAATTTACTAGACTTTAAGTTAGAAACCTCAATATTCAAATAATAAATGGCCCGGTGGCTGCACACACAAAGCATGTGCTTAATGTTCATGAAGAATTATTCATAAAATACCTTTTTACTTAAAGATATGATGGCAAGTAGAAATTTAAACAATTTAAATCCATAGACTGTGATTAATCTTCAAATGGATTAATAAACATAGCTTTAGCAGATTCTGCATTTATGCAGTTAAACAAAATACACAGTGTTCAGTTTAATTCTTCAAACTCTACACAGCAAATGCAAAAAAATAAAACAAACGCATTTTCAAAATGCTAGAGGGCCTAAAGTTTAAATTTAGTAACTGTCCTTTGTTTTGAATAACTTTGTTGGTGCCCTTTGGTGCTCTGCGTTTTGCATGCCACAAAGCAATTCAGCTTCACTCAATGCAAATATTCTTTTTTACTAAAGATGGCATACAGCTTTAACATTGAACATTAGCATCACTTATAAAGAGCCTCACCACATTTGTACAAGATATATTTACTTTGTATTTCATGTGCTTGCCCTGAAACACAGATGATCATACAATACATTTTTTTCTATCCTGTATATAGTAATCCCTCGCTATATCACGCTTCGACTTTCACGCTCACTCTATTGCGGATTTTAAATGTAAGCATATCTAAATATATATCACAGATTTTTCACTGGTTCGTGGATTTCTGCAGACAATGGGTCTTTTAATTTATGGTACGTGCTTCCTCAGTTTGTTTGCCCAGTGGATTTCATACAAGGGACGCTATTGGCGGATGGCTTAGAAGTTACCCAATCAGAGCATGTATTACATATTAACTAAAACTCCTCAATGATATGCTTCCCGTGCGGTACTTCATTGTTTGCTTCTCTCTATCTCTCTCACTCTCTCTGCCTGACGGAGGGGGTGTGAGCACAGAGGCTGTTTGCTTAGAAGATATGGATGCTCCTCTACAAAATGGCGCTTTATCGCGGTGCTTCTGCATACTTAAAAGCACGTATTGATTTTTTGATTGCTTTTATCTCGCTCTCTCTCTCTGACATTCTCTGCTCCTGACGGCGCTCCTTTGAAGAGAAGATATGTTTGCATTCTTTTAATTGTGAGAAAGAACTGTCATCTCTGTCTTGTCATGGAGCACAGTTTAAACTTTTGACTAAAGGGTGTTATTGCATGTCTAGAGGGCTCTAATAATGTTAACAGTGTGGGAGAGTTTATAAGGGCTTAAAATATATAAAAATAACTACACAAACATATGGTTTCTACTTCGCGGATTTTCACCTATCGCGGGGGGGGTCTGGAACGCAACCCCCGCGATTGAGGAGGGATTACTGTACCCTCCATTTCCTTTATTTACAGTTGTGGACTATGGCCAGCAGTTTATCCCAGCCAAGACCCCCAAGCCGCCAGATGGAGCCCTCCCTGCAACATGGAGATGCCCCGAATTCCAGCAGGGCATCATGGACTTTGGAGTTTTAATGCACAGCCCTGCTGGATAATGTCGGGGCCACCAGGGGACACTGCAGGGAGGCACAGAGACATTTATTTTCCATACAGCCTGGAAGGAGTTTTGCTCTGACCTGGAAGTGATAAGAATCACATGGACTGAGGGATCAGAAACACTTCCAGGTCAGGGACTATAAAAAGGACTATGGGAAACACCAGCGGGTTGAGCCGGGTTGGGAGGAAAGGAACAACGCGTCTGGGAGAGGATTATTGTAGTATTGTGATTTGTTTATTGTTTATGAGTATTGTGGAGTGGAGGGTGCTTTGTGCACTGTATAGTCCGAATAAAAATAATTATTGGACTTTTATCTGGTGTCTGGCATCTGGTTTGAGGGTTCAAGGGGACGACAGCGCCCCCTATCTGTAACACAGTGCTTTGTAAAAGTTTGGACACACCTGATAAAAAAAATCACTGTATCAATTTATAACTTGCTAAGCTTTTGAGGCAGCAACATCATTTTAACATATTTTATACCTTATGGAATAACAGCAACATATCAGTAGTGAAATATTTTTTATTGGACCAACATAATCAGTTCAATGTGCTTAAATGCAAAAATAGGCAGGTGCATAAATTTGGGTGTCAGCATTAAATGACTACAGGTCTTCAAATTAATGCAATTAAAAGGGTGCCCAAACTTTTACACATCCCATTTTTTACATTTTATTTCATTTCATACAACTCAATAATGCTACACCGAGAATTGTGATCTGACAAACATCCCCTTGTCTACATTTCTCTATTTAAAAATGGCATATTGCTGTGATCTTCTCCTATGAAGACAGAGCAAATTATCATGCAACCGCAGAGGGGTGCCCAAACTTTTACAAAGCACTGTATATGCTCATAAATAACATTTTTACATTTTTTTTTTTTGGCACACAAGTCCTACAAAACATCACACATGCTGTGTAAGAATTACCACTTGGTTTATTTTAGTTCACTCAATTTTATCTAGTCTTCATAATCATGCCATTTAACATATTTTTAAAGAAGTCATTAGCAAAGTCAGAGGTTTTCCTTCTTTTTAGTTACTCTGGTGTGTATTTGATTGTCATATAATCAAATATTTATTGAGCCTCTGTAAAAAGCCAAATTTCCCCTGGGAGACAAAGAAAGTTCTATCTTGTGCTTATTTCAAGCCATGTATTAATCCCTGTAAACAATTTATAGGCCCAACATGGTTTTCAACTATGCTGACTCATTAACATTTATGATTTGCTATCCAATTTCACTCACAGTGTGAATGTTTGTATTGTTATATAGTATGTTCCATTTTGAAAACTATAGCATAATTTATTCTTACATGTTAATTGAAAAGCTGAGAGATACAAACAGCATGTGAGATGTACTTCCCTAGTCAGATTAACTCACTTGTAGAATTCACAATAATGATAACTTCATCTTCATGTTATTAGTTCACAATGTTGATGTTTAAATCAAATCAATTTTGCATTTATAAATGTGTAGAAAAATGTACTTAAGCAGAAAATAACTTAACTATACCATTTAATTTATATTACCTGCACATTAGGCGTTTCTGCAGGTTTCCACTGGACTAATGTTACGCCTCCACATAACATAAAGACAGAAAACCACTGTAATTTATTCAGTGAACGGTTCAACATTAACACTGTACAAAGGGCTGTGCAAGGGATTTTCAACTGGTAGGTCACCTACAAAGAAAAAAAACTGTTAAATTCTGGAATAAAAAAAAGAATGTTCGATTTTACTATTACTAGTTTATAAAAGATTATTTAATTTGCTCAGAATATTGCCAAACACTAAAAGAACTCGACAATCATTTTTTGTTATATACAATTTTAAAGAACTGAACATTCAGCCTCAGAACATCCTTTGTATGTGCAGCAAGTTTGTGAGTCGTGTACACTCTACAGACTGAGCAATCAGAAAAGTTTGCCATCAATACCATTTCCGATGGCACATCATTCTGCGACATCCAACAACTGATATTACTGGCTGATAAATAGCCCATCCCTCTGTACTAAAATATTCAAACAAATTTTTTTATATCAAAATATGCAAACAAACTACATTTTAAACTATGCACAAAAAAGTATCAATCAAAATAATTCAGAAACATAATCATAAATATAAACAACAGTATATATAACAATATAACTCACAAGTATAAATAAATAAGACAATACTAAAAATTGTGAAACCAGAATATATTCTTAAATTATGTGCCATTTACAAAACAATATAGCAATAACTCAATTATTGTAAAGAGCAGCTAATATGAGTAACATAATTAAGCCAATACCCCCATTCTAGTAAAGGAAGGTTATAATTTAGGAAGCACACCTTCTCTGCCTTTATGGCACAGAGAAAACACCTCTTGTCCTCAGTAACACTGAACACCTGTTCACTGGGTACTGATAATGGTGAACAAACAAAATATTGCTTTGTCTGAACAGCAAGGTACTTAAAGGGAGTTAAATTGAGGCTCCACCACCCAAAGGAGTTGCCGGACCTCTGATCTATTAAAAGTTTTATCAGATAGCACTGTAGTTCTTCCATAGTGCCTTCAGATAAATCTTGGCTTTGTGTTACTCCAGAAATGCATTGCTGCAATACTTCTGTATTTTGTATGTACTTTGCACATCACTTCCATGATCTGCATTTCTATAATTTTTAATTAGTCCTTGTACTGTCATTTATAAAATGGAAAACATTTTTCTTTGTCAATGCTCTGCTTTTTGGATAACAGGGATACTAACAGCAGATTTTAAGGTCTTCTCCAGCATCCTAAAAGTTCTGTTTTGCTCCTGATCCTATTTTGTTTTACACTGAATGTAAAAACCTCTGATTTGCTGTTATTTTATATATTTAAACCATTAAGCAAAAATCATAGTAAACAAAAGTGTAATGAAAAAAGTATTAAGGATACATTTGTTATATTTTCACTGAATCTGTAAAGAGGGCAAAGAATCTTACTGAATGTTACTTAAAGTGAAAGGTCATTACAATATATAATTTAGTATATTAGGCAACTCCAAGGTAACGAGTGTGTTTAATGTGTTTAAGTAATCGCGAGTGATTTTGTATTGGATTCACATATGTATACAGGCATGTAAACCATCCCGGTTCCACATTTTTCTTTGATCATGTCACTTTTCATGCACAGAAAATTCTGTATGTGTGATGGACAGTGTTATTAAAGTGAAGACTGCATCACTGCACAAGTTATAAGCGCTGCATGCTTTGTAGATGCATTACAAACAAAGAAAAGATAAACCATTAGTAATCATGAAGCATACAAGGGCACATTAAGTACAAGTGTACATGGAGTAGCTCTTGAAGCTTTTAACCTATGTTTGAATATATTCAAATATAATATTTACCCAATTTTTTTTTTTATAATTTGACAGCCCTATACAATCTGATAATAAAACGGGTCTTTATTTGTTGGTAGAAAAATTTTGTCTAATACTTCATAGTCTGAATGCCAAAATATCTCAATATCTCCTTTCCCCCCAAGTAAGTCTACCTTGCATGCTGAGAATAGCGGTGTACAGTCTACATAGCCACGCAGTAGTTTATACTTTGAATGACTGCTTTTCAAAAGTTGTTAATGATAACATACTTCTACTGTAACATGTTGTAAATTCGTTACACAAACATAATAGTAGTTCAAGATCAAGCACTGTACTTAACAAAACAAAAACAAGAGTGGATACACATATTTATGCAGCCCATTCAGTTAATTTACAAAATCTGTTGGTAATGCGCCAACAAAGACTGCAACCATTGAGCTACATTCAGATACAATCTGTTTTAATGCAAACAACACACACAGTCTAAGAATTTATGTTCATTACCTGTGGCGCAAGTGCTTTTGAAATGGAAGAGTAGATTTTACTATTGTATACAGAAAAGACTGATTGGTCTGTGGCTATGGTTAAATATATTTTAGTTAAGCTTAGAAAACACTGGGGCATTACTTGTATTGTGTACAATGTATATATTTATTCTCCAAGAACAAATATAGCTTACCTACTGTATGGAATGAGGGGATTTCTCATATGCACTTAACTCCACTTTGGGATCATGCCATTTGTATGCACACTAAATCCTGCACATTTTGACACACTCTGCCACTCGAAATGCTGGTGCATGATTGGTGTCACTTCTGCACATGCTGATTAGGTTATTAAGCCCCATCATAGGCCAATTAGGTCTGCTCTGTGATTAATCGGCTGGGCTCTAGTACACTCATGAACAAATTATTTCATCTGTACAGAGTACAGAAAAATTCTTACTCATATGGGCTAATCACCTTGCAGCAAAGTGCCACTTTATGGTGCCTTGATTAGAAAACATAACATGTTTACCGCAAAGCTTCCGACTTTTTTTACAGAAGTGCACTAAAATAAAAAAAAAAGTAGACCCATGTACCTTTACCTGTTCTTATGGTCATCACCTTGCATCTCTTAACACCTCTTTCTTCAAGTATCTGCATCTGCCACCACCTTCACTGTCTAAACTAAAGGCTGGCTCATCTCTCCACTCATGAAGTCACTACCAAAAGTGACACCGATTCAAGGTATGTGTTTAAATTCAGTCTTCAAGAACTGTGGCTACATTGCTTGTTTATAATAAACATTTCCTTCTGTTTAAATGTGCTTCCACATTTTCACTTTTTCCTCCTCACAACTGAACAGCAGCTTTCCTTTTTTGAGCGCACCCTTTGTAGGGTGCAACCTCCTCAGTTAAATCACTTGCATGCTCTCATTTTTACTCTCATTGTTAAGGACTCTGGTGGCTCTCTGTAAAACATGAGGCACTCTGCATTTAAATATTCTCCCTGAAAACTACAGTGTACCTATTGTTTTAATATTTCCCACTATCTCCCACATATCTAAAAATTTAGATACACATACTTTTTGGGAATATTGCCTTTACATACAGTTCTGCTATTTTGTGGCATATGTGACAGCACCATAAGCATAACAATGTCTCCATTGAAAGATGCCCAGCACTAAATCAAGTGCATTCTTGGAGCCAATTTTCGCTACTATTGCACCATGAACACTCACTTCTGTTATGCTGAAACACATACTCTAACCACACTGTTCAAAAGGGAACCCATTTTAAAAGGAAACACATTTACACCTTGTTGTTAACTATCATCTGGACAGGCATCCTATACTAGTTCTTATGGCTTTTAAGTAAAGCAGGGACCAATGTATATTAGAGAATAATCAAACAACATGAAATGGACTAAGGGTCTGCAGTTATAACCAATGCAAACATCACAAAAACAATGATCAGAGGTAAATACTTAAAACAGGGGGACATCGGTTTCTTTCTAGCTGTACACAACATGACAGATTTTTGACAGTGTGAACATAGACTATAATTTGCCACACTCACTGGCTGGTTGCTCATCTCTACCATCAATATTTTCAAATTACCTCCACTAAAATATACACAGGAAACAAAATCCAGACATTAACTCAAATGTTCAATGTCCCAAGTCAGCAGTGGACCTGTATTTAATTCACAGCTGTGGTTTTTTTTATTCATTGTTGATTGACAGTCACTGTAAACAACTTACTTGAATAACATGATGTTTTCAAATAGGTTTCCTTGGACAGTCCAAGCAAATGCTTATTTGTGTAAGAGATGCCAACAGTATTAGCATTTAAATGAAAGCTGAAGACTCACTACTTTAGTCTAGTACAGTGGCTCTCAAACTTAGTCCTTGGGATTCTGTGTGGCTGAAGGTTTTTGTTTCAACCAATTGCCGTTTTTCATTGGACTCCTGTTTTAATTAAGCAAAATGTTATTTCTCAATTTCTTTATTTTGGGGTGAATGTAAAATTTACACCATTGGGCTGGGCAATGCATCTTTTCGAGGGGATGGGGGGGTAGGGGTGGTTTAAGAACTGCAGTGACTGCCATATTTCAAAGCAGACTTTTGTCTACTTAATTTGGGCCCAGAAAATTCTTGTACTTTGGCAGTGCCAAATAACTACATTAGCTAGTAATTCACATCACACCAGAAATGAGATGTCCACACAGAGTCCTCATCACTTCCATTACTGAAATGTTAGAAGCAGGAATAAAAAAACAGCAGTCTTCACAGTGTTTTTTTTTATTCTCCTTTATCTTTTTTGATTTTCATTTAGTAGTTATCGAGTAAACTGTATTACTTGAGATTTTATTTTCATATTGAGTTTGTATTATTGTTTAGCAGGTGAACTGAGCTACCTAATGACTGTGATAAAGTCTGTCAAGAATGTTTAAGTTAAGGTTTTGTGTTATCTTATGTTACTTCGGGTCTTGCCACTTTAAGAAGCAGAAATTTGTAATGTTTAACTTACAAACTTCCTAAGAGTTGTGTGCGTCAATGATAGTTAAGTATATACAGAGTTTTTAAAAAAAAAAAAAAAGTTCTAAAACATGATGTTTATCGCAATAGGCAATAAAAGGATTAGATACACTGCCATCCTCTGTGCTCTACTGTGTGACTCTCTGACCAGACCCAGAAAAGGTACTTAAATGCAAATACATAATTCAAAGTCAAAAGTCAAAGCAAACATTGTCATCTCAACCATATACAAGTATACAGATATTTGAAATTGCAAAGCTCAGAGTCCACAGTGTAACAACATGAAGTGCAAATAAAAATTAAAACTCAAACAAGACAAGACATTGTGCAAAGACAAGACAAAGAAGTAGCAGCAATATTGATGTGTAGTAAGCAATATGAACATTGATGCAATGTATGGTATTGTGCAATCTAGATACATAAATATATTAAAAAATATGTTATTTAATAAATGAATAATACATAATACAGCACAGTAAGAGGTAGTACAGAAATAGCAGCATTACTCAGTGTATGATAATAGTTCTTTAAGACATGTGTAAACAATGACAGGCCACAATGTTTCACAGCAGATGGATGTCAAAGAATGTCAAAGTGCAGTGTGCAAAATACTTAAAGGTCAGTAGGAGATTTTCAGTTCTTTTCTATATGCAAACTAGTCTTTGCAGGAAAGTGGCTTGCATGTATAAAAGTTCTGTGTCAGCAGGTTTTTAGAGGTGGTTGAGGCAGTGTGGAAGATCCTAGGGGGCAGCACGGTGTTGAGGAGTCTGACAGCTTGGGGGCAAAAACTATCCTTCAGCCTGGCAAATGTGGCTCTGATGCTGCAGTATCTTCTCTTGGATGGTAGAAGTGTGAAAGGTCCATGTGAGGGGTGTAAAGGGTCCTGCACAATGCTCCAGACCTTGCGGACACTGCATTTGTAAAATATGTCCTGTAGTGAAGGGAAAGGCACCTCAATAATGTTCTAAGCTGTCTTCACTATCCTTCGCAGGCAATTGCAGTCAAATGTTGCAGTTGCCATACCAGACAGTGATGCAGCTGGACGGAACACTCTCAATGGTGCCTCTGTGGGACATGGTGAGGATAGAAGCGGGAAGACTTGCTCGCTTCAGCCACCTCAGGAAGTGTAGTCTCTGTTGGGCTTTCTTGGTTAATGATGAGGTGATATGCGTCCACAGAAGTTCCTCAGTTATGCGCACACCGAGGAACTTGGTACTCCTAACAGTCTCCACATCTGAACCGTTGATGCTGAGTGGGATGTAGGCAGGATGTGATTTTCTAAAGTCAACAATTATCTCTTTTGTCTTGTCGACATTGAGAGATAGATAGTTGTCTTCACACCATGTGGACAACCGTTCCACCTCATCTCTGTATGCTGTTTCATCAGTCTTCCAGCACCATCATATCATCCGCAAACTTAATTATGTGGTTGGTGTTGTGCGTGGCTGTGCAGTCATGAGTCAGCAAGGTGAAGAGCAGAGGACTAAGCACACAGTCCTGCAGAACTCCAGTGCTCAGTGTGATGATGCTGGAGGTGTTGCAGCCCATCCGCACTGACTGGAGCCCCTCTCTGTCAAGAAGTCCAAGATCCAATTGCAAAGGGTGTTGTTTAGGCCCAACCCGCTCAGTTTCCCAACCAGCTTTTAAGGGATGATTATGTTGAAGGCGGAGCTGAAGTCTATGAATAGCATCCTGACATATGTGTCTTTTTTATCCAGATGTGTCAGGGAGAGGTGAAGGGCAGAGCATATGGCATCCTCAGTTGACCTGTTTGAGCGGTATGTAAACTGAAGAGGGTCAAGGGAGGCGGGGAAATTTGTCTTTAGGTGTGACATGACTAATCTTTTGAAGCACTTCATGATGACTGACATGAGTGCAACTGGTCTGTAGTCATTCAAGCATGTCACTGATGACTTCTTCGGCACTGGTATGGATGGTGGTCGACTTGAATTAAGCCGAACTGATGACTGGCTCAGAGATGTGTTGAAAATGTCTGTAAGGACACCAGCCATTGGTTGGCACATTCTTTGAGTACACGGCCAGGTATGTTGTCAGGTCCTGCAGCCTTGCGTGGATTGACTCTGAATAGAGTCCTCCTCACATCAGTTGTGGAGAGACAGAGTACCTGGTAAGTGGAGGGAGGTGTTGCTTTTCTAGCAGGCTCTTTGTTCTGTGCCTCAAATCGTGCAAAGAAGTTGTTCAGCTTGTCCGGTAGGGAGGCATCACCATTGCTGCAAGTGTGGGTTGGGCATGTAGTTTGTAATTGTCTGAATGCCCTGCCATATATGACGTGTGTCTCTGGTGCTGCTGCAGTGTTTGTTAATTCAGAACTTTTAACAAATGAATATACTCCTGTACCTGTATTACAATCATCAATTAATAGCTTTGTCTTTCTTTATATTAGCAGGGTGTGTTAGCCATTATGGATGCAATGAGAAGTGAACAAAAATAACACATTTTATTGGCTAACTGAACAGATTAGAGATAGATAGACAGACAGACAGACAGACAGAGAGAGAGAGAGAGAGAGAAAGTTTACTAACAAACAGATACTGATGCCAGCAAAGCTTGGCAAGGTTTTGAACGTAATATAGACGATCATAGTCTTAGCAAATATTCATTAAAGACATACAACTAGAAAGCAAACATGCAATTCATTTAACAAAATGATTTATAAACACTTAACATTGTAAATAAAAATAATAAACTTAATTCCCCACCTGATAAACAGCCGCATCCAGGTTGCTCAGTGCTAAAAATGCCATATTATTCTGGACTGCATACACAACAGACGGAATACTCAACTTAAGCAGTTCTTTTGGATTACCACACACATTCTCTCTTAGGGTTGATACCAGCCTCCCCAAACTACTGGTTTCTCTGTAAATAAGAATGCAAAATTATGGTTAGTCACCTACAAATGCCACAGAAACAGTCAAGTACTGTAAACTATATGGTGTATATATACACTAAAATAAACCTAAAGTTTAAGCTAGCTTTCCAACTAATGCACTTTTGGATGTGATTTTCTGCTCTATGTCAAACCATTTTTGGACACTCAAATGTCTTTGCCATTCTTATTTTAACACCTTCAACATTCAAGACTGGAAAATTTTGCAAAGAATACAAGTGCAACTACAATGGACATGGCCAACCTGTTTACATCCTTTTTAAGTAAATGGGACCTCAATTCACCCTCAATAGCCAAAATGGTCTGGTATGCTTGTAGCTCCAGTCAAAACTTAACAGTTGTTTGACAGAAGCTGTTCAAGCAACTATTTTCAAATGACCATTAGAAGCCAGATCTTTGATCATGCAATTAGAATTTAAGATTGGTGCCAATAAATGGTGATTGTCCCATTCCTTTTGTATCCAACACATTCACTGTGTTATATATTACAACAACTGGTTTAATTTGTAGGTCTCTTTTTGCAATTAAAGATGCTCATACAAATTTTGCAAGTATAAAATGTAAAAAAGAATGTTTATAGAAATTAAACGGATATTAAATTTGGCACCTACTCTATCCAGCAATTTAGTCTTCAGAGGATAATACTTTAGGTGTTAATTGTCTTCATCCTTAACTTTTCTATATGGTGCAGTTACATGGTTAAGCGAGATATTTTAATTTTTGACATAATGTATAAAAAGCATACATAATAAGAAAAACAACATTTAAAAACAGAGTATCAGTTAAAAGTAGAAGGACATAGAAACTGTCACATTCTCAAATCCACTTGATCCAACTCAGGGGTGCAGGGGGCTGGAGTCTATCCCAGCAGGAAACGGGCTCAAGCACACACACAAGGGCAATCTGTAATTACCAATTAAAGTTAACATACATGTCTTTGAGACTGTAGGAGTAAAAGCAGTAGTACACTCCATTCGTGTGATATGTTTTAAAACAGTCACCAATGTACAGCAATTAGGACAGTACGAGTGTACAGTATCTTGTATATATGTGTATATTTTTTCTGTTGCTTGCACATGAGAGGACATAATACCAGTGTCTGAGTCACACATTCGACCTGCCCATTGGGTTATTGTAGGCTTCCACAGTACAGACCTTAGTGACTTCCACATTTGCCCCTGACACGAATATTGATATAGTAGATGCTACATTGTGAACTGTGGTTACAAGTAAGTGGCTAATGTCTTTCTTGTCCTTCTAAATTGATTTCAATCATTTTGCCTTTTAAAAATGCTGAGCTTCATGCAACCGAACCTACCAGATAAATCATGGCTTTTTGGTCGTACAGTGTTGTATGCATCAGTTTCATCATCTGTGTCAATGTCTGATGACAAACTCAGTTTCATCACTTTTGCTTGATTCTACTAAAGGTTCCATTTCAGTGTGTTCTAAATCTAGCTTCATAGTTTTTTGTTTACACACCATTGTGTGTAAAAAAAAAAGACTCTACTCCACTCATGAATATTGAGTGATTTGGCAAAATACATGAAAATATTACTTATTATTTGCAGCATTATGTTATTTTACCTATGAGATGACAACAGAATACTGTCCTGAATGTTATTTGGGTATAAATGTTGTACCATCAGATCATGACAGCTAAATCTAAAAGAAACTTGGGGTTAACAGTTTTTATATAGGATTCTGAGCACTCTATGTTAATAGTCAAGAAGGTTAAAACTATATATTGAACAAGAAACTACAATATGTCAGCGATAAAATATCATATTAATGTAACATATTGATTAATTTCCCCCAGGCTGAAAAACCTGACATGAAAAACTATATGAAAGCTTATCTGGTCATGAGCCTGCATGTCACAGCACCGGACTTCTTGTCCTGGAGGAAAGTGGTTCTATTTTTGAACATGGGATCAATAACAAAAAGTACCTAGCCATCTAGTGGAAATCTTCCTCAAGAATGAGCACTGAGAAGATATTCTGCCATGGCATTGTTTCTGGCTAAAATAACTGATACAGTATACACTAAATATCAGAGAATAAAGCTACACTATATAGTATGTATATAAACGAGTAGCAGACTATATAGGTTTGGACTTGGAATATGGGCCTGAGCCATGCAGTCTGAGAGTACAGCTGGTAGAACTAGGAAATGACACTCTTAGCAATTACAGCCCATGCCTGCTGGACACAGTGGTGGCTTTCCTTGCCATTACTGTGCATTTTTCAACTCCAAGGTAGTGTCGTTATTCTACCAGTTTTGATGTTTATGGGGACAACATAATATACATAGCCATGGTTCAGTGTATTTTAAATTATTTTCATTTTGTGATTTATATTGCTTGACTGTCATTTTATTAATAATTTTAAATGTTTTTCTATCTTATACCTGTAAATAATAAAGCATTTTTCTATTTTCCCAACAATGGATATCTTCAGTGCATGTTTCAACCAGGTTACAAATGTAAGTTGTTTGTAGTCCCAGGGTCAGCTGCATTTTTACTTAAAAAACAAATGAAAACTTCTCATTCCACATTATGCAAAATATTGTATGAGAAAAACAATCAGGTTTATACTGAAATTCTTACAGGCATGTCCAACCACCATGCAACACATAACCACTATCTGGTGCCACAATAAACAAGAATGTAGTAAAATATGCAACTTCATTTTAAACCACCCATTTATGTTGGGAGTACGGATATGCGTCTTCTGATGGGTTGGCACTCTGTCCAGAGTTGGTTCTTGCATCGTATGTTTTGCTGCAGGCATAAACTCTGAATTTGGGCTGGCCAATAAAACGATAAAGGTGATTATCGCAAAATAACTTTTCCTCAGTAGAAATATTAGAGATGGTCAATACAACATAAATAGAACTCATTTCATCTATGTTTTGACGGAGAACACAAAACGCCAATGATAATGAGAATAGCACCATGCCAAACCAATCATGTGGCTGGAACACAGGTACAGCCATATCAGGTTAGTTTGAAACGCACAGCAGTTAGCATAGGAGTATCAGCTGCCAGCAGCACACATGCTAATATTTGGGCTACTACAGCCGTGCACACCAGTACGTCAGTAATGGGAGTGAGATAAACAAGAAAATAATGACAGAAAATATTAATAAAACGTAAAAAAAAAAAATTGGTAGTGTGGAGCTATTTTGGCTATTTAAAGTCTAACAAGAAGCAGACTAGTGTGCACTGCAAATTCGGTCAAAAGCATGTTCCCACAAAGTCAGGTAATACCAGTAACCATCTGAAGTAGTGTCATCCTGTCTAACACGCACAATGCAAACTTTACTACACTAATGGGGATTTTTTTGTGCCTCTTTCTTTTTTTTGGTAGCATAAGTTGACCACAGTTGAGTGAATATGTCAGTTTTGTTTAGCTTCTCCTTTGTTTACATATGAGCACTGCTTGAATTTGTACTGAGGATATATATAGAAAGTTTTCTTTTGTACATTTGTTTGTGGGTTTGTTTCCCAACCATTTAAAACAGTTTCAACCTATACAAAGGAAAGGATACAGTATAGAACAGGGGTGCCCAATACGTCGATCGCGATTGACTGGTAGATCAGAAAGGTAGTTAAGGTAGATTGCGTTGCATTCAAAAAAAATTTTTTTTAATGTTAGTTTATCATATATCAATCTGTATGGCATTTGCCACTTGATTGACATACAGGGCGGCCACAGTCTGAGATCTCTTTTCTTCTAACACACTGGTCATCCCGCATGCACGATCAAACGCGCAAGCTACTGCAAAACTCCGGCTATCTAAGTGATCTAGTTAGCCTTCCAATTTATATCGACTAAAGAAGGGATTTAAAAAAAAAATTGTTGGTTTATGGGCTGGATGTGGAATTGGAAGAGGATTTTTTGTCTCACAATCGAAGTGCGTTTGTCTGATTTGTCAATCTATCATTGCTATTCCAAAGTAGGAAAAAGTGGAAAGGCACTTTTGAACTGTTCATAAAAACTATGAAACTGACTTCATTCCAAAAAGTGATCTGAGAAAGAGAAAGGAGAGGGAACTAAAATCACAGTTGAGATGCAATGGAATGCGTGTGCGAGCGATCGATCAATAGATAGATCGATAGATACTTTATTAATCCCAAGGGGAAATTCACATAATCCAACAGCAGTATACTGATACAAAAAACAATATTAAATTAATGAGTAATAAAAATGCATGTAAAAGCAGACAATAACTTTGTATAATATTAACGTTTACTCCCCCGGGTGGAAATGAAGAGTTGCATAGTGTTGGGGAGGAACGATCTCCTAAGTCTGTCACTGAAGCTACTCCTCTGCCTAGAGATGACACTGGTCAGTTGATGCAATGAATTCTCCATGGTTGACAGGAGTTTGCTCAGCGCCTGTCACTCTGCTACAGATGTTAAACTGTCCAGCTTTATTCCTACAATAGAGCCTTCCTTCCTAACAAGTTTGTCCAGGCGTGAGACGTCCTTCTTTATGCTGTCTCCCCAGCACACCACCGTGTAGAAGAGGGCACTCTCCACAACCATCTGGTTGAATATCTGCAACATCTTATTGCAGATGTTGAAGGACGCCAACCTTCTAAGGAAGTATAGTCGGCTCTGACCTTTCTTACACAGAGCATCAGTATTGGCAGACCAGTCCAATTTGTCATCCAGCTGCACTTCCAGGTATTTATAGGTCTGTACCCTCTGCACTCATCTCCTCTGATGATCACGGGGTCCATGAGAGACCTGGGCCTCCTAAAATCCACCACCAGTTCCTTGGTCTTGCTGGTGTTCAGGTGCAAGTGGTTTGAGTCGCACCATTTAACAAAGTCTTTGATTACTTTCCTGTACTCCTCCTCCTGCCCACTCCTGATGCAGCCCACAATAGCAGTGTCGTCAGCGAACTTTTACACATGGCAGGACTCCAAATCGTATTGGAAGTCCGATGTATATAGGCTGAACAGGACCGGAGAAAGTACAATCCCCTGCGGCGCTCCTGTGTTGCTGACCACAATGTCAGACCTGCAGTTCCCGAAACGCACATACCAAGGTCTGTCTGTAAGATAGTCCACGATCCATGCCACCAGGTGTGAATCTACTCCCATCTCTGTCAGCTTGTCCCTAAGGAGCAGAGGTTGGATGGTGTTGAAGATGCTAGAGAAGCCCAAAAACATAATTCTTATAGCACCACTGCCTCTGTCCAAGTGGGAGAGGGATCGGTGTAGCATATAGATGATGGCATCCTCCGCTCCCACCTTCTCCTGGTATGCGAACTGCAGAGGGTCGAGGGCGTGGCGGACCTGTGGCCTCAGGTGGTGAAGCAGCAGCCGCTCCATGGTCTTAATCACATATACGTCAGAGCAACAGGCCTGAAGTCATTCAGCTCACTAGGACGTGATACCTTTGGGACTGGGGTGATACAAGATGTTTTCCAAAGCCTCGGGACTCTCCCCTGTTCCAGGCTCAGGCTGAAGATGCGCTGTAGAGGACTCCCGAGTTCCTGCGCACAGGCCTTCAGCAGTCATGGCAATACTCCATCTGGACCCGCTGCTTTGCTGGCACGAAGTCTCCTCAGCTCTCTGCGCTGCTGAAATTGTGGGTGGGGATGTCTCTCCTATGCTGGTATCAGCAGAAGGATAGTTGGAGGATGCAGTACTCAGAGGGTGAGAGTGGGTTAGGGTGGTAAAACCTGTTAAAGAAGTTGTTCATTTGGTTTGCTCTCTCCACGTCTCTCTTGATGGTAGCACCCCGCTTCGAGCTGCAGCCAGTGATGATCTTCATCCCATCCCACGCTTCCTTCATGCTGTTATTCTGCAACTTCTGCTCCAGCTTTCTCCTGTACTGCTCCTTCACTGCCCTGAGCTGGACTCGGAGTTCCTTCTTCACGCGCTTGAGCTCCTGCTGATCGCCTTTAAAAGCCCTTTTCTTCTAGTTCAATCCATGGCTTGTTATTAGCATAGCAGCATACTGTTCTTACTGGAACTACAATGTCCATACAGAAGTTGATGTAATCAATTGTGCAGTCAACAGCCTCTTCAATGTTCTCACTATGTGACCCAAGCAATATATCCCAGTCTATAGTTCCCAAGCAGTCTCTCAGAGCCTGCTCTGCCTCAGGGGACCACTTCCTGAATGATCATGTGGTTGCAGGTAGCACCCTCACTCTTGGTTTGTAGTGATATATGACTGATATGTAAAACATTATAGTGATAAGATTCTTTTCTGTATCGTCCAGTCCTACTCTGGACCCAACAACTGTAAAATGGATTGATCTGTTTAGTAATGGATGGACTTGTGCACTTGTAGCAAGCACAGAAAGTGTGAAAAAAAATACTTGTTATATTAGAATGTAGGGTTAACTAAGGGTGTATTCACACTGGCAATTCGCTCCATGCCCAAGCACATTTGTCCACATGTAACCCCACACAGTCTAGTTCAATTGACCACAGTGTGGGCCCAAGCACGGCTCAGTAGCATTCAGGATCAGTGTGATCGCTAAACGTGCCCGAGCATGGAAAGCAGACATGACATCAATGATGCAACAAGTTACATATTGAATGCAATTAGATATCCTGCCCTACACAACTCCAAAACCACAACAAAATAAGTAAAATCATTTTGACATGCATGCCAACACTCCCTATTCAGATCTTGTTTTGGCTTTACACAAAGTCACATGGTCATGACAAAAGCATGTGCGGGGGGGAAGTAGGGTGTATGGGGGGGGACAATCGCACTTAGGCACAGTATGAAACAAACGTGACTAGTGTGACTGCACCTTAATCAAAGTATACATAATTTAAGTCTTGAACTGATTACCCATTTTGTGGATTTTACATTGAATTTGAGAGAAAGACTAACCAAATGTCTCATATTCAGTTTTAAAATACACAAACGGGATTAGAAGTGGACACTGCTGAACACTGTATGCACACTGCTAAAAATGACCTTCTGTGTGCTTTGCTTAACAATCAACACATTAAAGTAACCACAGAAATGTGTATGCTCGTTATTTAAGCTGTATAAATAATTCAATGAATAAAGAACAAAACATCAAAAGTGAAACCCCAGACCAAAAAAATAAATAAATATTTACACACATGCTAATGCATACCTGTATTGGAGTTTTAAATAGTGCAACAAGCCTGTACTATTTTTTAAATCTGAACTCAAGTAACAGGAGCAGCAAATGTAGGGCAATGCGCACCCTGATTTCAGATCTCTGCCCAAAAGGCAAATAAGCATTTAAAGATATTATTATCATTGATATCAGAGTAATTTAATCACCTCATTAGAGGAAGAGTTTTCTGTAAGCTTGAGACCAAAGAAGAAATCTAGCTAAACGTGACTTTAGGGAAAACACAAACTTGCAAACAGAATTTCAGTTAAAATACTGATGAACACAAAATAGAAGCAGATTGAATTTTACTTTCTGAGAACGCGACTTTAATTATATTTAAATATTTATTTAAAATTACTTTAATTATATTTCATATAATTAAAGCTGCCTTTGATATAAATACTGTACTTACTTTGCCAGAATGATAACACTTAAAAAAAGTTTAATGACTTCTGTGATGCAGACTGCAGTGGTAGAGAAGTACATCTCAGTGGAGACTGTTCTTGTGTATCGCAAGGCCACAGTGTAGGTAGCAGCTACCAGCGTCATGACAGTCAAGCAGTACAGCTTGAAAAACACACTTACTGGTTCTGAAATGTCAAAATAGAATATAAAAATGATGTCAATAAATGTGGACAATAGGAAAGAAAAGATACAGTTAACAAAAAGTACATTTTGTTGTTTGACCTTACACTCTGGTAACTCTTTATGAGGCATGCAGACTTTTGCATCATTTACCATAAAGCACTGTCCTTTACTGGCTCTGGCCTTCCTTTGTTGTTTTTTTTTTTTTTTAATTTAAAAAACAAAATACAATCAAATAAAAAGAAAATACACCACCACATCAAAAGTTTATTTTTTTTTTAATCATTTAAGGACACTATGCATTTTAATTGAATTAAAATCAGATAAGGAAGTTACGCTTAACAAAGTGACACCGCGAGTGCTGCTGGATCATCTCCAAGTGTAAGTGAGAGAAGCCACCATTGCTCTGACAGGTTTTCTTTTCAGGTGTTCCCACGTCATATTTGTGCCCCTGTGCTAACCAAGTTCATTTTACAGAGCTTACGCAATGAACCATCCATCCATCCAACCTGCTAGATCCTAACTACAGGGTCACGGGGGTCTGCTGAAGCCAATCCCAGCCAACACAGGGCACAAGGCAGGAAACAAACCTCAGGCAGGGTGACAGCTCACCGCAGGGCACACACACACCCACACCCAGCACACACTAGGGTCAATTTAGAATTGCCAATGCACCTAACCTGCATATCTTTGGACTGTGGGAGGAAACTGGAGTGCCCAGAGGAAACCCACACAGACACGGGTAGAACATGCAAACTCCACGCAGGGAGGACCCGGGAAGCGAACCCAGGTCTCCTTACTGCAAGGCGCAACGAACCAGACATGAAGATGAAATGCCTTTTCAACCTTCAACTATATTTCAAGATGTGTTTATCATTACTCTTTAATGAATTGACCTACACAAAATATAATAACAGCAACTATTTTTACCACCAGTTATTAGGATCTTTTGGGCAGACAAATCCTTTGTAACTGGTTGGAAAAATATAGCCTGTAACATAAACTCACACAGCAGCTACCTTTTATAGACCTGAAGTGCAGCTTTAGATTTTAGTGTTGTATTTGACCCCAGGATAGGAGTATCTGAGAGTCAAAATCTTGTTCTTTAAGAATTCATTTATAGGAACTGTCACCAAAACCTACAAATCGGTAGAAATATGTTTAAATCTCCCATACAGTTCCTGAAGACAGGAAGGTGCAGTGGTATGCCTGACAAAAACCAAAGATGACTGGCCTCTTTTATGAAGAAGAAAAAAAAAGCACTCTATGGCAGCTTAAAGCATATAGAATTGTTGATGTGTGGCATTAGAAAAGCACTGATGTTCCATCTTCTTAAGATGATTCAGCCACATCATTAGTTTGAACACTTTGTCAAACTGTAATCAGAATGTGTTTTGCCACATCCCGCGTGGGGAATTCACCATATATCCATTCTCAGACTTTTCTTGGATTTACACAATTTTGGATTTTCATTTCTCATTAACTATTTGATAAGTCAGTACAGAGAATATTTGACAGATCAAACTTTTAGTCACTCTCTAAAGCAAACTGCAATCGAATACACCTGGAATAAGGCAAAGTAACAGGAAACCACTTAGTCACTAAAAAAATTACTACAAAGCTTCTTCTTTTACAATAATGGAAACCTTCTGTAGTTATAAAGGCTAAATATGTGCCCATGAGCATTAGCTTCTGGTTGGAATAAAGGACAGACAGTGGAGTGTTGGGTAGAAAGTTGCAAATTAAACCCTTCCGATGAGTTAGTCTTTAAATCAGTCAGTGATTTAAGTGTAGATGTAGCTAAAACTGTAAATCACTGCGGTGGAATATTATATATTAGTACGGTAATAACTATTTCCTTATAAAACACGTACAGCCCTACGGATCACTGACCAAATAAAATGTGAGGAAAGTATGTGGGGCCATAAGCCGCTACACAATTGATCTACTAAACAACTGGAAAGCACTTAAAGGCAGTCAAATATAACTGTCGTTCAGACTCGAGGCAAGAACCCGAAACTTCAAATGACAACGCCGCTTACGTTCGGTGCAAGAAGATGTCGCTCAGGGCTTGCGGAACACGTGGATCTTAGTGCAAGATTCCGTCTAAACATTTACTCAAGCCTGCCTACAATACAAATATTACGGTTGCGAGAGTCCATCCCGGCAGTATCTGGTATATCATTTAATACGCAACTGTGACACATGAGGCGTGTACCTGATTGTGATGCATTGCCAGTGTTAAAACAAGTAACATTACCATAAAAATCAACACTCAAAATGAAGAAGAATCTCTCACCTTTTGCCATTGTTGGTGTTGAGGAGCGCTAAAACGCTCCTTTTCGCAACTCAAGAGGATATTGTCATATTACGTCCACCCACTAATCTTTTAATGTATTGCCAACTGGCATCGCAGCAAAGAAAACATCACACCTAACAATCGCCCTTTTGGTAACATTTTGCTACTACAAACGAGTAATTATAATTTACGAGTTCCGCCTCGATACCGGATATAAAATGTCATACGTTTCAGGCATGCGCTAGGAACGTGTAAAATCTCCCATGCCGTGGCGTTACGGCGGTGGGAATGCCTACAGATAAGGGCGATTGGGTACAGAAAAAATGATTGGCGTGTTTGTCACGAATTGCAGTGCTTCTTTTAACAGTAGCTGCCGATTCGTTCGTGCTAGCCACCCTTCGAAGCTCATTGGTCTTCTAAGAGATTGATTGACGGCTTCCCTTCCGGTGTTGCAAAGCTGAGAGCTTCACTTTGCCGGTTGCTCTTCGACAAAGATTTGCAATTCAATTCAATCTAATTTTTCGGTATGGTAAGAATGCGCCTGAGTTTTGTTCTTTTTTTGAAGAACACTTTAGAAACGTACAAATTAACAAAACAGATTGATATAAATTATTTAAGACGTTGCAAACATTACAAGTTAAGGTGTGTAGCAGCATCATTAAAAAAACCAATTCATTAAACAAATAAAATGGTATCCACCTATGTCAAAAGCGTTTTGTGGTTTCTTTGGTCACCATATTTACTTTTATGCAAAATTTATTTAAACAATATTTTAAAAGAGAATCTTACGCCAGAAAACGTGCACTTACAGTTGTAAGAGATAAAAAAAGGATTTTATCGCACATACAGTATTCTTTTTTTCTTTTCTTTTTTTGAAACACGAATTTTATAGGTCACATGATAGATAAATAGCACTTTGCCCCTTGGGGTAATAATCTCAGTAAATGCTTAGATTAACAGGTAACTAAATACACAAATATAATATTTAAGGTGACCAGAATTTTTTGGAGGTTGGGTGGAGGTTGCTAGAGGAGCAGTGCAGGATTTACGTATAAGCTACACAAGCTATAGCTTAGGGCCCCCGCCTTCTTGGGGGCCCCCAAAATAAATTGTCCGAGTGAGCAATTGTCATATATACTTATAAAGGGCCCCATGTCTCAAATAGCTTAGGGCCTTATCAAGTCTAAATCCGGCACTGTGAGGAGCGTAGAATCTACGGATCACGAGTACAAAGCGAAAGCTTATCAAGTGATTTCTCGCCAAAGTTGCCAATATCATCCACTTGCAGAGCCACAGCACCATACGTAACCGCAGTTCTAGACTCGCAGTTACAGACCCGGAAGTGACATCTCCGTCGTTTCAGGACTGACTTCGTAAAGTTACTTTTGGAAGGTTTCGGCAGGTCTTGGCAAAGCCCAGAAAGTAACGTCGGGTCAAGGACCCGTTCAGAAATTATGCGATAAAAATGAGAAGGGATAAACAGTACATCAAACCAAATAATACGCATCATTGTGAAGTTCAGAGGATTTCTGCCATCACGTCGTGTCAAACTAGACAATACGGATCGTTTCTGTGAAATATTAATATTAACATTTACATTGTGTTTGGGTCTGTGGGAACCATTTAACATGTCGACAAAATTAAAATCATCAAGATGCGTTAATTTAAAATAGTTTTTTAGTTTACATTCATGAAACGAAGTATACAATATAATTATAATGTTTACACCACGTTCGAGTTTAGTAAAACGTTAATAATAAAAGTGATTACGTTTTTTTAAAATGTACTATGCATGTGTGCAATATTGTTCTAAACCAATTTAGAATTAACATTTAAGCCAATCTAACATTTTTAAATATGCATGTGAAGAAAACGGCAATACATATTCTACACTGAATTATGCTATATATTATATTATTATTATTATTGTTATTATTATTATAAACGATGGGCCATCAAAAGAAAAAAAAATAAAAATACTAATAAGAACACGATTTATTTATATAGCACCCTGTTCAGAATTCAGAAAGAACAATAGGACCAATATAACATTGGCTACAAATAATATCTTCACTAAATAAAGATAAATACAGGATATACAAAACATTCAAATAGAATAAAAAACAATAATCCAGACTAAAATACAACATATAATACTACAAACAAATCTTGAACAAATAGCATAAACTGTGATAAAAATGCAAACCCCGAGTACCTGGACAGATAAAGGGGGTAAATTGAAAGAAGGGGCAGAATGTCAGGTCTATTTAATGTCTTCCTAAATGAATGAGTTAAACAAATGAATGGAGTCAGCTGATCTCATTAATTTCAGGAGGCCATTCCACAGTCTGGGCACTATATAGAACTGAAGGCCCTGCCATCACCAACAGAGTGCAGGTTAGTGTGGGGCACAGAATGAGAGGACCTTAGTGGGCAGGTCAAGAACAGAATTTGATATTCAGTCCTATAAGACACAGGGAGCAGTGAAGGTGCTCCCCCCCTTTTCTGTCCAGGTACTCGGGGTTTGTATTTTTATCACAATTTATGCTATTTGTTCAAGATTTTTATGTTGTATTTTAGTCTGAATTATTGTCTTTTATTGTATTTGAATGTTTTGTATATCCTGTATTTATCTTTATTTAGTGAGATACTGTATTATTTGTAGCCAATGTTATAACGGTCCTGTTGTTCTTTCTGAATTTGGGGCATAGAAAGGGTGCTATATAAATAAACTGTGTTCTTATTAGTATTTTTTTTTCTTTTTATGGCCCATCATTTACATAAATAAGTGACAAAAACTAGAGAAGTTCTATATAATGCAATTAATATATAGCATAATTCAGTGTAGAATATGTATTGCCGTTTTCTTCACATACATGTTTAAAAATATTAGATTGGCTTAAATGTTTATTCTAAATTGATTTAGTACAATATTGCACACATGCCTAGTACATTTTAAAAAAACGTAATCACTTTTATTATAAACATTTGACTAAACTCTAACTTAGTGCAAACATTAAAATTATATTGTATATTTCGTTTCATGAATGTAAACGAAAAACTATTTTCAATTAACACAGATCTTAATGATTTTAGTTTTGCCGACATGTTAAATGGTTCCCACAGACCCGAAAACAAATTAAATGTTAATATTAATATTTCACAGAAACGATCCGTATTGTTTAGTTTGATGTATGACACGACGTGGCAGAAACCCTCTGAACTTCACAATGATGTGTATTATTTGGTCTGATGTACTTTTTTTTCCTTCTCGTTTTTATTGCTTAATTTCTGAACGGGTCCTTTACTTTCTGGGCTTTGCCGAGACCTGCCGAAACCTTTTAAAAGTAAGTTTACGAAGTCAGTCCTGAAACGACAGAGACGTCACTTCCGGGTCTGTAACTGCAGGTCTACAACTGCGTGACGTATGGTGCTGTGGCTCTGCAAGTGGATGCTTCTCAAAGTTGCAGGATGTGGTAAAGCATAACCTCCGTCAAAACACCATGCACGCGCGCCGAGTTCAAATTATCGTGGTGATGAGATATATTCAAAAAAGTGAACCAGCTGAAATCGGGGACGGAATCTTAAACCAGGGACAAGACAGGGACATGTTTCTGAGTGGGGACAGTTGTCTGAAAAATGGGACTGTCCCCAGAAAACGGGGATGGTTGGTCACCTTATATTATTTTTATATATATATATATATACAGTATACATATACTGTATATATATATATCTATATCTATATATATACACGGTTTGCATATACGCATATATATCTATAATAATAAAAGGCAAAGTCCTCACTGACTGACTGACTGACTGACTCACTGACTCATCACTAATTCTCCAACTTCCCGTGTAGGTAGAAGGCTGAAATTTGGCAGGCTTATTCCTTACAGCTTACTTACAAACGTTAAGCAGGTTTCATTTCGAAATTCTACACATAACGGTCATAACGGTCGATACGGGTCGACAATGTCCGCCATGTTGAACTTTCTTATTTATGGCCCCATCTTCATGAAATTTTCAACAGTCTTTGTTATTTATGGGCCCATCTTCATGAAATTTGGTACACGGGTTCCCAACGCTAACTGAATCCTACTTAAGAAAATATATACGTCCATAGCCTGCACCTCGGTCACCGTGGGAGGTGGCGTTGGGTCCCCCATCCCAACGCCTCCCACGTTGTTGGCTGCCTGCCTATATAAGACCGTCCGTCGCTCCAGTCTCTACATTCCCTTCCTTGCTTCGCCACGGGATTCACGTCTCCCTACTGATAACTACAGCCTTTTTGTTTAATCCATGGCTTCTCCACTGTTTTATTGTTTGTTTATTACAATTATAGTTATTGTATAGGTATTTTACACTTACTTTACATTGCTCAGGTACCCATTTCCTTTATCATTCCAACCCACATTACCATGTCTATCGAGATTATCACTATCGATCAAAGAACTGTCACTTGCCGAGTGCTTTCCATGCCCGGAGATACCACCTACCTTTTCCATTCTTTTTGTTTCATATTGCACGGCCATATCAGGCTCACTCTTGATATCCGGAGGAACATTCTGTCTTATGTATTGAATGACTGGGACAGGTTCAAGGTGTGGACTGATGACGGTACAGGAGATAATTATACTACACAGGAGCACTATAAGAGAGCACCTATGGTTCTGCATCTGAGTTGATGGCTGCCGCTGAATTGTTCGGTTGTCGCTTTCAAGTGTACTGAAATGGCCAAATATTTTACACCTTTCGACAACCGCCAATGCCTCTTAAACATCTTAGATTCACAGGTGACGATTTCAGTAGTGGACACTTTGATGTTTATGAATGTTTAAACTCTCAAAAGCTGGATGTGATTTTATCGATGAAACCGGTTGTGTGCTTACAACGCTTGACAGATGTCAAATGTCACTTCAACACAACAAATCCTGCAAATACTGTCGTAATTGAAACAAACCATGAAACTCAAACCGATTATGACAGCAGCAATCCAAGCTGTGAGATTTGAGACAAGATTACTTTTCTCATGGCCAACAGTACGTTGCATGCTCAAGAGTAAGCTCAGCGCACAGCTTGGTCATATTACAACCGGAGGGCCGAACTGACAATGTGGTATACAAAGAGATCCTTAACAAATAATTATTGGTATATTTTCCCTCAGTTTAAAAAGGTTTAATTTTCTTCTTATTAAAAATTTTAAGGCAGTACTTGCATGAGAGATCAGGTATTTTGCTAGTATATATATACTAGCAAAATACCTGCACTTTGTAGTGGAGAAGTAGTGTGTTAAAGAAGTTATGAAAAAGAAAAGGAAACATTTTAAAAATAACGTAACATAATTGTCAATGTAATAGTTTTGTCACTGTTATGAGTGTTGCTGTCATCAAGGATTTAATTATCATTATTTCTTTCAATCAGGTTCGTATTTGGAGGATGTGTTGTGTTCAAGTTATATTCCGTGTTTGTCAACTGTTGTAAAGATAACAGGTTTCATTCATCGAAGTGTTCACTACCCAAATCGGTACTTGTGAATCTAAGATGTTTAACAGGCATTCCCGGTATTAAGTTGTAGATTTGCCTCGCGAATATTTACTTGTAGCGTGTCTATGAACTTAATTTAACCTTTCCCAGTCCTGCAAAGTCAGTTCATGTGAGCCACTCGGTGTACATGCATCGAAGCTTCTCAGCTGTGCTTGTGCTATCTCGTGCGATCTCGCGATGTCCACGGCTTTATTTAATGTTAGCTCAGACCTGGCATACCAGCAATTTAAACTCTGTTACAGCAATTTTAACTCTGTTACAAAGTGATCAAAAGTCTCGTTTAAACCTTGCGTCTTCTCATTAAACTTGTATCTCGCGAATATCATATTCATCGTGGGCATGACAAATGCCAGCGGCAGCCTGTCTATGAACTTAATTTAAACTTTAGGTTTACACCGTGCTTTGTTTCCGAAGTAGCTGCACTCATGAATATGACTTGTATGCGTCACTCGCTTCATATTCTTTTGCTGCCTTCTCAATTGTGTAATGCGTTTTTTGAACAGGTTTCATTCATCGAAGTGATCACTGCCCAAATCGGTACTTGTGAATCTAAGATATTTAACAGGCATTCCCGGTATTAAGTTTTGGATTTTACTGCGAATATTTAGTGGCAGCGTGTTTATGAACGTAATTTAAACTTAAGCTTTACACCTTGCTTTCCTATTGATATGTGTACAAAGGCTTGTTCAGCGTCAGAGGGTTTCCGCAGTAGCTGCACTTATGAATATGCTAAGCACAGTCCTTCACCCGTGAATATTTACCTTATATGGGCAGGCAATCAATTACGTGGGAGGCGTGATGATGTGGGACGCAACTCCGCCTCACAGCTGGACGAGCGCGGGCTATGGCTATGGCCGTATATATGGACGAAAGTAGGTTCCAGTTATGACCGTTACACGTAGAATTTCGAAATGAAACCTGCTTAACTGTTGTAAGTAAGCTGTAAGGAATGAGCCTGCCAAATTTCAGCCTTCCACCTACACGGGAAGTTGGAGAATTAGTGATGAGTCAGTCAGTCAGTCAGTCAGTGAAGGCTTTGCCTTTTATTATTATAGATATATATATAGGGCCGGCATCAACATTTGCTTAGGGCGCAGATCATAATGAAGAAGGGGAACCCAGCCAAACTAGGTTAGCTAACATACAGTCCGTTGGCGCACTAATAAGTCAATAGCTTAGGGTGCAAAATTATATATACAGTGCATCCGGAAAGTATTCACAGCGCATCACTTTTTCCACATTTTGTTATGTTACAGCCTTATTCCAAAAATGGATTAAATTCATCCCCTCCTTGAGCCGTCACCTTATCGTGGTGGAGGGGTTTGCGTGTCCCAATGATCCTGGGAGCTATGTTGTCCGGGGCTTTATGCCTGGTAGAACCACCAAGACAAACTGGTCCTAGGTGAGGGATGAGACAAAGAGCGGTTCAACAAACCTCCAATGAAGAATAAAAACTGTGGACGACGTTTTCCCTTGCCCGGACGCGGGTCACTGGGGCCCCCCTCTGGAGCCAGGCCTGGGGGTGGGGCTCAATGGCGGCGCCTGGTGGCGGGCCTGCACCCATGGGGCTCGGCGGGCACAGCCGAAGAGGTAACGTGGGTCCTCCTCCCATGGGCTCACCACCTATGGGAGGGGCCAAGGAGGTTGGGTGCAGTGTGAGTTGGGTGGTGGCGAGGCGGGACCTTGGCGGTCTGAGCCTCGGCTACAGAAACTGGCTCTTGGGACGTGGAATGTCACCTCTCTGAAGGGGAAGGACCCTGAGCTAGTGCGCGAGGTGAGAGGTTCGCTAGATATAGTCGGACTCACCTCGACGCACAGCTTGGACTCTGGAACCAATCTCCTTGAGAGGGCTGGACTCTCTACCACTCTGGAGTTGCCCCGTGTGAGGCGCCGAGCAGGTGTGGGCATACTTATTGCCCCACTTGGAGCCTGTGCATTGGGGTTTACCCGGTGGGCGAGAGGGTGGCCTCCCTCCGCCTCGGGTGGGGAAGGGTCCTGACTGTTGTTTGTGCATATGCGCGAACAGCAGTTTGGAGTATCCACCCTTTTGGAGTCTCTGGAGGGTTGCTAGAGGGCATACCTTCTGGGGATTCCCTCGTTTTGCTGGGAGACTTCAATGCCCACGTGGGCAATGACAGTGAGACCTGGAAGGGCGTGATTGGGAGGAATGGCCCCGATCTGAACCCGGCGGTGTTTTGTTATTGGACTTCTGTGCTCGCCACGGATTGTCCATAACGAACACCATGTTCAAGCATAAGGGTGTTCATATGTGCACTTGGCACCAGGACACCCTAGGCCTCAGGTCGATGATCGACTTTGTGGTGTGTCGTGGACTTGCGGCCATATGTCTTGGACACTTTCGGGTGAAGAGAGGGGCGGAGCTGTCAACTGATCACCACCTGGTGGTGAGTTGGCCGATGGTGGGGAAGATGCGGTCAGACCTGGTAGGCCCAAGCGTGTTGTGAGGGTCTGCTGGGAGCGGCTGGCAGAGTCCCCTGTCAGAAGTAGCTTCAACTCCCACCTCGGCAGAACTTCAACCACGCCCCGAGGGAGGTGGGGACATTGAGTCGAATGGGCCATGTTCCGTGCCTCTATTGTTGAGGGGCTGACGGAGCTGTGGCCGCAAGGTGGTGGTGCCTGTCGGGCGGCAATCCCGAACCCGTTGGTGGACACGGCGGTGAGGATGCCGTCAAGCTGAAGAAGGAGTCCTATAGGACTTTTTGTCCTGTGGGTCTCTGGAGGCAGCTGATAGGTACCGGCAGGCCAAGCGGAACGGCTTCGGTTGTTGCTGAGGCAAAACTTCGGGCATGGGAGGAGTTTGGAGGCCATGGAGAGCGACTTTGGACGGCCGAGGAGATTCTGGTCCACCGTCCGGCGTCTCAGGAGGGAAGCAGTGCAGTGTCAACACCGTATATGGTGGGGATGGTGCGCTGCTGACCTCGACTTCGGGCGTTGTGGGTGGTGGGGGAGTACTTCAAGACCTCCTCAATCCCACTAACATGCCTTCCAATGAGGAAGCAGAGCCTGGGGACTCTGAGGTGGGCTCTCCCATCTCTGGGACTGAAGTCACCGAGGTGGTCAAAAACTCCTTGGTGGCAGGGCCCGGGGTGGATGAGATCGCCGGAGTTCCTTAAGGCTCTGGATGTTGTAGGACTGTCTTGGTTGACACGTCTCTGCAACATCGCATGGACATCGGGACAGTGCCTCTGGATTGGCAGACCGGGGTGGTGGTCCCCTCTTTAAAAGGGGACGGAGGGTGTGTTCCAACTATAGAGGGATCACACTCCTCAGCCTCCCTGGAAAAGTCTATTGGGGTTCTGGAGAGGAGGGTCCGTCGGATAGTGAACCTCGGATTCAGGAGGAACAGTGTGGTTTTAGTCCTGGTCGCGGAACAGTGGACCAGCTCTTCACCCTTAGCAGAGTCCTGGAGGGTGCATGGGAGTTTGCCCACCGGTCTACATGTGTTTTGTGGACTTGGAAAGGCATTCGACCGTGTCCCTCGGGAATCCTGTGGGGGTGCTCGGGAGTATGGGGTACGGACCCCTGATAAGAGCTGTTAGGTCTCTGTACAACGGTGTCAGAGCTTGGTCCGCATTGCGGCAGTAAGTCGAGCCCGTTTCCAGTGAGAGTTGGACTCCGCCAGGGCTGCCCTTTGTCACCGATTCTGTTCATAACTTTTATGGACAGAATTTCTAGGCGCAGCCAGGGTGTTGAAGGGGTCGGTTTGGTGGACTCAGGATTGGGTCACTGCTTTTGCAGATGATGTTGTCCTGTTTGCTTCACCAGGCCGTGATCTTCAGCTCTCTCTGGATCGGTTCGCAGCTGAGTGTGAAGCGGCTGGGATGAGAATCAGCACCTCCAACGAGACATGGTCCTCAGCCGAAAAGGGTGGAGTGCCCTCTCAGGGTTGGGGAGATCCTGCCCCAAGTGGAGGAGTTCAAGTATCTCGGGGTCTTGTTCACGAGTGAGGGAAGAATGGAGCGTGAGATGACAGGCGGATCGGTGCGGCATCCGCAGTGATGCGGCTCTGCATCGGTCTGTCGTGGTGAAAAAGAGCTGAGCCGTAAGGCAAAGCTCTCAATTTACCAGTCGATCTACGTCCTACCCTCACCTATGGTCATGAGCTATGGGTAGTGACGAAAAGAGCGAGATCGAATACAAGCGGCTGAAATGAGTTTCCTCCGCAGGGTGTCTGGGCTTTCCCTTAAAGATAGGGTGAGAAGCTCAGTCATCCGGGAGGGGCTCAGAGTAGAGCCGCTGCTCCTCCGCATCAAGAGGAGTCAGATGAGGTGGCTCGGGCACCTGATCAGGATGCCTCCTGGATGCCTCCCTGGTGAGGTGTTCCGGGCACGTCCAACCGGGAGGAGGCCCCGGGGAAGACCCAGGACATGCTGGAGGGACTATGTCTCCCGGCTGGCCTGGGAATGCCTTGGGATTCTCCCGGAAGAGCTGGAAGAAGTGGCGGGGAGAGGGAAGTCTGGGCTTCTCTGCTTAAGCTGCTACCCCTGCGACCCGACCTCGGATAAGCGGAAGAGGATGGATGGATGGATTAAATTCATTTTTTTCCTCAGAATTCTACACACCAAGCCCCATAATGACAACGTGAAAAAAGTTTACTTGAGGTTTTTGCAAATTTATTAAAAATAAAAAATCTGAGAAATCACATGTACATACAGTAAGTATTCACAGCCTTTGCTCAATACTTTGTCGATGCACCTTTAGCAGCAATTACAGCCTGAAGTCTTTTTGAATATGATGCCACAAGCTTGGCACACTTATCCTTGGCCAGTTTCACCCATTCCTCTTTGCAGCACCTCTCAAGCTCCATCAGGATGGATGGGAAGCGTCGGTGCACAGCCATTTTAAGATCTCTGCAGAGATGTTCAATTGGATTCAAGTTGTCCTGAAGCCACTCCTTTGATATCTTGGCTGTGTGCTTAGGGTCGTTGTCCTGCTGAAAGATGAACCGTCACCCCAGTCTGAGGTGAAGAGCACTCTGGAGCAGGTTTTTATCCAGGATGTCTCTGTACATTGCTGCAGTCATCTTTCCCTTTATCCTGACTAGTCTCCCAGTTCCTGCCACTGAAAAATATTCCCACAGGATGATTCTGCCACGACCATGCTTCACTGTAGGGATGGTATTGGCCTGGTGATGAGCAGTGCCTGGTTTCCTCCAAACGTGACGCCTGGCATTCACACCAAAGAGTTCAATCTTTGTCTCATCAGACCAGAGAATTTTGTTTCTCATGGTCCGAGTCCTTCTGGTGCCCTTTGGCAAACTCCAGGCGGGCTGCCATGTGCCCTTTACTAAGGAGTGGCTTCCGTCTGGTCACTCTACCATACAGGCCTGATTGGTGGATTGTTGCAGAGATGGTTGTCCTTCTGGAAGATTCTCCTCTGTCCACAGAGGACCTCTGGAGCTCTGGCAGAGTGACCGTCGGGTTCTTGGTCACCTCCCTGACTAAGCCCCTTCTCCCCCGATTGCTCAGTTTAGATGGCCGGCCAGCTCTGGAAGAGTCCTGGTGGTTTCAAACTTCTTCCACTTACGGATGATGGGAGGCCACTGTGCTCATTGGGATCTTCAAAGAAGAAGAAATTTTTCTGTAACCTTCCCCAGATTTGTGCCTCAAGACAATCCTGTCTCGGAGGTCTACAGACAATTCCTTTGACTTCATGCTTGGTTTGTGCTCTGACATGAACTGTTAACTGTGGGACCTTATATAGACAGGTGTGTGCCTTTCCAAATCATGTGCAATCAACTGAATTTACCACAGGTGGACTCCAATTAAGCTGCAGAAACATCTCAAGGATGATCAGAGGAAACAGGATGCACCTGAGCTCAATTTTGAGCTTCATGGCAAAGGCTGTGAATACTTATGTACATGTGATTTCTCAGTTGTTTTATTTTTAATAAATTTGCAAAAACCTCAAGTAAACTTTTTTTTACGTTGTCATTATGGGGCTTTGTGTGTAGAATTCTGAGGAAAAAAATGAATTTAATCCATTTTGGAATAAGGCTGTAACATAACTCACTCACTGACTCATCACTAATTCTCCAACTTCCCATGTAGGTAGAAAGCTGAAATTTGGCAGGCTTATTCCTTACAGCTTACTTACAAAAGTTAAGCAGGTTTCATTTCGAAATTCTACACGTAACGGTCATAACGATTCGATACGGTCGTCAACGTCCGCCATGTTGAACTTTCTTATTTATGGCCCCATCTTCACGAAATTTGGTAGGCGGCTTCCCTGCGCTAACCGAAACCGATGTACTTACTTATTTCGATGGTATGACGCCACTGTTGGCCGCCATATTGAACTTTCCAACGTCACCAATTTTCAAACTTCCCGTGTAGGTAGAAGGCTGACCCCATCTTCACGAAATTTGGTAGGCGGCTTCCCTGCGCTAACCCAAACTGATGTACGTACTTATTTCGGTGGTATGATGCCACTGTCGGCCGCCATATTGAATTTTCCAAACATCACTAATTCTCCAACTTCCCGTGTAGGTAAAAGGCTGAAATTTGGCAGGCCCATTCCTTACAGCTTACTTACAAAAGTTAAGCAGGTTTCATTTCGAAATTCTACGCATAACGGTTATAACGGTCAACAATATCCGCCATATTGAACTTTCTTATTCATGGCCCCATCTTCACGAAATTTGGTAGGCGGCTTCCTGCGCTAACTGAAACCAATGTACATACTTATTTCGGTGGTATGACGCCACTGTCAGCCGCCATATTGAACTTTTCAACAGTCTTTGTTACTTATGGGCCCATCTTCAAGAAATTTGGTACACGGGTTCCCAACGCTAACTGAATCCTACTTACGTACATATATACGTCCATAGCCTGCAGTTTGGCCACCGTGTGAGGTGGCATTGGGTCCCCCATCCCGACGCCTCCCACGTTGTTGGCTGCCTACCTATATAAGACCGTCCGTCACTCCGGTCTCTACATTGCCTTCCTTGCTTCGCCACGGGAATCACGTCTCCCTACTGATAACTACAGCCTTTTTGTTTAATCCACGGCTTCTCCGCTGTTTTATTGTTTGTTTATTACAATTATAGTTATTGTATAGGTATTTTAGACTTACTTTACATTTCTCAGGTACCCATTTCCTTTATCATTCCAACCCCCATTACCATGTCTATCGAGTTGATCACTATCGATCAAAGAACTGTCATTTACCAATTGGTTTCCATGCCCGGAGATGGCACCTACCTTTTCCATTCTCTTTGTTACATATTGCACAGCCATATCGGGCTCACTCTTGATATCCAGAGGAACATTGTGTCTTATGTATCGAATGACTGGGACAGGTTCAAGGTGTGGACTGATGACGGTACAGGAGATAATTATACTACACAGGAGCACTAGAAGAGTGAAATGCTTAAGCCCTTCACCTACGGTTCTGCATGTGAGTTGATGGCTGCCGCTAAATTGTTCGGTTGTCACTTTCAAGTGTACCGAAATGGCCAAATATTTTACACCTTTCGACATCCGCCAATGCCTCTTAAACATCATAGATTCACAGGTGACGATTTCAGTAGTGGACACTTTGATGTTTATGAATGTTTAAACTCTCAAGAGCTGGATGTGGTTTTATCGATGAAACCGGTTGTTTGCTTACAACGCTTGACAGATGCCGAATGTCACTTCAACACAACAAATCCTGCAAATACCGTCGTAATTGAAACAAACCATGAAACTGAAACCGATTAAAGAGTAAGCTCAGTGCACAGCTTGGTTATGTTACAACTGGAGGGCCGAACTGACAACATGGTATACAAAGAGATCCTTAACAAATAATTATTGACATATTTTCCCTCAGTTTAAAAAGGTTTAATTTATATATATAGTCGTAGTAGGGGGCGCTATCGCTCCCTTGAACTCTCAGGTACCACACCAAAACACTAGGTAAAAGTGCAATAATTCTTTTATTATAATAATTATGTGCACTAAGCACTCTCCACTCCACACTATACTCGCAAATAAACACAATAACTATAATAATAAATCAACAATCCTCCACTCCCAGACGCATTGCCCTCCTACCACCCAGCTCAGCTCGCCGTCTGGGAGCTCCCTCAGTCCTTTTATATTCCCCGACCTGGAAGTGTTCCCAATCCAACAGTCCACAAGTCCTTATTCCTTCTGGGTCAGGGTAAACAATACTTTTCCTCATTCCGGTAGCCCGTCACTCTTCCTGTGACGAACTTCCGGGTCATAATGCGCAAAAGAGTCCACTGGCCTCCCGACAGCGACTCCCAGTGGCCTCCAAGGTATCCAGCAGGGCTATGCATAAAAACTACATGGTTCACGAGGCCCATGCTCTCGGAAGAGCTCCTCCTGGCGGCCTGGGGGTGAGGGCCGGAATATGAAGCCGGCCATCCACTACAATTCCCCCTTAGTGACGACCACTTGGGCGGAGCATCCAGCCCCGCGAGGGACGTCCTCCTCCTGGAGGACGCGTCAGTCGGGCTTCTGCCGTGTGGTACAGGTCCCCCAGAGAACCTAGGGGGAATGGCGTAACGATTATTCCTCCATTCTATTATCCCACGTGGGCAAGCTCGCCAAATGTGTCCTGACTGATGACAGTTGTAACACCGCCGTCGTCCTCCCAGTTGTCTTTCTCCCTGAGATTGAAAACATCTCAGGAATTCTGTTAACTCCTCCCTCTCGTCCACCAAGGGAGGTTTTATGGCCGTCTCGTAGCTCTCCACCCGTTTTTCCATCTTGTCAGGAGACCCGCGCTTTACTTTGTGGATCTCCTGCTTACTCTGGGGCTTGGACACAGCTGGGGACTCTCTATTAGAAAGAGAGAGCCCCTTTGCTGTCTGTACTCCCATTGATTTATGTTTTTTAGAAAGCGGTGTCATCAGCGCCGCATCGCTCCAGGTAACAGCGCTGTTTAGCTCTTCCGGTACGATCGGCGCTTACCCCGCACCTTCAGTCATCGTGCCACACTCCCTTCTCGGGTTTACAGTGCATTGGCACCCGCTACTTATTAACCACGGGCTCAATTTGCACTGTGTCCCTTTACACTGTACGGTACTGGTCTCACTCACCTGTACCGTCACATCCAGCATGACGGGAGCCTCCCGACCAAAACGCCGTAGATAATCCCATATTGCTTCCAGCGGTGCTTTGACCGTCGCTCCCAAGTCTTCCATCTGTTTCTTGATGTCTTTTAATCTGTATAATAAATCATATACGGGCTCGAGCAGTTTCTCGAGATCCCGCAGTTCTAAACTGTTATTTAGTTCGGCCAGAGGTAGGCTATTCTCTTCACTTGCCTTACCTTCTGGCTGGGAGCCAATAAGAAAATCCCCTCCTGGCACGTGTTCTACTGGGTCGCACAAAGGATCCTGGGACTTGGAGTCTGTATAGAATCGGGTGGCCGCTACCGGCCGACTATGATCTGCCTTTTTTAATTTGTTGGCGGACCATTTAGTCTCGTCCCGCTCCTCTTTACTTTTATTTAAATTCGGCGCTGCTTCGCTCGCCTCCCCCTTCCCCTTCAGGGAGCTTGGATCCGTCGGGGAATAAATGACCTCACCGATGGACTGAGGTTGACCTTCTCCTTCCCGACTTCCCTCGAGTGAGATCACGTGGTCAGTTTCAACGAACCGGCAGGTCTCTTCTTTGTCAGGTGACACCGGCTCACGCTTTCGGCTTACCCAACCTGTCCCAGGATAGTCCACATGACTGTTCTTGGCGAATGGGCTTCTCCCCTGCAGATCCATAGAGTGGCTATACCTGTCGTTACAGCGGCCATCTTGCCCGGGTAAAAGGTATACCTCCGTTTCACCGTCGGGATTCCAGAGACATTCCTCTGCAAAATAAGAAAGAACAGTTCCTGGCGCCTCAGGCGTTTTCTCGCCACCTACTTCCGGACTAAGTTGACGTGTCCCACGTTCACTCCGGTAGTCCGGCGGGTCCGATATCTGACAGCCTTCTTGCTGCTGCCGTATCGCTCAGGCTTTTCCAGCTTCTATTAGCGCCCTGTCTTCCTCACTGCCCGTCAGGTATGTCCACATCATTTCAGCCTCAGTTAGGGTCTGTTTCTTCGGGATATTCCCACTCTTCTTGCCTGTTTTCTTCCCCATTGCCTACTGATCCAGCAAGGCTCACTATTACAGCGCTCTCTGTAGTGAATGGCGTGTTCTACCGCCAAGTGCTCTTCGACGGGACCTTCTTAGGGTCGTCTGCGCACAGAAATTTTTTTTTAACTGCAGGTCCCCTGCCAACAGACGGCCAGAGTATCCTGCCGGCTATGCCAGTGTCACAGTAGGAGGCGCTATCGCTCCCTTGAACCCTCAGGTACCACTCCCAAACACTAGGTAATAGTACAATAATTCTTTTATTATAATAACTAGCAGAATACCCGCGCTTCGCAGCGGAGAAGTAGTGTGTTAAAGAAGTTATGAAAAAGAAAAGCAAACATTTTAAAAATAACGTAAGATGATTGTTAATGTAATTGTTTTGTCATTGATATGAGTGTTGTTGTCATATCTATCTATTTATATATATATATATATATATATATATATATATATATATATATATATATAGCAAAATAGCTGCATTGGCAGCGAGAAGTAAAAAGAAAAGGAAACATTTTAATAATAACGTAACATGATTGACAATGTAATTGTTTTGTAATTGTCATGAGTGTTGCTGGCATATATATATATATATATATATATATATATATATACACACACACAGACACATATATAAACATATATATACATATAAACATATATATATATACACATCTATACACATATATATATACAGTATATATATATATATACATATACACACATACATATATATACATATACATATATACACATACTGTATATATACACACACACATATATACATACTGTATATACAACATATACATATCTACATATATACTGTATATACACATATATATACAAATCTACATATATATATCTACATATATATATTAGGGTGGGACTCGATTAAAAAATTAATCCAATTAATTAGAGGCTGTGTAAGAATTAATCTTGATTAATCGTATGTAATCGACACGTAAATTTGCCCCAAATCGCAAATGTTTTTTTATTATTTAAAACGGTTTTAGTGGGCGACAGAATCAAATAATAGACATGGACATGAATATTGTAAACTGAAGCTGTTTTAATTTCTGAAAAAAAACTTTTAAACTGCATTTGAATTCAAAACAGAAACAAAAATATCATCCCTGGTTAAAATTGGGCAGACTTAAAAATAAAGTGGTAGTTTAAGTACTTTAAGTACATTTTCAGAATAGTATTGTCTTTAAATAATAATAACCAAAATTTCACCATAAAGTGCAGTTTTTCTTCTTAAAAAAATAAGTCAGAAACATAAAAGGTAATTTGACCAGCTTACTCTTTAAACTCTGAGTAACATTAGCCAAAATTATTTTGTACATTAGGCTAAAACAGTGTGATCATTGAACATTTTGTAATTAGATGTATTTAGAATTACTAACGGTCACGGAAGTCCAATGATCCCCAGTAAGAGCCACAAAGTCCGCTTTCTGTAATGCATCTAATTTTGCTTGCTTTTCAGTGTGCACAAAACCATGCTTTTATCAAGGCTTTCGGGTAGTCGAAATGATCAGTCGAGGAACGCGCTTTATTCCGACTCTAACATTTTTGTAGCTGTGATGTGTGCATCAGTGTAATGGATGTACCAGGAAATCATGCATTGACAAAAGTTCCCGTTTGCTTGGAATTGAAAGTGTGATTAAATGCGTTATTTTTTAACGCGTTATGGAGTACATGCATCGAAGCTTCTCAACTGTGCTTGTGCTAAGAAAGGGAAAATTTTAAAAATAACGTAACATGATTCTGCGTTAACCTAATATTTTTTCATACGTCCCAAACCAAGGAGATGGGAAGGTAAAATGAATCGGGTAGCACGCGTACATAGTCAGTACATCCCCTCTCGGGAATCGAACCTCGGCGTTAGAAGCGAAGACTCTACAATTGCGCCACCACTTGTCTATGCTAAAGTATGTATTGTAGATCGGCCTATAGATATGCATTTATATATATATACCCGTGTATCGCAGTGGAGAAGTAGAAGTTATGAAAAAGAAAAGGGAACATTTTAAAAATAACGTAACATGATTGTCAATATACAGTAATTGTTTTGTGAGTGTTATTGAATGTTGCTGTCATCAAGGATTTGATTATCATTATTTCTTTCAATCAGGCTCGTATTTGTACGATGTGTTCAAGTTACATTCCGTGTTTGTCAATCGTTGTAAAGATAAGAGGTTTCATTCATCGATTAGTTCCTTACTGCATCAATAAACAGCTCGTCTTCCTTTTTATCTGTGATGTGACAAACTGCATGCACGGGTTTTTTTACACTGTCTTCCTTTAGCGGGACATTCACTTTTTCCACCGTGTGCTTTGTTTCCACAGTAGCTGCATTTATGAATATGCTTATCAGACGCTTCATATTTTTGCTGCCTTTTCAATTGTGTAATTCGGTTTTGTTCAGCTCTTTGGAACTGTTGCTTTTTATCTGTGCACTGCGTCAGTTCACGTGAGCCACTCGGTGTACTTGCATCGAAGGTTCCCAGCTGTGCTGGTGCCATCTCGTGCTATGTCCATAGCTTTATTTAATGTTACCTTAGTCCTGGCACTTAAAACTTTCTCTGGCAGTTTCGCTGAGTTTGTGTCAAACACCACCCTGACCATCTCATCTTCCTCTCCATAAGCACAGTCCTTCACCCGTGAATATTTACCCGTGGCAGTTTGCTATTGGATTGCCGCTGACGGATGGCCTTATATGGGCAGGCACTAAATTACAAACGCCAGCGGCAGCCTGTCTATGAACTTAATTTAAAGTGTAGGTTTACATCGTGCTTTGTTTCCGAAGTAGCAGAACTCGCTTCTTATTGTTTAGCTGCCTTCTCAATTATATAATGCATGTTTTCTTGAGCGCTTTTTTGAGGTCTTCCTGGTTTTCTATGTACTGCGTGATTACGTGGGAGGCGTGATGATGTCACACGAAACTCCGCCCCCACGGCGTTGAAGCTCATCTCCATTACAGTAAATGGAGAAAACTGCTTCCAGTTATGACCATTACGCGTAGAATTTCGATATAAAACCTGTCCAACTTTTGTAAGGAAGCTGTAAGGAATCAACCTGCCAAATTTCAGCCTTCCACCCACACGGGAAGTTGGAGAATTAGTGATGAGTCAGTGAGTGAGTGAGTGAGTGAGTGAGTGAGTGAGTGAGTCAGTGAGTGAGTGAGTGAGTGAGTGAGTGAGTGAGTGAGGGCTTTGCCTTTTATTAGTATAGATTATGCACACTAAGCACTCTCCACTCCACACTTTACTTGCAAATAAACACAATAACTATAATAATAAATCAACAATCCTCCACTCCCAGATGCGTTGCCCTCCTACCACCCAGCTCAGTTCGCCATCTGGGAGCTGCCTCAGTCCTTTTATATTCCCCGACCCGGAAGTGTTCCCAATCCAACAGTCCACAAGTCCATATTCCTTCCGGGTCAGGGTAAACAATGCTTTTCCTCATCCCGGAAGCCCGTCGCTCTTCCTGTGACGAACTTCCGGGTCATAATGTGCAAAAGAGTCCACTGGCCTCCCGACAGCGACTCCCATTGGCCCCCAAGGTATCCAGCAGGGCTGTGCATAAAAACTACATGGTCCATGAGGCCCTGCTGGAATTCGGGGCCCGTCCATGCTCTCGGGAGAACTCCTCCTGGCGGCCTGGGGATGAGGGCCAGAAAATGAAGCCAGCCATCCACTACAATATATATAAATATATATATATATATACTGTATATATATACTGTGGTCTGAACATACACTAGAATATCTATAAAGGAAGAAAGTTAAAAAGAAAGAAAAGTTAATACTTGGCAGTCACAGTCACAGTGAGGCAATATGTAGACCTACTGCTGTTGGTATAAAGGAGCTCCAGTAGTATTTATTGACACACATCTGTGGAATAATTTGTTGGCTGAAAGTAATTAGTTTTTGTTTGTCATGGATATAATGTGCAGCATTGTTCATAATGGCACTCAATTTTGTTTTAATTCTCTTCTTTGCTATGACCTCCAGGGGGTCCAGAGTGCTTCTTATAACTGAATTTGCCCTTTTAATTAGCTTGTGGATTCAGTTGACTTCTCTTGAAGTGATGTTACCAAGTTTCAATAGCTCCAATATATGTGAATACAAGATGTTTATTAAACTATGTTTACCCCTGCAATTCTGGACATTATGGTATACAGACCTCTTGGTTTTATTGCCTAAAAGATATTTATTATGTAGTTTCCATGGTAGATACCATGGTGTAAATGAGAAATGGCTTAAAAATGTGCAGTGCCTGCTTATATAGGGCGTTTTTTTTTTAAATTAAGAGCCCAAATATCCCATCAGAAATATTAATACTTCCAGCTCTTTTCTATATCAGCTTGTTAAAAAAGGTAGACACCAGTCCAAAAGTATAGCAAAATTCTAAAGCTTAAAGGGGGAAAAGGAAATATGTGAAAAACTCTCCAGTAGCTTTGACAACAAATGCATGTATTTTGAAGAAGAGAGGTGAGTGATCAATATTAAATGTAATCGGAAAGCTCGCAGTCCAAATTCCGTCACTCCCAAGACCAAGAATATTTTTGTTGTACCAGTATTCAAATAATAGAGACATATTTTTACATATTTGTTTTTTGGAAAGTTAAATATTTATATTTATTTTCTTGGCAGATGCTTATATCCAAAGTGACTTACAAAAGAGGTAAAGATAATCAAGTAACATTAGGCTAGGGCCTGTTTATTCAGCAAGTGTAGCAGGACAGGTAACAAGTTGATTGCCACAAGTGAAAAGATGTAATAATTAATAAACTTACAATCATAGATTACAATTGATAAAGTAATTAAACTTAATCTAACAACAAATTAACCAACAATATAAAATATCACAGAGCAAAGCTTTTTTTTTCCTTCTGTCAATTAGACCAATATTCATTGAACTGATGGGTTTTCGATCGTTTCTTGAATACATTGAAGGAGTCAGCAGTATGGATGGAGGTGGGTAGCCCATTTTACCAACTAGGAACTACACAGGAAAAGAGTCTGGATTGAGACTTGATACCATGCAGAGGTGGCATCACCAGACACTGTTCATTAGCAGACCTAAGAAAACATTTTTTTCTAAAATGTTACAAAGTTTAATGTTTGCTGTGTACTTAATGAACAGAAATAATATAAAAATATTTTATTATTAGCAAACCGTTCAGAGCGAGACTTTGAGTCAGTATATCGTAGGTATACAACATATTATACTGTACAATGGCAAGGGCACATTTACATAAATTGGTATTCATTTTTAACAGCTATTACCGCAGCTACATAATTTGGAGCTGCTTTGATTTATCCAGAACAGTCAGTGTGCTTGTGGTTGAAGTCAGCCATTTGGTGACCATTGCATATGTATCTTTCAAGACCTTGCCAATAATCTTTATCACCTTCTGTGAAGATTCACATACTTACATCTGATAGTGTGCAGCAAAATGGGCCAGTAAGGGTAAGATGCAAAGAAAGGCCCATAATAAAATGCACACCCACCCCAATATCATCATTGAAGTATCTTTCTATGGTGTATAATATGGTAACTGTGAACTCTTTCTGTCAGGGGCAATTGAGTAAGGACACATATGTGGTATGTTTCTCTTTACTTAAAGGTGTTGGCGTGGGTGTGCAGGAGTTGTCAAACTCAGGCCTTACCAAACTGGTTATGTGACCTTAGAAAGGGAGTAAAGAATGAGGTCGGTAGGGCTGAATAAATAAAGGCTAGTTTCAGACAAGTGTTATCTGCTAAATACCAGCTGGCCACTGTGCTTTGTTTATTCACATGGCTTTTCTGAGCATTTCTTGGGAGATGAACAAAATTAATCTGAGTGTACCTTAGTTTCACAAATGTCAGAGTGACCTGGGGCCTCATGTATAATGGTGTGTGTAGAACTCACACTATAACATGGCATAAGCACAAAAGCAGGAATGTATGTATGCACAGAGAAATCCAGATGCATAAATCTGTGCATTCACCAACGTCCACGTTCTTCCACTACATAAATCCCAATCAGAGTGAAAAGTAACGCACATGCACGCGCCTGCTGTCTGGCCCCAACTTCTCCCAGAATTACACCTCTTTGAATATGCAAATCAATATAAATAGCCCTTAAGCTCAGCCCTCTGTGAAAAGGCAATGGAAAAAGCACGGGGGGAAATAGAAGAATTTCAGTGAATACCAAGTGGAGGCAAAGAAAAACGTACTATTTGTTGGTTTAAACAGTGGTATAATCAACAAAAGGAAGCTGATCAAGTGACAGTGTCGGAGAAACTTGAAAACACAAAGTCGCAAAGTGCTCGAAATAAAAAAGAAGTTGTCAGATATCAAAGTCGCTGTGAAAAGGCAAGTCGTAGCCCACTGTCTGAGTGTCATATGAAAGCCTATTAGGGTACAGAGGAAAAAAAAATAGGCACACAGTGGGGGAAAAAGCATGAAATGTCAACTTTAATCTCTAAATTCGTGATATTACAGCTGTCTGAATAATTACAATACTGAGATGTATACTTGTTATCATTTTCATGATGATAGGAGTTAAAGCATGGTATTAAACATGGGAACACGGTGGCGCAGTGATTGTTCATGTCTCACGCAAGATGCTTGCTGCGCCGTGTGCGACCTTTGGTGAAATACTTTTTTGCAGCAGTACTGCCTCTTTCAAACGTACTAACCTCCAATTCCTGTCCTTACTTTTCTTTCTCCAAATGTCCAATCGCCACACAATCAGCTCTGTAATAGATGTTAAGCCATCTGTAAGCTGAAAACACCAAAAATTTTAAAATATCTTTGTAGTACATTTTTAATTATTCTATCCATCTATCCTTCCAGTGTCGCATCAGGAAGAATACAGCACGAGGCAGGAACAATCCGTGAACAGAGCGCTAACGGCTTGCTAGTGCTGTGGCACCGTGTAGTTAAAGTTAAAGTTTTATCTGTATAATATAATAAACATATTTTGCTGCATTTCATCTTAAAAATGATATTGTCATCATATGTAAATACGCGTTTTGTAAAGTGGTGCAGGCTGTGCAATATTATAACTGTATCGCAAGTTTACAGTGAGGTGATTGTACTTATAAGTACAAACGGTTCTGCAAGGAGCACTTGATGGACTGATTGAGTGCGTTTAGAGTTCTTGGGATGAAACTGTTTCTGAACTGCGAGGTCAGTACAGGAAAGGCACTGAAGCTTTTGTCATATGAGAGCAGTTCAATAGACAGCATGGCTGAGGCAGCATAGGTTTGATACTGTATACCGATAATTCTCTTTACGATCAGCTGCTGTACAGCTGTGATTCACACTCAGATACAGTGATATAAATACTCCGAGTGGTGCAGTGAGAGTAATATGGAAAAAGATGATCCGATGTGGGATCCAAAGTGCACTGAGAGTAACAACGCTAAAGCAGTTATGGTATTTGGAATAGTTTGACCATTCTGTGGACCATTATATTGTTACAGGTTAATTACAATCAGATGCATTAAACTAGTAAACAATATGCAGTTAATTTCATTGTATTTATAAAGCCGTGTCAGGGATGTGGATCTAAAAAAGAAAGGATAATCACACAGGAACAGTAGCACTGCTTTGACACTGGGTGCCGCCAGTCTGCAAAACCGAGCAGAGAACTTGCGTACGACAGGGTATGAGCTACCGTGGAAATGTGCGTGGCTTTACTCCAAGTTTAGGTTTTATATATCATGATTTGAACGTGGAAACAGGCTTACGCAGCATTTTTGTGCGTACGCACCATTTATACATGAGGCCCCTGGACTGTTTATTCATATAATTCATCTTCTCATTCTGTCTGTGCAAATTAAATGATTACTACTTAAACAGCAGGCTGAAAAGTAAAAAGCAGACAAATGACCTCAGATTCTCATCATTCATGAGCATGGCAAAAAGAGGGTAGCACAATGCTGCTGCTAACCTAAATCCTGTGTTCTAGGTTAAAATCCTGCATCTTCTTATTGTCAGTGTATGGGGATCAATTTTTTTGTTCAGATTTTATTTCTTTCCTACTTTCACCCAACATTTCATTTTCACCTAAATTTCAAATTTAGTTTGATGAACTATGGGTCCTTTCTGTTGTAGTTTGTACTGAGAGAATTATTTCAGTTTAGTTTTCATTTTAGCTTAAAAATAGCTATTTGATGAAGAGAAAGACATGCACAGTGTGTCTACTTTCTGCATGGATTGTATAAACATGCAGATATACTGTATATGAAAGAGTCAAGAAGCCTATTTAATTTCTGTCCATCTGTACAAAGATATATCCCCTGAACTTATTTTAAAGTGAGTCTCATATACATTGTAGCCCTATCCTTATGCTCAAGAAGCACATTGCTTACTTGGGCAGCACAAGACATTTTAAACTTTGAATTAAGTGCATCACAGTTCTTTATGAAGGCAAGTAATTTGCACAGTCTGCTAGACATTATATAAATGTCTGTACAAACTTTGCTGTGTGTGTGCCCATATTCAGTTACATGGACTGTCTGTGTAACTGACAACCGGCATGCTTATTAGGCTGCATTAGGCATTTAATGAAGTTGGCAGCAGTGTCCCCTCTAAGTTCCAGTTACATTAATCTGTGAGCACTACTTACTATTATGCAATGTATTGATATGTAATAATGTAAAAAATTGTATGCATTACAGAACACACTTGAAAGTGTATTTATTAAACTTTATTTAGGCTATTGACTGCAGAAAGCATCTACAGAGGGTTTAGGGGGCATGAAGGTGCACGTGTGGGGGCACTGGGGTTGGGTGTTGGTGTGAAAGAGTTTGCAACAGAACCCTGTTTTACATGAAAGTGGCAATAGTAGTATTTGATAATGTTATAAAGACGATTTAAAGATGATTCATTCAAAGCTAAAAACTGCTGAAAATGTTATCTCTGCATTGGCATCACTGGCAAAAATGTAGTACTGCCCCATTACAATGGGTTACCAACAAAAACAATAAATGTTTCTAAAGTGCTCTCCCCCATGATTCTGAAAAACAGCATCTCCATTAGCTATAGTCAAAATTCAGTTTTATTTTGTTCCATCAAGGCTAGGCACCATTGCTTAATTTGTGCTTTTTTTATCGCCCATATTTATCCTACTTCAAAAAACGTTTAATGCTGATTGTTGATTGGTATCGTGAACTTAATGATGGCATGCAAGTGGACAAACATTGTTGGATTTTTAAAAAAAACATTAGGCTAGGCATTGATAAAAGAAATGCAGTGTAATCAGCTTATTTCACTTCAAAATGAAGCTCCTGAATTCTGCTTCATAGACTGTCAAATATAATGTTATAATAGGTAATGATATTCAAAACAACAATTTCCTTTACAATACATTAAATTTCACTTGTGAGTCTGCAATAGTGGAACTGACAAAAAAAGGTATTTGAGTTTTGGGAGTTTATATATTTTTTTTTTGGACGGGGGAGTAGAAAGAAAGGAGGATTGGCTCCATAAGGTTTGGCGTAAACCCCTTTTGGCCCCATACATTTCTCACAAAATAGTCCAGAATAAAATAAACTGTGAAAAAGTGTCTTTTGTAAATGGAACATAGCCAAACACAATCCATAATGAGACAAAAAGACATACTGTAAGAGAAAAGCTGTAACCCCATGAAACATTGAAACTGTTATCCCAAAGTGGCTTAGGAAGAAAACACAGCAGTTGTCAGCAATGATGACATCCCACTTTGCTGATGCGCATTTTTTAAACTTTGTGGGCACTGATTAAATCCACCTTGTTGTACTCCTTCTACCTGATGGGAATTGTAGGTCCTGCGTCAGCACTGCCAGTTTGCCATAAGGTGGGAATGAAAGGACAGACATATGTAAAATACCATTTTATCTGGTTCAATTCTGCAAATTTTGCAGATCCAGAAACGACATTACTCTTTTCACAAAGCAAATTTTTCAGTTTCACTGGACCCACTTGTACATCACTGTCTAAGGCTAACAGTAGTCCAGGCACAGATGAGCCACCCTTGTTGAATGGTCAGACAAGTTGGACCATTTTAAACTCAATGTTCAAAGGATTGTATTATGTGCTTCCCATGCCAGGTTTTAATAATTGATTACCAGGAAGAAGGCTGTTGTGATGTCCCTACTTTGTAAGTTTTTTTTTTTTTTTTGTCACAGACTTTCCTGCTTTTTTGTGCACAAATAAACTTAAATTTGTGCTTGTCTATCTCCAATGGGACATTGGTCAACAGTAGGCTACTGGCAATTGGTTTACTTAAAAACCATGAGATTTCTGTTTCCACCCATTTTTAATTTATTTCAGTTTATTTTAAATTTGAAATTTCAGTTTAGTTTCACTCAGGTTTTAACTATTTTTATTCAATTTATCAACTAAAGTCATTTTAGCTATAGTTTTTGTAAATGATAGGGGAATAGTGTGATTTGTATGATCTTCCTGTGTCTGCATGATGAAACTTCCCACATACCCAAAGATGTGCATGTCAAGTAAATCAACATTTCTAAACTGGTGCCTGTGAGAATGTTTTTGTTGACCCTTACTTCTCTGACAATAGAAAGAAATTACACCACTACTATTTGTCATAAATCATCAAAGGAAAGAGACAAAAACTATTTACATTGGACAGTAGAACCTGTAAAAAAAAGAAAATCTTTGTGCAAAATGACTTCAGTCTGATTATGTTTTGAGTTATGGTCATCACCATGTTGAACTCTTTGTTGGAAGCAATGATGCCTGTTGCCCATGGGTGAGAACCCAAAATGCTCTGATGGCCTGATCTGCCCCTGGGACTGGTTATTATGGCCAAAACTGTGACCTGAGCACTAGAATTAAATTTTAGAACAGTAAAACTTTTTCCAGACATGAAGTATAAATTACTAAGGCTTGTCCCCCTACAGATTCAATAGCAGGTACTCACCTCTCTTCGAACCAAAAGTACAATTAGCTTTTTTCCCTGATGCTTTTGGTCATTTACCGCTCCAGCAGCCTAATGAAACACATACAAACACTGGAATTCATCACTTCTTTTTGTTTGCATCAAATGCTCAGCAATCTGTAATATTATTAAAGAGGTAGGCTCATGTATTAAACACAGGTCACATACAAATCCATACAAAATGACCTTTAATGCACAAATACACCAACACATTTCCAGTTTTCTTCTGCATGCACATTTTGTGTTTAACCATATTGGCAACTTTTCCACTTATTTTTTGCCAGGTGATAAGTTTTATAACCCAGGGTTGAAGGGAAATCCACATGGCTTCTACAGTTCTGTGATGTCACTCTGGTCTCATAAAGCATCCTGTGGCACTGGGAAAAAATAAGGTTATTGGTGAACTTTGTAAAACACTTGGGTGAATTTTGCCAATTAAGATTATTTCGTACCAAGACATTAACAGTCCCATCACTGCAAAAACACTTTGAGCATCTTACATTTAGAATGCCAACTTTAGAGAATGGATAATACAGGGTATGACTGCCCAAAGTAACTGGAAAACACCCTGTTGCTCTATTTTGGAAAAAGATGACCACCACTTAAATCTATTTCTCTCACTGTGCAACATCACAACAGACATATTACTAAAGAATCCCAAGAGTACCTGTTGTTCCACAGGTTTTCAGCCACCAATAAATTCCATCCCACTTCTAAGAATTGAGAAATCTTTATTGGCGTGTTAGATTTTTTTTTAGGCTTTAGATAATTTTCTTTCCAGTTTATGAGACTTAATATTTTGAAATGTTAATTTCCAACCTTTATTTTCATGTCTGTGTTTTAATTTTATTTACTTTTCTATGAAAGATTTCTATGTTTTATTTGTAAGTACTCTAGGCCTACTTCACACCACCATTTTGGAATCTCTGCTAAGCTAAGACAACATACCTGGTTGCTAAGGGCCACCTCTCAGGAGGCAATATAATTTGTGCTATGAAGACTCATAAAATGTATAAGTTCCAGCACAGCACCAGGAGCCCTTGAGATTATGTACTTGACCTGTGAACAAGCACACTTTAGTGATTTAGGTTCTGGTATTCTGGTTTATAATTCACAGATGTCTCTTCCCATCTTAATTCTCTTGTCTTAGCATTTTGGCTCTGGTTGTACAATATTAGTCTACTAAATAACTTATTGCTGTTATTCTTCAACTACAATTACAGTTGAGCCCTCTTGTTTTCATAGTAAATGACACGATCGTAAGAAACACATGCATCTACTGATTACACCGTAGTACTTTGTAGTTAATCTCTCTGTCATTTTGTCAGCAGACTATTTAAAGAAGCCAACTGCAGCTAAAAAGTCTTCACAACTGGCATGCCACTAACTGGTTGCTTCCAGTACCTGAAAGTATTATCAGATGTCATCCACAGTTGATGTCAATGTTTCTCCACCCATCTGAGAGCAACTTGATGACCGTTCCCTTTAACCTTTCCTGAGGTGTCTAAGTTTTTGCCAGAATCCACCTGTGGTCACACTGAAGATATTCATTCACTCCACATAAACCTTCATGTTAGCCACTGCAACAGTTGTGATGACTAACAGCTTGTCTGGCAGGAGGAGGAGGAACAGTTACTAGTTATGTTGAGGCAGTACAAAGACCTCTTACAAAGATCTATGCAGAGAGCAGAGGCAGGAGGCAGTGTCAAAGCAGAGCCATGCCAGTGAAGATAAAAGGTAAGGCTGGTAGATTGTAAGTGTTATATTGAAAACATGTAATGTTTATTCTCAAGAAAAATAACAAGTTCGTACATTCTAATGCAAAAGGTTGTTAACCTGAGTAAAAAGTATCTGTGACTTTTTGGAGCATGTTGTCTGCAGAAACCAGACTAGTTAGGATCTTTAGGACTGTTTTTCCAGTGAAAACAAAGACAAATGTTGTTCAGCAGTGCACTCCTGTGTTTTTGATATAAAGTGGCCAAAGGAAGACTGACAGTATTACCAGATCAGTCAAACTAAGATAAGGCCTTTTGATAATCGTATGATATTACTTGAAGTCTAAAAGAAAGGCACAACATGCATAGTGACAAGCTAAAAACAAAAGTATGCAATTAGACGAGGAGAAGTGAACTGAAGGAAATGTACAAAATGAGATTCAGCATTCAGGAGGTGGGCCTATTGTTACAGGGCAGGTCAGAAATGTCATAGTCAATGAAAATGAGAAAAGAGACAATAAATGATGTGCCAGAGATCATTTCAGGCACTGAATCAATTCCTGAATCAATTTCGGAATTAAAGTAAAAGGCTAAACCATGAAGAGAAATGCAGAATGAGTTAAGAAGAGCAGGAAGGCTCATGGAGAAATGAAATGGTAAGGATCCTGTGGCAGCTCAATGAAAATAACGAGATAAAATGTAAGAAAGCAGGGAGAAGCATTTTCCAAGGAAGGTAGAGGTCACTTTTAGTGAACAGATGTTCCACCAGTGCAATTAAATCTTCTAGGTGGAAGTAATAACATACTAAAAGTTAATTTTCCAAAATATGTATTTTTTATTGTGAAGGGTTTTTGTGACAATATAGGATCTTTAAACATTTTAAAGATGTTTATAAAATATATAAATTAGAGTACATAGAAAATTTATTTCATATGTTTTTGAACAAGTATTCAGTAAACTGTTTTCAATGTGTAGAAAAAGTACAGTAATTTGTATAAACCATGCATATTATTGTTAAAAGTAAAACATTATTCTCTAAGTAGATCATTTGGATGTTCACACGAGCCAAGTATTACCACAAGATGATATGAGAGGGCCTGAACAGACATTGACCTGTCCAAGCAGAGGCAAGATTCTGTAGTTCTGGGTGGGAGGTTTCTGGGTAATGCAGCAGTCTGTATTACTGCTTCACAGCTCTAAAAGATTGGATTTAAAGCCTAAGAACTGTCTGTATGTAGCTTATGTTTTCCTGTGTTCATTTGAAATATCGACAGTTTCTTCCGACATCCCAAAGAGACAGAGGCTAGTTTGGCTGGTGGCTCTGAGTTTATTATTATTAAATGTGTTGTGGGGGATGTGTTTTTATGTGTACGCTTCTCACTTTGCTGCTATGTGACCTTAATAGTAAAATCCATTAGAAAACATACAGTAGTTTTGTTAGAATAAACTTACAAAATAAGTTACAAAATACATACATATTTAATCTATATTTTATAACAGTGTTTCTTCTGAAAGATATGAAAAGAATAAAAACATAATCATTCATTAATAATCTTGAGTTAAATTCATTTTCACCATTTGTGTTGTTTTAGACATTCCTCCACGCAGGCCAGCCAAGTAAATCTTAGGTTGAGGTACATTACTTGTACCAGTTGCCTTGGTTTGCGTAGCCATGTGCTTTGGTAAGTATACTTGGGACGTGTTGTCTCTCCTCAAATGGCTGAGATTTGTCTGCATTGAGTGAGTTACTTTATTCCTCAAATTTGCCTAAAAAAAGTACAATATATGTATATTTATAAATTAAAATGATTTTTAAATACAAAGGGAGTTATCTGCCTTTACTTTGGAGTGCTTGATTTTGAACAATGTTTGCAAAGACAGCAAAAAATGTTGTAAGACATCTATCACATTTGTTTGCAGTAAAAAGATATTCTTCTTATTTTCTTATTATTCATAACTGATTTACATGAAAGTACAAGTTAGTTCATGCACCTTGCTCATATTAGCATTGCTTTTATAATATACAGATCTATTTCTAATTAACCAGTGTTAGTTTTGTTTAATATGCTTTACAGTAAGCACTACCACAACATGCTTTACAAAGGTAACATAAACACAAGAGAAGATATCACACTGTAGCCTAGTCGATCCCGGTGTTGGAATGACAACCCCAAGTATACCCATTCAACTCCCACTGGAGTCCTGCGTGACTGGGACTAGATTGCTTTATCCCCTAATTCCCCACCGACAGAAATATTTCAAATATCCTACTACAGAATGTTCTTGTGATTTGTCTTTACTTTTTACTTTGGATAAAAACATCATCTAAATTAAAGTATTATTTAAATCAATAAGAACAAGAGACTATGTTTAAACAAGCATTTGCTGAAGGCCGCTAACAACTCAAAGCAGTCTCATAAACAAGGACGTCAGTAAGCCCAGTGACCTTCTCTTTATATGAAGCTTTTAGAGTTGTCAAACTGTTTAGAGTAGATTCTCCGGTGGTTTCATTTTATTTAACAAATTGGTTTATGCGGCTTTGATAATGTTATATCATGTTGACTAAGATACCTTTGGCTAGAGTCTATTGGTGGGATATGCAGGGACCACAACGAAAGGTGAATCTGGTGTTAAATCTGTTCTACTAAAGATGAAGGGAATGCTTATGACATCATCTAATATTTTGGCATTCAAATAATAAGGAAGCTGCAGTGGGCTGGCACCCTGCCCGGGGTTTGTTTCCTGCCTTGCGCCCTGTGTTGGCTGGGATTGGCTCCAGCAGACCCCCGTGACCCTGTAGTTAGGATATAGTGGGTTGCATAATGGATGGATAGATAATAAAGAAGATTAATATTTACAGTCTGCAGTGGGTTGGCACCCTGCCCAGGTTTGGTTCCTGCCTTGTGCCCTGTGTTGGCTGGGATTGGCTCCAGCAGACCCCCGTCACCCTGTGTTCGGATTCAACGGGTTGGAAAATGGATGGATGGATATTTACAGTCCAAAAACAATTTATGATGTAAAGGCCTTGTAAGAAACTTGATTTTGAGTGATATGACCTTTTTTCAGCATTCTAAAATAAAGCACTCATACTTTCAAAGAAATATGTAACTAAAGTCATAATTAAATACTAACACTATTCTAATAAGCAATGGTACTGAAAAAATAGCAAACAGAAAATAAAGCAACAAATGATACAATAATAGTTGTACTCTAGAAGAAAGAGACACACCAGTTTAATTGCCTTTCTGCGGAGTTCCCACTCATTCCATTCATATGACTTGACAATATTTGAAGGCAGCAGATGGGTGTCTGTCTGAGTGCTACTGTCGCACTTTGTAATTGGCTTTACTATTACTTTGTCTCCTTCTTTAACCTGCAGAAAAAATAGCAAAGCAGATTATTAAATTTGAAAACATGAAGTTGCAATTAATATATACACTAGCTTATAAGTCTTCTCTAGCAGGAATAATAAACATGTTGTGCTAAGTGAAAGTGTATGGGATTTTTAAGAATCATCTTGCAATTGTAAGGTGATTAATATATTTATATTTGTAAAATGTTGCTATGATAAATTTCCTCCTCACAGGTTGGTGTGCTTTATCAACATTTGCCAGAAGCATACCATCATAGCTGTCTTTGTTAATTTCTTTTTAGCTGATATTGCTCAGTGGTTAGCACTGCTACCTCATTGATCCAGTACCCTGGGTTCAAATCCCACACCCAGTTGCTGTGCACATGAACTTTGCACTTTCTCCCTGTGTCTGAATGGCCTTTTCTCCTGCATACCTAAAGATGTACAGGTAGAGTGATTTTGGGATTTTAAATTTGCCTCCTCTGTGTGTGTGTGTGTGTGTGAGAGCTTGTGCGCGTGTTTGTATTCGTGTGGGGGTCCTGTAATGGAATTGTTTCCTGTCCATTTTATAAACTTTTGCCAGGGTAGGCTCTGCCCCCACCCCACCACCCCAAAACCAGAATCAGATTAGGCAGACTTGAGTATGTTATGTTTTATGATTTGTCAGGTAGTGTACAAGTTTACAAATCAAACCTCGTCTTTGATTATTTGTGTAGCCTTGTGCCAGTTATTTAAAATGTGTGATGTGCAACTGTAAAAAATACATATAATCAATCGTAATGTACTTTTCTTTTTCAGTTTACCTTGGGTAATGCTGTCTGTAGAATACATAATGTTTAAATTGATAATTATTTAAATAGGTATAATCTATGAAACCTGGGTAAAAATGAGTAAGCACTTGTGAACTGCAGTATTGTAGTATAAAAAATATAAAAGCAAGCAATTAAATATGTTGTTGCAAAATAGCAATTGTATATGGCCAACAAAAAACCAAAAGCAACATCATACTTAGTAGCCACTAGTATTATTATCACTATTCACTGAGCAAGTGCTTTTGCCTGAGGCAACATTTAATATCAGGATATATAAAATACAATACACCAAAGTGCTTGGTGGAACAGTGCTTGAAAATATCAGCGATATGGAAATTAAAAAGTGTAGCATGGCAGTTTATACGTGGACTAAATAGCAGAGGCATGCAGAAAAGTCCATCAATCCATTATTCAACCCGCTATATCCTAACCACAGGGTCACGGGGGTCTGCCGGAGCCAATCCCAGCCAACACAGGACGCAAGGCAGGAAACAAACCCCAGGCGGGTCACCAGCCCACCGTAGGGCACACACACACACACACACACACACACACACCAAGCACACAATAGGGACAATTTAGGATCACCAGTGCACCTAACCTGCATGTCTTTGGACTGTGGGAGGAAACCGGAGCGCCTGGAGGAAACCCACGCAGACACGAGGAGAACATGCAAACTCCACACAGGGTGGACCCGGGAAGCGAACCTGGATCTCCAAACTGCACGGCAGCAGCACTACCCACTGCGTCACCGTGCCGCCCATGCAGAAAAGTGCTTTTAAAAAATCACAATATATGAAGTGTTGGAAACCTAAAAAATAAAGGTGAAGTCATATTTGTAAATGAAACATTAATGAAATGTTATTATACTGAAATAAGGAAAAGTATTTTTAGTTGAATAATAATATGTACCACGGTGGCGCAGTGGGTAGTGCTGCTGCCTCACAGTTAGGAGACCCGGGTTTCGCTTCCAGGGTCCTCCCTGTGTGGAGTTTGCATGTTCTCCCCGTGTCTGCATGGGTTTCCTCCGGGTTCTCCGGTTTCCTCCCACAGTCCAAAGACATGCAGGTTAGGTGCATTGGCGATTCTAAATTGTCCCCAATGTGTGCTTGGTGTGTGGGCATGCGTGTGTGTGTGAACAGGCAGCGTTGGGCTGCCGCCCTGCCCGGGGTTTGTTTCCTGCCTTGCGCCCTGTGTTGGCTGGGATTGGCTCCAGCAGACCCCCGTGACCCTGTAGTTAGGATATAGCGGGTTGGATAATGGATGGATAATAATATGTACAGTACTATTTTCACATGCAGTTAATTAAACCTGCATTGAGCAAGAGAGAGAGATGTTTGGGTTCAGGGAATAAAAGGAAAGTAACATGCTTAAAAGATTTTGGTTTAAAGAAGTATAAAAAGTGTCTTTGTTTATAGCTGTGTGAAACCTTTAGGCTGTAAAGGAATATTTAATTCCTGTTATTCTCACATCTGTCAGAAAGGCATTAGCCTGCTTTACTTTGAGTGTCTATTCGGTAAGAAAATCTGTAATGTCTGTTATCAGAATATCAGTTTATATCTATCAGAAAGGCATTAGCCTGCTTTACTTTGGGTGTCTATTCTGTAAGATATCCGTTATGTCTGTTATCAGAATATCAGTTTATTAGACATCATAAAAATTAGATTATAATTTTGGAATTAATTTGTTTAAGGAGACAAACATCACCATGGGTTACTGCCATGCATATGACTCACATGGGAATGCTTTCAGAAAGAACTCCACTATTTTCACAGTCAAAGCCTGTCTGTGCTGCATGTGCAGGAATAAGCCTTGTGCTTCTGATACAATTACTCTTGGCAAACTGGTTTAAAAGGATGGAACCACTAGCAATTGAAAATCTGACTTATAAAATGTTTTTTTTAAAATCAGTTATTCGCAACAGGGAAGCATTAATGTTTTAAAGCATATTAGGCAGCTAGGCGATCCTGAAAAGCCCAGATGCACTGAGCTTGAAGAAGCCAGCTGAAGATGTCATTCATCAAGTGGTAGGCATCAGATGTAATGGCAGTCAAGTAATAGATACAGTACCTGTTAGACATATTTAAGATGACTGGATTTTGGCAATGGAAAGTGGCTCCTGGTATGTGGAAGAAGATACTGTGATGCATAAAAAGCCAGAGCTTGAGCTTGCATGGGAAGCTGAAATGTACAAGACAGACACTGTGGAACACACCTCTGCCTATAACATGAGCTCTGGCGCCAGACTCCTGGATTGTGGGTGATCCCTTTCCTATTCTGCAGCTGCTGCCCAAAGCAAACTGGGCAGACTTGTGAGACACCATCTGAGTTATGCAAATGCATGAGAGGATTGATTCCATACAACTACAAATTGCAACGGATATGTTTGTTTTCTAGATGTGTATGCCTAGCAACTATTAACAGCAATTTACATTATGACAAATATTCAGTGAGGTACGCTGCAAAATACAACCCACTGACTCTATAATTCTACTGGGAAGACTCTTTTGTACTGGCACACATATTTAATGGCATACATGAATGTGTCAGATCTACTGTATTTACTTTTGTGAAGTTATGAATATATAACCAATTACCATGGAATATCCTTAGAAAAGTGTAACAAGAGTAGGGGGGCAAGGTTCATGTCTACACTACATAAGCCCTGTTATTTCACAAATTTTGGTGTATAGTTAAATCTATTTTGGAAGGTTGCACGACTGTGTCTCATCTCCCCACCTATCCATGATAAATTGTCATATGTGGACATGAACATGAACATACAGTTTCAGATTATTACAGTAAAATATGAACTGAGGTGGTGAGAGTAACACAGCCCTTATGTGGCTACCAGTGGCTGTTTGTAATGCAGGGCACTGAGGTGCGCCCCTCAGTATTTTAAAAACTCTGCTTAAATTAAGTAATGCGAAATAATCATGAAATAAATTTGTTTATTTGCACAACATGTCTGATGACACATGTCAACATCCATTAAAAATTGTTTCTGACTTGAGCTTTTTTAATTTCTTTGTGAATACCTGTATTTCCCTGAGTGAAGAGCACTGGCCAAATGAAAGTGTATGTAAGTCCCTGATCTTTTG